>NC_045444.1:117967031-117976122 GCF_002776525.5 Piliocolobus tephrosceles
TGATGGTTTCCAGCTGCATCCATGTCCCTACAAAGGACGCAAACTCATCCTTTTTTATGGCTGCATAGTATTCCATGGGGTATATGTGCCACATTTTCTTAATCCAGTCTGTCACAGATGGACATTTGGGTTGATTCCAAGTCTTTGCTATTGTGAATAGTGCCCCAATAAACATACGTGTGCATGTGTCTTTATAGCAGCATGATTTATAATCCTTTGGGTATATACCCAGTAGTGGGATGGCTGGGTCATATGGTACATCTAGTTCTAGATCCTTGAGGAATTGCCATACTGTTTTCCATAATGGTTGAACTAGTTTACAATCCCACCAACAGTGTAAAAGTGTTCCTATTTCTCCACATCCTCTCCAACACCTGTTGTTTCCTGACTTTTTAATGATTGCCATTCTAACTGGTATGAGATGGTATCTCATTGTAGTTTTGATTTGCATTTCTTTGATGGCGAGTGATGATGAGCATTTTTTCATGTGTCTGTTGGCTGTATGAATGTCTTCTTTTGAGAAATGTCTGTTCATATCCTTTGCCCACTTTTTGATGGGGTTGTTTTTTTCTTGTATATGAACTGTATCTTTAATAAGAACCTGCTGTGTTGTTTGCTAACCTGTATATGACCATAGTATTTGCAGTTTCAACTGCAGAATTAACTAAACATCATACAGACCAGTACAATCAACGCAAAAAGGGCTGGGTGCAGTGGCTCACACCTGTAATCCCAACACTTTGGGAGGCCAAGGCGGGCAGATCACATGAGGTCATGAGTTCGAGATCAGCCTGACCAACATGATGAAACCCCATCTCTACTAAAAATAAAAAATTTGCCGGGCGCGGTGGCTCAAGCCTGTAATCCCAGCACTTTGGGAGGCCGAGACGGGCGGATCACGAGGTCAGGAGATCGAGACCATCCTGGCTAACCCGGTGAAACCCCGTCTCTACTAAAAAATACAAAAAACTAGCCGGGCGAGGTGGCGGGCGCCTGTAGTCCCAGCTACTCAGGAGGCTGAGGCAGGAGAATGGCGTAAACCTGGGAGGCGGAGCTTGCAGTGAGCTGAGATCCGGCCACTGCACTCCAGCCCGGGAGACAGAGCCAGACTCCGTCTCAAAAAAAAAAAAAAATTAGCCGGGTGTGGTGGCGCATGCCTGTAATCCCAGCTACTTGAGAGGGTGAGGCAAAAGAATTACTTGAACTCAGGAGCTGGAGGTTGCAGTGAGCCAAGATTGTGCCATTGCACTCAAGCCTGGGCAACAAGAGTGAGATTCCATCTCAAAAAATAAAAGAAAATAAATGCAAAAAGTTATTGAGTCAATGAAAACAAACTTCAATGCTTTGGAAGTACTTGATAAAGTTTAAAAAACTGCAATCAAATTAAGTGTGTGTGAGCAACCATAAAAGAATGGGAAAAGCCATAAAACTGTGGGAATCTGTATTCAAACTGCTTTACTTACTAGGGTGTTAGAATTTTCCTTTTCTTTAAAGAAACAAACTTTAAATTGCAGAAAATGCCTTATGTGTGTACTTTATGCAGGGAAGATAAGCTACTCCAGCAGCGAACTCGAAGATAAGGCCTTGGTTCCATATCAAAATATTGCCAAAGGGGCCAGGCGCGGTGGCTCAAGCCTGTAATCCCAGCACTTTGGGAGGCCGAGACGGGCAGATCACGAGGTCAGGAGATCGAGACCATCCTGGCTAACCCGGTGAAACCCCGTCTCTACTAAAAAATAAAAAAAAAGAAAATTAGCCGGGCGAGGTGGCGGGCGCCTGTAGTCCCAGCTACTCAGGAGGCTGAGGCAGGAGAATGGCATAAACCCGGGAGGCGGAGCTTGCAGTGAGCTGAGATCCGGCCACTGCACTCCAGCCTGGGCGACAGAGCGAGACTCCGTCTCAAAAAAAATCAAAAAAAAAAAATATATATATTGCCAAAGGAATACATAATATGTCTTAAATTAAAATCAGAAGGTATGGATGGATAATTTTCATGATTTCCCTACTTTTACTTTTTAAAAAATTGTATATATTTACAGTATACAACATGTTTTAATATACTTACGGCAAAATGGTTACTACAGTCAAGTAAATTAACAAATCCATCATCCCTAATAAGTGTGTGTGACAAGGGCACCCAAAACCCACTTTTACTTTTGATTAATTAAAACAACTAGACTGAAGAGGGTTGAAGAAAGTGTCTATCACACAACCAGGCGCTCAAAGTGGACAACAAATAAATGCTATCTGCCTCTCAGATCAAGCTGCTTAGGAGAAGACTGAAAAATGAATGGGAAAGGTATAGAGGGTTTGGATTCAGCAGACCTATGTATAACCCTGGCTGTCACTTATTAGTTCTGGAAACATGAGCAAGCTGGTTCATGGCTAAATCTGCTTTCTTGTCTAATTTTAGTATATGTGCTGCCGAAGCGAGCATGCTTTCTTGTCTAAAAAATAGAGCTAATGATGCCTACCTAACCTGGTCACTGTGAGGATGAAATGAAACAATGTATAAAGCAGTGGTCCCCAACCTTTTTGGCACCAGGGACTGGTTTTGCGGATGACAATTTTTCATGCATCCAGTGGGACGGAAGAGGGATGATTCAAGTACATTACATTGATTGTGCACTTTATTTCTGTTATTACATTGTAATATATAATGAAATAGTTATACAACTCACCATAGATGTAGAATCAGTGGGTGCCTTGAGCTTGTTTTCCTGCAACTAGACAGTCCCATCTAGGGGTGATGGGAGACAGTGACAAATCATCAGGCATTAGATTCTCATAAGGAGTGTAAAACCTAGATTCCTCACATGCACAGTTCCCAATAGGGTCTGTGCTCCTATCAGACAGTAGTGCTGCAGCTGATCTGACAGGAGGCGGAGCTCAGGCAGTAATACCAGCAATGGGGAGGCAGCTGTAAATACAGATGAAGCTTCCCTCACTTGCCCACCGCTCACCTCCTGCTGTACGGCCTGGTTCACAACAGGCCATAGACCAGTACCAGTCTGTGGCCCAGGGCTTGGGGACCCCTGGCATAAAGCCCTTGTACAATGGCTGCACATATGAAGCATTCCATATTCATTAGCTGTGTACCCACTAACCTACCTTAATTCTTTCAGGACTCAACTTAAACCTATTTTCAAATTTCAAAGGAGAGGCTCTCAGAAGAACATAGTAAAGACTTCAATATCTGTCAAAAGAAGACATACGAAAACATGTTTGGCAGGTACACAAAGTAATAGACTTCTTTTCTTTTCTTTTTAATTTAAAACAGCCAGGCAGGGCTGAGGGAAAGCACCACCCTCCTGGGCCACAAATGAATGGATTTTAATGAACCAATTTAAAGAATGAAGAGATTTTCTTTTAAACCAGTATTTCCAGACAACCAATATGACTTTACAAAGAACACCTTGGCATTCCCAAAATAGCCCACACTTGGTCACGAGGCATTATGATGTATTACTCTTTGCATAACATTGATATTCAATTTGCTAATATTTCTGGAATGTTTTTATCTATGCTCATTAAAGAGAGAGTGGTCTGTGATTTCTCAAAATGACCTGGTCAGGTTTTGGTATCAAGTTTAGTGTGGATTTGTAATACTAGTTGAAAAGTGTTTGCAATATCACTTTTGAGGTTTGTGTTTTTTGTTTTTTGTTTTTTTCTTTGAGACAGACTCTGTCTCCCAGGCTGGAGTGCAGTGGCGCCCTCACTC
This sequence comes from Piliocolobus tephrosceles, assembly GCF_002776525.5. Taxonomy (NCBI): domain Eukaryota; kingdom Metazoa; phylum Chordata; class Mammalia; order Primates; family Cercopithecidae; genus Piliocolobus; species Piliocolobus tephrosceles. The sequence goes on from NC_045444.1 coordinate 117,970,753, forward strand.
CAACCTCCCAGGTTCAAGCGGTTCTGCTGCCTCAGCCGCCCCAGTGGCTGGGACTACAGGTGGAAGACACCACGTCCAGCTAATTTCTGTATTTTTAGTAGAGATGGGTTTCACCATATTGCCCAGGCTGGTCTCAAACTCCTGGGCTTAAGTGACCCACCCTCCTCCGCCTCCCGGAGTGCTGGGATTACAGGCGACAGCCATCCAGCCCAGCCAACTTTTGAGATTAAACAATGCAGTTTAACTGCTTTACTATGGATTTTAATTGCTGACATTAATAATAAATGCTACTCTGCTCAACTCCGTACATATAATTACCTCATCTCTACTGCTATTGTCCTTAGCTTCTGACATCTCATCTTCCCCATCTTCTGCCTGCTTTGGGGACTTATTTTCTTCAGTTCACCTTGATTTTTTTTCCTGCTCAAAATGGACAAGATTATTATTAGGCACATCACGGGGCCTTCACACATTCCAAGCCATGCACGTTTTGCCTCTAGTATTTCCAACAGTAAACTGGCATTTGGAATAAACTTATGTTAGGCCTCACCTTAACTTTTTATTTTCATTTGGTATTTTACTCACACCAGCGAACAGAAAAACAAATAGAAAAGGTGATTTTTGATGTTGTAGGTGAGATCTCCCATACCTCTTCTTTTGCCACAATCGACAAGTGGAAACTCCTTAAGGTTAAGAAAGGGGGGAAAAAAAAAGGCAAATTCCCAGGAATTCCTCCCTACTACTCTCATTCTGCTCCATCACGTGTTTTCAAATAACTTTAAAAAAAAAAAGTTCCACTACAGACTACTCAAACGGAAGCACACTGGGCCAAAATAAAGGGGACACAGGGCCAAAAACGGCACCTGCAATTCAAGTACCTTTACCTCCCCAGTCAGATAATTCTGTGAACTGGGGCAGCTTCCATCACTACCCCACCAGAATTCAGAACACAAATGAGTCTACAACCCCCTTGTCCCTAACACGTTTTCCTTTAAGGCTGTCGCTGGTGTAGGGCCCCGCCCTCCCAGCGCCCGGCAAAGGGCCTGGGCGGTGCGCCCCTGAGAGCCACCACGCGTGACGGACGCGGGCACGACGCCTGCGGAGAGCCCGGAGAAACCCGCGGGCGCGGACACGCTAAGGACGCCCTCTCAGCTGTTGCCCAACATCCAAGACCCGCCGGGAAGACCTTGGCCACGTAGAGCGACGGCGCCCTGGTGACTCCGCCTCGCCCAATCAGAGCCCGCACCACCCCTGAACCAATCCTGAGCCGCGACCCTGGGAGGGGCGGGCCGTACGGGCGCCTGGGGACGGAGTCTCGAGTCGGGGGTGGAAGGGGGGAATGCACGTACTGCGCCTGCGCGTGAGCGGACCTTGTGCTGGGGTCTAGCACAGGAGGTAGTGGTTTGCGTTGGCTGGTGCCCTTGCGCGCGGTGTCCATGGTCTTCGCGCCAGGTTGGCGCGGGAGAAGGCCGAGGCGCCCCAGTGTTCGAGGAGTTGGTGACGGTCACGCGGTGCGACGCTCCTCTGGCGGTGGGGCAGTCGGAAAGTGAATAGCAGTCTTTCAAGCGACCGGTCCGTGAGGGCGCCTGTGCCGGGATGGGTTCCCAGCGCTCGGGGCCGTTAAACAGTTCATGCTGCGTCCCGCCCCGTGAGGGCTGTGTTAGCGACCTCGTCGGTTCCAGCCGGGAAGGAGACACTGAGACGACAGTTGAGGGTCACTCCGTTAAGGCTGTCGCTGCTGTAGGGGCCCTCGCCCCGCTGCGTGTTCGTGCCACCCAGCGTACTGGGTGCTTTTTCAAAATTTTATCATGGACGTCTCAAAACACGTGTGACTTAGATGGTAGTGAGTTTCATTATTCATTTAAAGAAGGCCCGGTAGTTAAGGTGTAATTCTCAATCACTTAATACTCTCTCCTAGTTTCTTTGAGTTGGACTGTCATGAACATGTGCTCTCACAAGGCCCCATGGCCATTAACACCAGTAGCCCCAGTAGGAGGATCAAGCTCCTAGGAGTTAGCCTCACGTTGGAACTTGAACAGTGACACTTTGGGGATATTGTGTGTGCTTGGGGGATAGGGAAGGGTGATTTTGAGTAAGGGGCCCCTGGCCCTATCCTAGCTTCAGAAAGACCCAAATAGGGAAAGAATGAGAATAGAAAGAACAATCTGCCTACCTGTTTTAGATTTGGTACCTCACTAAACTCTTGTTACCTAGCTTACTTTATGAGATTAGCCCAAATACTTTAAGAAAATATATATATCTGATCAAGAACAACTGAAGAAAAGGCAAAAGCCCATTTCATTTATGAGCAGATGCAAGGTTCAAATAAAGTATTAGCAAATTGAATCACCGCACCCTGCCAGGAAGTATTATTAAAATCAATAACAAGGACAGGATAAGACACAAGCACAATCCATAAATGTGCCAAAATATGGCACCTTGGCGGTTGAGAAAACCACAGAAGAAAAGTCTCTGTGATCTGCTCCCACCTTTCTCCCATAAAGCAGGGTCATAAAAGAATTCACTGGCCTACCTCATGTGAAGTAGGTCATAAGACCCTCATTCCAGAGGAGTCTTGCTGCATACCTGGGGCGGAGAAGTGTCATGCAGAGACCCAACAAAGAATCTGAACAAATGGGCCATGCCGAAGTCTCCTCCCACCCCTATGTATGACCATTAGATGATGCTCCTTTCGTCCAGTCATGTTTCTGCACAACTATCTACTTCTTTCATGAGGCTTAGCATAAAAATACAGTTTTCTTTAGGTCATCGGGTCTTTGTTTCTGAAGGTTCCTATGTCACATAAGACTTTAAATTTGTTATGCCTTTCTCTCAATAATCTTGTTATAGGGGTGTCAGCCATAACCCTTAAGATGGGTGAGGAAAATATTTTTTCCCCTACCGATGAAATGGTGACAGATTTGACCACGTTACAATTTACAACTTGCAGGAGTTTTCTATAAACCAATTTAAAACACAACAAATTAGAAATATTTGTAACATGTACAACACAAATGTAATATTGTAATATGAATGAAATACGAATCAAGAAAAAAACAAAAATGACTGAAGGATATGAAAAGCCATTTTCAGCAGAAATTTCAGTGGCAAAGATATGAAGACAAGCTCAACTATACAACCATTAGGGAAATGCAACTTAATAAGATACTATATTTTATCTGTCAGAGTGACAGAAATTACGAGTGTTTTGGGATTGTGGAGAAACTGGTGAAACGGCAAATTGTTACAAACACTTGGAGAGAAGTTTGGCAGTTTGAGTAAAGGTAAAAATACTCATTCCTTCCTTTAGCAAATCCACTTGCATGTATCTAACCTAGAGAGCATTCAGACTGCTGGAGAGACATATACGTGAATCTTCATTGCAAACTTTGGGGGTTTTTGTTGTTGTTTGAGACAAGATCTTGCTCTCACCCAGGGTGGAGTGCAGTAGTGCCGTCATGGCTCACTGCAGCCTTGACCTCCCAGGCTGAAGCAATCCTCCCGCCTCAGCCTCCCGAGTAGCTGGGACCACAGGCATGCACTGGTTAATTTGAGGGATTTTTTTGGGAGGGGGTAGTGGTGTTTCTATAGATAGAGATGGACTTTTGCCATGTTGCCCAGCCTAGTGTTGAACTCCTGGAGTCAAGCGATCCTCCTGCTTGAAGCGAGATCTCATTTCTACCAAAAAAAAATTAGCTGGGTGTGGTGGTGTGTGCCAGTAGTCCCAGCTACACAGGAGGCTGAGACAGGAGGATCACTTGAGTCCACCAGGAGTTTGAGGCTACAGTGATCCCCCCACCATGCTCCAACCTAGGTGACAAAGTGAGACCCTGTCTCTAAAAAACAAAAATAAAAAGTGTCTTAATTGTTGGTTTGTTTTGAATTAGGATTTTAAAATATCTACACATTGCTTTCCGGTGGTGACGAACCACCCACACGAGAACATGCCTCTCGCAAAGGATCTCCTTCATCCCTTCCCAGAAGAGGAGAAGAGGAAACACAAGAAGAAACTCCTGGTGTGGAGCCCCAGTTCCTACTTCATGGATGTGAAATGCCCAGGATGCTGTAAAATCACCACGGTCCTTAGCCGTGCACAAACGGTAGTTTTGTGTGTTGTCTGCTCCACTGTCCTCTGTCAGCCTACAGGAGGAAAAGCAAGGTTTACAGAAGGATGTTCCTTTAGGAGGAAGCAGCACTAAAAGCACTCTGAATCAAGATGAGTGGGAAACAATCTCAATAAACACATTTTGGATAAAAAAAAAAATATATATATATATATATATACACACACACACACACATTACCTTAGTTGATTTGTCTCTTTTTTTAAAAAAAAAAATTGAGATGGAGTCTCCCTCTGTCACCAGGCTGTGCAGTGGCACAATCTGGGCTCACTTTGACCTCCTAGACTCAAGTAGTCCTCCCACCTCAGCCTCCCAAGTAGCTGGGGCACCACCTCACCTGGCTAATTTATTTTTTATTTTTTGTAGAGAAGAGATTGCCCTCTGTTGCCCAGGCTGGTCTTGAACTCCTGGGCCCAAGTGATGCTCCCACCTTAGCCTCCCAAAGTGCTGGGATTACAGGCATGAGCCACCACGCCCAGCCAATAAATCTTTTAAAAATCTGTAAGAGAGAACCTCCCCTTTAAAATTGCCTTTTATTTGTTGAAGAAACTGTTAGTTGTCCTATAGAATTGTCTCTAATATGGACTTGGTTGACACCTTGTGGTTTTTTACCATATTCCTTCATCAGTGTTTTTGTAAACTAGAAGCTTGGTTAGATTCAGATTCAGCTGTTTTGCAAGAATTCTTTTCGGTGCTGTGTACTTCTATAATGTCCCTCTAGGGGGCACTTAACCGCTGCAGATCTGGTTCCACAGTCAGTGGTGTGAAAATTGATCAGACGGTTTGAGTGTTGCCAGCTTGATCCATCCAGGATAACCATCAACCTTCCAATGGATGGTTTTAGGCAGTGTTTTTTTGTTTGTTTGTTTGTTTTGTTTTTTTGAGATAGCGTTTCCCTCTTGTTGCCCAGGCTGGAGTGCAATGGCACTATCTCGGCCCACTGTAACCTCCCCCTCCCAGGTTCAAGCGATTCTCCTGCTTCAGCCTCCTGAATAACTGGGATTACAGGCACCTGCCACCACGCCCAGCTAATTTTTTGTATTTTTAGTAGAGATGGGATTTCACCATGTTGGCCAGGCTGGTCTTGAACTCCTGACCCCAGGTGATCCACCTGCCTTGGCCTCCCAAAGTGCTGAGATTACAGGCATGAGCCACCATGCCCGGCCAGCAATGTTGTTTTACAAAGCAAATGATTGGGGATAATCTGTTACTCATTAATTTTTTTTTTTTTTTTTTTTTTTTTTTT
>NC_045444.1:117976222-118016556 GCF_002776525.5 Piliocolobus tephrosceles
CCCAGGCTGGAGTGCAGTGGCGTGATCTCAGCTCACTGCAACCTCTGCCTCCTGGGTTCCAGTGATTCTCCTGTCTCAGCCTCCCAAGTAGTTGGGATTACAGACGCGTGCCACCACGCCCGGCTAATTTTTGTATCTTTAGTAGAGACAGGGTTTTGCAATGTCAGCCAGGCTGGTCTCGAACTCCTGACCTCAGGCAATGCGCCTGCCTCGGCCTCCCAAAGTGCTGAGATTATAGGCATAAGCCACCGCGCCCAGCCTACTCATTAAATTGAAGGGGGGTAATATGCAGGAAAATGATGGAATCAAATTGCCAGAATGTTAACAGCAGTTAATTTGGGTGTTGGGAATGGAAGCAATTTTTTTTTTTGGTTGTTTTATTGTACTTTTTTCAAATTTCCTAAAATGCAAATAAAAGAAATCCTGCCCGAACACATCTAAAGGAGATGAGATGAACAGGGAGAAAGACTGGAGGGAAGGTTCCAAATCCAAGTTCCAGGAAGGGTAGCCAGGGAAGTCCACACGCCACGGTGATGACAGTGGACTTCAGTTGCTTTGCTTTTGTGTGTGCCTGTCCAATGTTCATTCTGCCTCTTGACATCCCTCATTCCCTTGAGGCTCTCCCCCTCCTCCCTGGGATTCCATTTTGGTGGAACTGCTCCCCTGGCCAAAGCTCAGGGGCCAGTCAGACCTTTCTCCCCAGGACCTTCTGAGCCTTGGGTGCATCACCTCCTCCTGAAAGCCTTCCCTCGGCTGGGGCAGGTGCCTCTCTTCGATGCCTGAGTTCCAGCTGTCAAAACACTTATATGCCAGCATGTTTATCTGCCCTCTTCTTCACCCCACCTCAGCCTTGAACAGTGCCTGGCACATGGTTGGTGCTCAATAAATGTTGGATGAATGATGCCCATGTTGCGTAGAGCTGAAGAAGGGGCTTGAATATTAGATTAAAAGATTGCAGAAACTCTTGTAGATGTTCCATAGGATGTGGCTGCAGCTTCCAGGTTCTCCAGTCTAATTCCAGCCCATGGCCTCCTCTTATTGACCAGGACACATTACTTACGCAAGTTCCGCCTTCCCCGAGTCCCCACCATCCCGCACCTCGGCATCAGGCCTTTGATCCTGCTCAGTCACCAGTTTTCCTGCCCTGCCTTGTGCAGAAACTTGAATGTTAGGTTGGGGTATTGCCTTGAAGAGGCCACAGAAAGAACATTTACTTTAGAGAGTCACCACCATCCTCAGACTATACCTTGTAGACTTAGAAACCTGGACACCATTTGGAACGATGTTGCAGACTGTCAGTGTTTGCCTCTGAGTCTCTTATTTGTGTGCAGGCAGATTGTGCATTCTTTCTTTAGTAATGTCAGTACCTCTCAGTCCAGTCTGACTTTGGCCTAAGGTCATTCTGACATGTAAGGATGATTAGCAGCAGAACCAGGAGTCACAGCTGGGCATCCCGACCCCAGAGTCCTTGCTCACCACCTCCACACTCCACTTTACTAACTCAGTGTGTTAGTGGAAGCACACTGGGGTTCTTTTTGTGCTGAAGAGGTTTAGACCATTAGAAAAATGTAAGTATGAGCCAGGCACGGTGGCTCTTGCCTACAATCCCAGCACTTTGGGAGGCCAAGGCAGGAGGATCATTTGAGCCCAGGAGTTCAAGACCAGTCTGGGCAACATAGTGAGACCCTGTCTCTATAAAACAAGATAAAATAAAAGTGTACGTATGTTTCTAGGGTCAAATTCTGAAATCTGTCCTCATTTTTCCTGCCAGGAGGAGGAGGGGGATGAGAATAATTATGGAATATTACAGACTGTAGTTTGCAGTTTAAAAGAAATCAATAAAATTTGCTAATCTTAGAAACTGTAAAGATAACTGCTAGTAGAACAAACAGAACGTGTAACCGTCAAGCCAGTGGATAGATCTGTTAAGGTTCTTGGTTGCAAATGACTCCAGCCAACTTCAGCAGAAAAAGAACTTATCGAAAGGCTCTCAGTAGCTCAAATATCAACAGGAAGGCAGGAAAACCTGGCTGAGAAAAAGGGCAGAAACCAAGACAGACTGGGCAGGATACTGCTGTCAGTGCTGCTGCCCCTGGACACGCCTGCCCCTCTTGTTGTGCGTCTTCGTGTCACTTGCTCCAGATAAAGGTCCCATGCTGGGTCACCCAGCTGGCTTGGTCCATCATGTACCAATAGATGTCAGCAGTGGAGAGTGTCCAGAACTCTTTCACCCCTGTAAGTGGGAGACTGGGCTTGGTCTTCCGTCAAGTCACACAGTGAGAGATTCCTGCCAGTAAGAAAGGAGTTCAGATGCTAGGGTGTGCCCCCCTACCCCACAAGGCAGCTCCTCTCTACAAGGAAATTTGTGAAGCAAGCACGCTACAAGGAAATTTGGAACAAGAACCTGATGGATCCATTAGAAGACAAAAATAGGGAAAAGGGGAGACTTGGAGAAGCATACAAAAATGAGATAGGCTCCCAGATGCCAGGAATGATCTGGAAATGCCATCTGGTAATGAAGAGAACAGACATGCAGTGCTGCACACTTTGCCTTTGCTGAGTAGATACCTAACAGAAGTAAGGGGAGGCATATGCGGCTTTATTTGTTGATGAGACTAATCTTGGACTTTCCATTTTCAAGGAAATTAAGCCTTTTTCTGAGAAGGGGAGAATTATTCCAGTATACTCACCCTCAGGATCGCTGGCAGAGTAGGGTAGATTTAACTGATGGTGGGGTCAGAAAAGAGGTGAAGCTCAGGAGGCTGATGGATTGGGAGAAAGCAGTGTAGAACCTGGACGTCTAGATGAAGTTAAAGAATACCTATGGCCGGATGCAGGCTCGTGCCTGTAATCCCAGAACTTTAAGAGGCCAAGGGTGGGCGGATTGCTTGAGCCCAGGAGTTTCAAACCAGCTTGGGCAACATGGCGAGATGGTGTCTCTACAACACAAGAGAAAACAGTCAGGCATGGTGATGTGTATCTGCGGTCCTATTTGAGAGGCTGAGGTAGGAGGATTGCTTGAGGCCAGGAGGTTGACACTGCAGTGAGTCATGTTTGTGCCACTGCACTCCTGTCTGGGTGACAAAGCAAGACCCTATCTCAAACAAAAATGAAAGAATAAATGTGTCATAGGAACAGAGAGCAGGATGGAGGCAGTAGCGGTCAAGAGCTCACACTTTCTGAAATGGAAAGCTCCTGGAGGCACTAGGAGTGAGGATGTGACTAGGGGACTAGGAGACTGGGATGGGGTCTTCAGAGCTGTAGGAACCATCAGCTGGCACCCAGGGCGGCAGTGGGGTCACCCATGGACTCTGACATCCCCCGGGAAAGCAGCGGGGCTGGAGAAGAGGAGAAGTAGAAAGGGCCTAAACTCCGCAGGAGGAGGGATGTGACCGCAGTCCGAAGGGGAGGTGACTCGAGCCCCAGATGAGCTAGACACTTTGAGAAGCATGGAGGCCTCCTGGCCTGGGAGTAGCACTGGGGTCCCAGGAGAATGCAGCTGCAGCGTGACCGGTGGGGAAGAGCAAGCAGCACATCCTAAGAGGGCTGCAGGGGGTGCTGCTTCCGGCTGTCGCTGTTGCCAGGTACTTGACAGGCAGGGACCAGTGCCTTTGCCAGGTCTTGCTTCTGCCCTTTCCATTGTCATCCCTGTTTCTCAAGGGCTGAGTTCAGAGCTGCTCTTCCTGTTTTCCATGAGAACCAGTGACTGACAAACAGGACTTGTTGCTGACGTGCTGCGGAGACATACATGGTGTTCCCAAAGAGGCACCCTCTTTTTTTTTTTTTTTTTTTGAGACAGGGCCTCACTCCAATTTGCCCAGGCTGGAGTACAGTGGCACAGTTTTGGCTTACTGAACCATCCTGGGCTCAGGTGATTTTCCCACCTCAGCCTCGCAAGTAGCTGGGACCACAGGTGTGTGCCACCACACGTGGCTACTTTTTTTTTTTTTTTTTTTATTGTAGAGACAGGGGTTTCACCATGTTGCCTAGACTGGTCTCGAACTGCTGAGCTCAAGTGATCCGCCGGCCTCAGCTTCCCAAAGAGCTGGGATTACAGGCGTGAGCCACCACGCCCACCCCAGAGGGGCACCCTTCTAACAACCCCACTGCCCACCCGCCCTGCTGCCTGCACATGGAGGCCCTTCATAGTGCTGTCCAGGGTGCCTTGAGCATGAGGCGCCTCTGACTGTGGCCGAAGCAGGCCTCTGGGAGTCCAGAACTGCTCTTGGGAAACAACTTCAGCGTCCAGCCTGCAGTTTGGGATCCAGCATCTCCCCCTCCCACCCCAAGGCTACTTCCCTGGGAGCTCAGGGGCACCGCTTAGGTGCTCATGGCTCTGCACAGCTTTTCACAGGCTCCTTTCTCTGCAGAATCCCCCTGTCCCCGCAGTCACTCCCCTCCCCTGTCCCACACCCTCCCCCAAGGCCCACTTCTTAGGAGCTGTCCCCACTCAGGGCTTGACTGTGTGCATTCAGTTAGGGCAGGCTCAGGGCCCACTGAGGAAACCACCTCCCTCAACCAGCCTCCCCTCAGCTCCCTCATCCACTCTCTGGCCTCCACGAGGTCCCCGCTTCTCCCATTGTCTCCCATTGTCCTCAGTGTCCCCCACTCCCCACCCCCAGCTTTTGTTGTTCTGTGGGAGCCCCTGTACTTCTCCCAGAACTTGTCCACTGGGCAGGGCTGGCAGGCAGGATGGCTCTTCCTCCCCCAAGCCAGGGATTTAGTAGGCAGGGGGCATCCAGGCCTTCCTGGCCAGCATCTAGGAATTCACCCAGATGGTTTGTGTGAGTCCCACTCCCCTGGGGCTGGCCAAGCCCTATCAGAGTGGAGACCATGAGTCAAATGAGTGCAAGCGTGAGCCTGGATAGAGCATCCACTGGACAAAAGGCCAGATACAAAATTGTGTATGTGTATTGTGTATATGAAACAAAACAACCACATGAAACATCATTAGGAGGAAACATGCCACTGTTACTGCTTCAGAGTAAAGTTATGGGTGGTTTTAATTTTTTCTTTCCTTTAGATTTAATCTTTTTTACAAAAATTGTGGCAAAATATACATAACGTAAAATGTACCATCTTAACCATTTCAGTGTATAGTTCAGTATTGTTAAGTATTTTCACTTGTTGCACAAGTGATCTCCATAACTTTTTCATTTGGCAAAACTGAAACTCTGCACCCATTAAACAACTCATCATTTCCCCTTCCCCCCAAACCCCTGGCAAGGGAGGTTTTACATTTTTTAAAATGCTTTCATTTTTGCTTATTTGCACTTTCCAAATTTTCTATGATGAGCATTTATTATTTTTATAATTGAATTTTTAAAACTAAACATTATCTGCAACCCTGTATCACGTCTTCCACTTTCTCAGCTGGGAGCATGAGCAAGGGGCATGAGCTAGGAAGCTGTCTGCGGGGAGAACCCGGACAGACAGGCCCCAGGTCATCCTCCAGCTCCCAGCCATGGAGGCCAGGGCTTCCTCTCAGGAGAACAAGACTCAGGGACTGCAGCAGGACAAGCTTCCTCCATGAACTGAGTCCTGGCTGAGCACTGACTTGGCCTGCAGGGATTCAGGATGGGTCTCAGTTTCAAGGATTACTTGTCCCTGTACCTCCCCTGTCCCTCTTCTCACTGCATTGAGTTCGGCAGAACCCTCCACAGGGTCGCTCCTTGCCCTTGGTTGGCCATGTCTCTTGCTCTCAGAGACCTACTGACCAGCCAAGTCCAATACTCTGCTCACGGGACCCCCAAGCCAGTCTGCACGTATGTGAGGACGGAGGTGGGCTGTGGCGGTGGGGTCGGCATCCATGCTGGCTCTGCCCCACTTGTGCTGGGAGAGGTTGGGGAGGGCATGTGGAGGTCAGGGAGGAAGTAGGGCTTGGGGTTGATAAAGATGCAGATAATAATTTCCGCCCTGTCAATCTGAGGGTATTGTTGGTTTCATTACAAGCGATGGCTTACACACACAGAGAAAGAAAACCACAGCTAAAGTGCCAAAGCACGACACTGGGGAAAGCCAGCGCCTCTTTCATTTTTCAGGCAAGGAACTGAGGCCTAGAAAGGCGGACTGATGGGCTGGGCGCAGTGGCTCACGCCTGTAATCCCAGGACTTTGGGAGGCCGAGGTGGGCGGATCATCTGAGGTCAAGAGTTTGAGACCAGCCTGGCCAACATGGTAAAACCCTGTCTCTACTAAAAATTAAAAAAAATTAGCTGGGAGTGCTGGGGCTTGCCTGTAGTCCCAGCTTCTCGGGAGGCTGAGGCAGGAGAATCGCTTGAACCCGGGAGGCGGAGGTTGCAGTGAGCCAAAATCGCGCCACTGCACTCTAGCCTGGGCGACAAGAGTGAGACTCCATCTCAAAAAAAAAACAAAGGTAGACTGATATGCTTGATGGCACATGACAAGGTGGTGACAGCAGGGCTGAGACTGGAACCAGGTCCCCTGGATCCCTGGGCCCCTGCCAGAACCTGAACAGGAACTGGGAAGGACAGCAAGGACCCAGTGGGACCGTTTCAGAAACTGGCAGGGAGTCCCCAGAGAGACGACTGCTGAGCTCCAACTAACCGTGATATTTCTGCAGGGGAAGGACTTGAACTGGGGGAGTGGCAGTGGAGGGATAAGAAGCGCACAGTGTGGCATCTGATCAGTGTGAGTCCTCAGCAATCAGGGATCCTTCCTCCTGCTGTTTCCCTTGGAGGGAAACTGAGGTGCTGGTCAAAATTTCTAGGCTGAACTAGGGACAGTACGTGAAGGCATCCCTGCAAAGGAAGGCAGATGTGTCTCCCCAGCTTCAGGTGACCCTCTGGCCCCTCCGGGTGAAGCCACTCTGAGGCTCCACTCAGGATGGATCAGTCTCTTGCTGCCCCTCTGGGCCATCGTCCCCAGCCAGGGGGTGGACCCTGCTGCCTGGGGAGCCCACGTCACACAGGGTGCTGCCTGTGGTCACCCTGCTGAGGCTGTGGGAGCTGTGGCGGGGTCTGAGGCGGTGGCAGTGGGCCCCGAGGCACAGGGCCTCCTGGAAGGTCTCTCGGAAGCGGCTGGACATGAGGCTGTAGAGCACGGGGTTGGCCGCCGAGCCGAGGTAGAAGAAGATGCCAGAGATGACATGCACATGCTGAAAGGCCAAGTGCAGGCCGTCTGTCCACTGTGACACGATGCTCCACATGACGCGGTCGGCGTGGAACGGGGCCCAGCAGATGCCAAACACCACAACCAAGACAACTGCAGGGACAGACAAGGGAGGCAGAGTGCCCGCCAGAGCCCCTCAGCTGCCTTCCTGGGCTTCAGTTTGGGTCACCCATTCTCACATCCTCTCCTATCCCACAGGCCACCCTCACCTATCACCCAGGTGGAAGTTTCTGGAAATTTGCCTGTTCTGGCCATGCCTCTCAGAGAAGCTGCCTTCACCACAGTCACTGACTGTAGGCAGTGGGGCATGTCCCTGCCTCTGGCCACAGCCGACTAGACCAGGCATGGACACCTGAGCCCAGCTGGCCCAATCAGATTCTCACCCTGGAATATGAAATTGGGTGAGCTACTGGGGTGCTACAGGCTGTGGGGCTAGGGCCACTCTGGATGCCCACTTGGGGACCGTGCTTGCTGATGCATAAGTACAGAAAAGAAGAAGAATGGGGCACGTGCTCAGAGAGCAGCAGACCGGAGGTCACGGGACCAGGGAGAGTGAGACACATGAGACACACACATGCATGCACACACAGACACACACGCATGCATGCACACACGTATGCACACACAGACACACACATGCACACACACACACACTGCCTGCCTTGGCCCCTGGCCTTTTCAACTCCAGCCCTCAGCTCCCCAAGGCCCATCTGAATGTCTGGCTCTGCACTAACCTGCCCCCCTTTACTTGCCAGGCCCTTGCCCACCTCCTCCCTAACAAAAGGTAGGACCGTTTGGCCAAACCTTCACTCTTTCTCCCCAAATCCCTGCTGCCCGTTCTTACCCAACGATGCCCTTCCTTGGGTTTCTGCCACAGGGCCAGGCATGATTTTTTTTCTTATTTCTTGGGTTTGCTGCTGCAACTCACTAGCTTTCCTGGGCAGTGTCTTCCCCATCATACCCTAGCATTGTTTTCCTCATAGTTCCAGATTTCAAAAAGGACGTTGCTCACAACCTCCCTGGCACCTGGCCTGGTGCACAGAGGGCCACTGGACAGTGGACAAGGGAGGGAGGGAAGGAAGAGAGAAGGCCAGCAAGCAGGAAGCGCACCTTCCAGGGGTGAGCCATCCAAGCTGAGCACCTACTGCAGACTCTGCCCACCCATGTTTTCAGGGAGGGGACGGGGTAGCAGGCAGGAGACAGGGCGGCAGCGGGCAGCTGGTCCTGAGCATGGTTCCACAGCGCAGAGCTGGGAGGCATGCACAGAGCTCTGGGGTCAGCCCCACCTCAGGAGCTGCACAAAGACTGGGCTCTGGGACGGTGCCTGAGGGGCGAGAGGAGCGAGTCACTCCGGGGATGGGGCGTTCCCCAGTTAGCTGGCTCTGTCTAAAGTCTCAGTGGCCCCCTGCTGACCTGGCTCACCCCACTGGCCTGATTCAGGCTCTGCTGAGGTGGGGCTGAGCTGGGATGCAGGTAGGTGGATGGGGCGGGTCTTTGATCGGCTTAGCATCGGTCTGCCTTGCTTCCCCAGGGCCACAGCTTTTGAAAAAGAGCCAGGTCCAGGCCACAGAGATCCAGAGCCTCATCCCAGTACATTGGCCTCCCCTAATCTGCACATCTCCGGCCTGATCCCCTGTGCCTTGAGCCTGGCCTTTACAGACTCGCCTCAGGCTGGGGCTCCTTAGATAAATGGTCACTCCTGTGGTTCCCAGGGAACCGCAGACATGGCATGGGGGAAATTCGGCACCTGGCCTCTCCAACACCCTCCTCCCCTTCTTTGGGGGACTTTGCTCCCCCAGATCCCACTGTGTAGTTCCACTGGGGGCTGTGCACCTTGGCATCCTGCCACTCTGGCTCAGGAGGTGGGGCGTGACTTAGGCCCCACCCATCAGAATCCTTCTTGGGACTTTTCACTCATCTCTAAGGAAAGAGGGCAGTTCCTCAGGAAAGAAGATGACGTGCCGGTGGCCATGCCTCGCAGGCTGCTGCCGAGAAGAACAAGGCCAAGACACGTTAATAACCAAGAAGAGCCGGGCGCAATGGCTTATGCCTGTAATCCCAGCACTTTGGGAGGCTGAGGTGGGAGGATCACATGAGCCCAGGAGTTTAAGACCCGCTTTGGCAACATAGTGAGACCCCGTCTCTACAAAAATGAAAAAATTAGCTGGGCATGGTGGCACATGCCTGTAGCCCCAGCTACTTAGGCTGAGTGAGGTAGGAGGATCGCTTGAGCCTGGGAGGTTGAGGCTGCAGTGAGCCGTGGTCACACCACTGTACTCCAGCCTGGGTGACAGAGCGAGACCCTGTCTCAAAAAAAAAAAGAAGATGACGAGAGACCTGAGACCTGGAGGGTCCAGATCCCATTTTCTGTCATCCTGGAGCCCAACCACATGCCCTGCCCTTTCTATGTTTTGGTTCCAGAGTCAGGGCCCCAAGCTTAGCAGGGTCCTGGCTTGGTTTAGTGCTGTATTGTTGCTGTCTTACTCGTTTTTGAAAAAGGGACCTTGAATTTTCATTTTGCACTGGACTCCACAAATTACACAGTCAGTCTTATATTTAGCCATTAATAGGTATTTTTGGTGTAAGATTCTAGTAGGGTAATCTAAAAGAGTACACAGGAGTGCAACTCAGACACATGCACACATGTACACACGCACACACACACGAGACTAGAGGAGTTCCTCGCCCCCTGTAAACCCAGATACTCAGCCCCTTCTCCCAGACCCCAGGAGCCCCAGTACCTGGCTCAGCCCCTCTTCCCAGCCGTAAAACTTACACAGCATCTTGGTCACTTGTCTCCGGCCACGATCGCGCCGCTGGAGCCTGCAGGTGTCTCTGGACATGGCTGCTGCAAAGCCCCTGCCCTTAGCCTCCTGCATGAGCAGTAGCCTCTCCCGCCGCAGTCGCAGCCCAATGAGCAGGTAGAGCACGCTGATGATAGCCATGGGCAGGCAGAAGAAGAGCAGCGCAGTGATCTGCACTGCCAGGTTGTAGAGGGCCCGTGGACGGACCAGCGTGCAAAGATCTGAGTCCGGCACTGGGCCCCGGCAGGGCACGTACAGCTGCTGGATGCCATGCAGGCTGGTGTTGGGCAGGGAGCAGAGGATGGCAAGACCCCAGACAGCCCCAAGCACTCGGCGCACGTGGGCCTGTGTCACCATGGACCTGGCCTGGAGCGGGTGCACCACGGCCACATAGCGTTCCACACTCAGGGCAGTGACGTTGAGCACTGAGGCCAGGCAGACCATCTCGAACAGCAGTGTGCGGAAATAGCAGCCACCAGCGCCCAGCAGGAAGGGGTAGTTGTGCCACATCTCATAGAGCTCCAGGGGCAGGCCCACCAGCAGCACCAGCAGGTCCGACACGGCCAGGCTGAAGAGGTAGTAGTTGGTGGGCGTGCGCATGGCCTTGTGGCGCAGGATGACCAGACAGGTCAGCCCATTGCCCACAGCGCCCACCGTGAAGATCAGCAGGTACGTAGCACAGATGGGCATGAACAGCTCTGTCTGCCGGGGCCCCAGGTACTTGAGTCTCAGTGCCTCGTCAGTCAGGTTCAAGTCCTCAGGGTCAAAGTGCCCCCTGGCCGCACTGCCATTGCAAGCCATGGGGCTCCTTGCATCCCCTGGGTACAGGTCTCCAGGGAGGACAGAGCAATTGAGGCAGGGAGGAGTCTGTGGAACAGAGGGGAGAGATGCCCAGAGAGGTCATTCAGGGAATGCTGGCTGTGTCCCAACTCATCAAGCCAAAGGTGACATTAGCACTAAGATGACCATTATTTTAGGCACCACTGAGAGAAAAAACTCTTCCATCCACAAGTCAGAGATGTGAAAATAAGCTTGGTGCGGTGGCTCACACCTGTAATCCCAATACTTTGGGAGGTCGAGGCGGGTGGATCACTTGAGGTCAGGAGTTCAAGACCAGCCTGGCCAATATGGTGAAACCCCATCTCTACTAACAATACAAAAATTAGCCTGGTGTGATAGCACACACCTGTAATTCTACTTGGGAGGCTGAGGTGGGAGAATCGTGTGAACCCAGGAGACAGAGGTTGCAGTGAGCCAAGATCATGCCACTGGACTCCAGCCTGGGCAACGGAGAAATACCCTGTCTCAAAACAAACAAACAAACAAAAAGTAAAAATCTACATTAAAAAAAAAACACGTGGGGTTTTGATTTTAAATTTCAGGATCTATTGGAACCTTTGAATAAATGACAGATCTTGGGTGTCTCCCCTTTCAAGCAATGATTAGCTAGATGAGGCACTCGTTTGGGCTTCTGTAAAATGGGCACAATGCCTGGTATTGCGGGGTCTTCAAGAGCAAGCGCTCTAGAAGCAACTGCCTGGATTCGAATCCAGCATCCCCAGTTCCAGGCTGTGTGACGTTCAGCGAGGTAACCTCTCTGAGGCTGTTTCCCTATTAGGAGGATCCAGGGAGTTTAATCCATGAAAGACATTAACACAGGACCTGCCTGGCATACGGAAGGGCACGGGGATCACCCCCTTGCTCTGGGAACCCAGTCACTATGAGGGTCAAGTGAGGGAGTGTCAAGGCTAAACACTACAAATACTTGATCCACAAGTTGATTCTGTTTTCTGTTTTCTGTCATCTGAACTGTTCAGTCTCCCTATTTGACGCCCTTGGCACTGCCAGTTCTGGGGTTCCCTCTCCTCTATTGAGCCCCACACCGTTCCTCCCGCCCGCCCTCACCCGCGCCGCACAGTAGCGCGAGAGCCTCGGGGACCAGTTGAGAACGCGCAGGCGCCAGCCTGGGTTCAAGGGAGGCGCCCTGGTCCTCCAGGGAGGCGCCCCGGTCCTCGAGGAAGGGTCGCAAGCCCGCAGCCCCGCGGCGCCCCTGGCCGGAAGACACAAATGACCCGAGAAGTTGCGAGGCTCCCCAGAGGCGGGGGCCGGGGGCGCCCCGACGGAGCCCTCGGACCCTTCCCGCTCTAGGACGACCCTGCCCGCACCGAGCCCCGGCCCAGCCGCCGCGCCCTAGCCCACACCGGCGCCTGCGCACCTACCATCGGCCTGCGGCCCGCGAGACCCCGGCGTCCACCCTCCGAGCGACTGACACAGACGCGGCGCGGGAGCCGGTGGACTGACGGACGGCTGTCCCAGCCCCACTACGCCCCGCCTGTCCGACCCGGAACGCCGCCAGGGGGCAGTGCAGTCCCTGCAGCCCGGGCGGCGCCCCCTCCCGCACCGGCGAAGTACGCGGCTGTCGCAGGCGACGCCTTCACAAGCAGCGTTATCTCGCGAACCCATTTTACAGATGAGAAAACCGAGCCTTAGAGAGCCGCAGAGGAGGAGCCCGAGAGACCTGGGGCTCACATGCGGTTCCCGCCCTCCAGCGTGCTAAGTTTAGCATAACCCCGTGTCACAGTGTCCCTGCGGCCTCCAGCTCCTCCTGCCCCACATTCAGACCCACCTCCAAGGACAGGGACGGCCCACTAGCCCCTTGAAGTCGACATGCGCCGGTGGGGTTCCTCCTCCCGAGCTCCAGCCCTCTCCTTCCGTCCCAGGGCCCACGATTGCGGCCTCCGCAGCCCCTCCCACCCGCCGCTCCCTTCGGGGCCTCCAGGCCCTAAGTCCAGGGGCTCGGCCCTGCGGGACTGGGCAGGAGCCCCCATTCTCCCTCCAGTCCATCCTCCCACAGCCACCAACGACCATCACGCCTCAAAACCCTTCCTTGGGGCCCCCCCCCGCCCTCTGGAAAAGAGCCCCCCCCAGGCCAGCCCGGGGGGTGCCCCCCCCCCCCCCACCTGCCTCCCTGGGCCACCCTCTCCTCACCATGGTCCTCAGCCCCAAATACTGTCCCCCTTATCCGTTCAAATGTTCTTCTACCCCCTTCACTGTACAAAGGGTGGGGGTATAACAAGGATGGAGGGAATTTAGGGATGGCTAAGGATGCCCAGCCACAGCCTTCTGCTCCCCCACACTGCCCACATGCAAATCCCAGTGCCTCACCTGCCCCCACTCCCTAGTCCTCAACCAGCTCCTTAACTGGAAGCTGTTTCATCAGGAACTTCTAGGGACCCTAGAAACGACGGATCACGCAGACTAAAATGCTGGTTCTGGGGCCTTTGCCCAGAGTTTGGTCTCCTTAGTCTGGGCAAGGCCCAGAAATCCTCATGTTTGACCAACGCCCTCTGGAGAGCTCATACTCAGGAGTCACACTTTGAGGAGCACCAGGAGAGGCTACAAAGTCGCAGGACCCCGAGAGCCACTGTGAGCTCCCAAGCTCTGTGCCTCAGTTCGCCTTCCTGTAGAATGCGCTAACCACCATCGCCACTATTATGAGGATGACATGAGACACTGAGTGTCAAGATTCAGCACAGAGGCTGGCACATGGCCAGCAAATCAAGAAATGTGGGGTAGGATTGTCATCATTCAGTGGTGGGAGGCTCCTTCTTCCCCCAGCTTTCCTGCACCTCTCTCCCCACTGCCGCCCAATTCCATAAGTCACTGTCTGGGCTTGGGGATGGGAGTTAGGCCCTCAAGGCGCCAGCACCAGGCCGGCCTTCCCACGAACTCCACATGTAAACAGAGTCCCAGGCAGGGGACGGTTGTGGGAAGTGCAGGGGCACATGGTCCCCAGGGCCTTGGGAGAAAGGCTTCTGTGGTGCCCTGAGAATTAACTATTCAGCCCCGGATGAGCTAGTCCAGGAGAAATTCTCAATAACGGGTCTGCCAACACAAGAGACGGGCAAGGAGGGATGACATCACTCAGCAACAGAGCCCACTGTGGCATCACAGGCTGCTCATAGCAAGTGATGAGCATTTGGACCCCAGCCCTTCACTGGAACACACACACGCACACACACACACATGCATGCACACATCACTCTGCACATACCACCGCACACACGCATACACACGTACCACTCTGCACACACTCTGAGCAGTCCAAAAGTCCCTGTGGACCCTTTGGTGCACATGGCCCTGGAGGGGCTGAGGAAGGACCCACCCAGCCTTGCAGAGGCAGAGTGACTCTTGCCAGTCAGAAATTCCTACAGCAGGCTGCATCATTCGCACAGCACTAGCAGTCATCAAAAGCTAAAGAGCAGCCCCCAAAAAGGAGAGGCTCAGTGGCCACAATGGCTGTGGCCCTCACTTCTGTCACTGTGCAGAGGGCCCTAGGGGTCCTGGCCTCTGGGCCTGAGCTCAAGGCCACCACAGTAGTGTCCCATCAGAAATGTATGACATCCTGCTGCTCCTGCTCCAACTTGAGGTGGCGTCCCCCGGTTTTCTGGGTGTACACATCCATCTCCTAAGCTTGGCTGGTGGGCGTCTGCCCAGATGAGGGGGTCGAGGACCCAACTCTACACAACAGCAAATGCACTTGGCGGGGGCCATCAGGACCTCCAGGAGCTGCTGAGATACCACCCAGGTCCCAGGCATGTGCAGGACTCATGGGGCCAGAGGCATGTGAGTAGCTCTGTATCCCCTCCTCACCCTGTTGATTCCCTGAGAGCCAAGAGGGGCTGCTTAAACCCAGGCCAGGTTTCAACCAGAACCTTCTCAGCCTTGGGGTGACCAGCAGCTCCTGGCAAGCCCATGGTTCCCCTAGAAACGCCCCACCCCCATCCCACTTTACTGCCTACAGAGGGGAGGCAGGGAGGATGAGATGAGCTTGGGGACACTATAGCTCTGGACGCAAGGGAGGCACTGTTCTACAGCCAGGGCAGTGGGGACCACCCAGGACCCCCCATCACTGGGCGTCATTGGGCAAACATGGAGAACCAGAACAGTAAATATCCGAAGCAAGGGAGAGTCACTGTACCCGTCTGGGCACCTCCCAAGGTCAGAGAGCTCCCCACCCAGCTCTGCTCTGCGGGGTCAGCCTGGCCATGGCCAGGAGAGAGAGGAGGAAGCTCTGGGCCCCTCAGGTGATGGGGCTCCCAACTTGGGGGCTGGGATTGCACCTCAGGGAGCCACGTGGCTTGTGTGTGATCATCCACCCATGCTCCCTGAGCCACCAGCCCTGGTCTGCTCTAGAAACTGGTGGGAGAGATGGTCAAGCTAGGCAGGGAACACAGCGAGGACAGGCTTTGGAGGCTGTGAGGCCAGGGTGAGAATCCATCATCTGCCAGTGTGGCCTCAGATAAGCCACTTTGCACTTCAGGCCTCAGCTTCCTTGCCTGTAAAACACAAAAATAGCCCCTGTCCTTGGGGTCTTCCCATTTATAAATGCTCATACCATGAAGATTAAGAGGGATAATGTGGGTTTAAACACTCAGTGCACGGTTGAAGAGCCTGGAATTCTCTGGAAGACACTAGAAAGCTGCTGGGAGGCAGGGCTGGGGTGGGAGCTGTCCTTAGCAGGGTTTGGAAGAGCAAGGTCCCCAGCACCCCGGGCAGGAGAGCTGAGTCCCGTGGAAAGGAACATACAGGCTTGCAGGGAGTCTGGCCACAGTGCAGGCAGCCAGGGCCCTGCAGCCGGGTGGGGACCAGCAGTGGAGGAGACCTCAGGGGAGTGTCGCCCCTGCCTCTCCTGCTCCTAGAGGGGACTACTGGGGATTGTCTAGCCCCTTGCCCCCTGAGGGCTGTGAGGCCTGTTCCTGAGCTCTCCCAGAGACAGCCAGCCTGCAGGCTTCAGGAAGGGTGCTGGGCACAGGGGACCAGCCACCTCCTCCCAGGGGCTCAGCCTGTGTACCAGGCCCCAACCTCTGCTTGTGGCCAAAGGGAGGATATGTTCAAGTCACACAGTGAGAAGGCCAGAAAAAGCCTGGGTCTCTCATGTTTAGGGCCTGTGTGTCCCTCATGCCACCATGGACTGGGCCCAGATCTTACTGTGAGCCCACAGGGTGCTCATGGCACCTACTCTTCCAAGCAATAAAGGCCACCCTCAAGTCCACCAGCCTTCCCAGCTAACAAACCACACTTGGGTGTGTTACAGAAGCTCCTCTTGGGGTCTTCCCATTTATAAATGCTCATATCATAGTCATGATCAGAGGGAGGTTTAAGAACAAAAGTTTCTCCCCCAGCAACAGGTGACTGGCATCAGGACTCAGGAACTTGTTAGTCTGCAGCAGTTTGCACTAATGTAGTAGTTTTGTTTTCTTTTCCCTTTTAACTTTTTTTTTTTTTTCTGAGACGGAATTTCACTCTTGTTGCCCAGGCTGGAGTGCAATAGTGCAATCTCGGCTCACTGCAACCTCCACCTCTCCAGTTTAAGCAATTCTCCTGCCTCAACCTCCCAAGTAGCTGAGATTACAGGTGCATGCCACCACACCCGGCTAATTTTGTATTTTTGGTAGAGACGTGGTTTCACTATGTTGGTCAGGCTGGTTTTGAACTCCTGACCTCAGGTCATGCATCCACCTTGGCCTCCCAAAGTGCTTGGGATTACAGGTATGAGCCACTGCGCCTGGTCCTGACCTTTTTAATCTTTTATATTAGCATTATTTCAGACCTACAGGAAAGTTGAAAGAATAGTACAAAGGATTCCTATATTTTGGGGGGGACTGTGAGAGTCAGTTGCAGACATAATGCCCCTTTACCACTAAATGTTTCTGTTTTGGTTGAGTTTCGAAGTCTTCTATGAATACCATTAGTTCCTCCTGTCCAATAGGCAGTAGTCTACCAGGGAGTGGGTGTTAAGGCGGCAGTCCGCCTGGCAGGAGTAATAGTTTATCACCGACAATGATTCGAATCACCAGCACATCGTGATACTAAAAGGCAGGCCACTTTTAGTCAGTTCAATTACTGTTTTCCAAACCTTCTCCATTACTGCCTGTTCCCAAGGCAGGCTGCTGCCACGGCCAATAGATACTAAAGCAGTAAATATTCAGAGTGCGAGGAAGGTCAGCATTACAAAGGGAATAACACTAAATTGGGGGCAATATATCAAAGAACCGGAAAGTGGTAATGAAATGACAGTGGTGCATACATACAGAATGCGTCTTTCTAGGGTTGGGGTGTTCTTAGGAATAAAGACTGAATCAGGAGGTAAGTAAACAGTGCTGGGTGTATCAACAGCAACTGTTGGACACAGGGAAAGGGGACGAAAGGCAGGCGCACTGAGAGTGTGTGATGGAGGAGCGGGCACCAGCATGGGCACAGTTGGCCTAAAGCTAAGAGAAGGCCAGGTGTGTGAAGACTGAAAGGGTGCCAGAAGATGTTCCTGTTGAATGGTTTTTTGTTGTTGTTGTTGTCGTTTTGTTTTTTGAGGGTCTCAATCTGTCACCCAGGCTGGAGTGCAGTGGTGCGATCTCGGCTCACTGAAGCCTTAACCTGCCTGGCTCAATCGATCCTCCCACCTCAGCTTCTCAAGTAGTCGGAACTACAGGCACGCGCCACCATGCCTGGTGTATTTCTTTTTTTTTTTTCTGAGACAGAGTCTCACTCTATTGCCCAGGCTGGACTGTAGTGGCGCGATCTCGGCTCACTGCAAGCTCCGCCTCCCAGGTTCACGCCATTCTCCTGCCTCAGCTTCCAGAGTAGCTGGAACTACAGGCGCCCGCCACCTCACCCAGCTACTTTTCTGTATTTTTAGTAGAGACAGGGTTTCACCGTGTTGGTCAGGATGGTCTCGATCTCCTGACCTCATGATCCACCTGCTTCTTCCTCCCAAAGTGCTGGGATTACAGGCGTGAGCCACGGTGCCCAGCCTAATTTTTGTATTTCTTGTAGAGATGGAGTTTCACTATGTTGTCCAGGCTGGTCTCGAACTCCTGGCCTTAAGTGATCCACCCATCTCGGCCTTCCAAAGTGCTGGGATTACAGGTGTGAGCTAGTGCAACAGGTAAGGATCTTGGTTTTCAAAAATCAGAACTGGCTCTGGCTGATTTAGGCCGGATTTCCTGAAGAACATCCGGCAGCCCACAGAATCAACAAGGCTGGAGGGGCAGGGAGACGGTGGGGCTGCAGCTAGAAGTGTTGGCAGTGTGACCCTGCATCCGGTGGACACTAGCCCCAGCCTGGGACCATGTCCCTGCCTTTTGAAGCACTTGCCCTGGACTCCCTGCCCCGGGGTGAGAGACAGGATGCCGCAAACTCAGGTTCTGCTGCTGCACTCTTGCTGCATAGGTGGGGTAAGCATGGGTCTTGTAGCCTTCTGGAGGGCAGGAAGGCAGATTACCCACCCAGTGGGCCATCCACAGCCCCTGGCAGACAGCCCAGGTGCCAACAGCCAGAACAAGCCACAGATGACCCTGCCACTCAGGGATTCAAGCCCTCGTCAAAGGCACCCTCGTCAAAGGCACAGCTGGTGTGGGCACAATGGAGTCACAAGGCATTGTGAGACCCAGGGTTGGGGCACAGCTTGTCCCAGCAGGCTCATAAGGTTGGCAAAACCGTTTTGCAAAAAGATGCCCAGGAGAATATGTGTCTGCGAAGAAGATAAGAAAATCCAGATTTTAAAACTCTGAAGGGCCGATTCGCGTGCCTATTTGGGGAACCATATCTGGGAACTGGAAGTTCAAAAACTTCTTTCTTCATTTGGACTCACAAAACTCACAACAGCAGATTCTACACAGCCTATTCCGAAGTAGGACATTTCAGCTACCCCTCCCAGCTACCCTGAGACGGAGTTTATGTCAAATTGGCTTTAAACACAAAGAAGCAACAAGTCTTTAATGTTAAGTAACACACCCAAGAGCTCACAGCTCACAAGTGTTGGAGCTGGGATTTTTTTTTTTTTTAATTGAGATGGAGTCTCACTCTGTCACCCAGGCTGGAGCACAGTGGTGTGATCTCAGCTCACTGCAGCCTCCGCCTCCCAGGCTCAAGCAACCCTCTCACTTCAGCCTCCCAAGTAGCTGGGACTACAGGCCCACGCCACCACGCCCAGCTAATTTTTTGTATTTTTGGTGGAGATGGGGCGTTGCCATGTTGCCCAGGCTGGTCTCTGGGATTTACATTGAAATGTATCTAGGTACAAAGCTTTCTGCCTTTTACCCTACAGCTCTGACTCTGGTGCATGTGCATATTTATCACTCTCAGAAAGCAGGATTTTTGTAGACTTATCTGGCCTCATTCCCCTCTGAAGTTCATGTCCCCTTTCTCTCACTGGATTATGTTTGCTCCAAAAACTGCCCTGCCTGGGTGCTGTTCTTAACTGCTCCTGAACGGCTCGTGGGCAGCACCTTCCATGGACCAGCCTGGGACCTCCCATGGGCTAGCCTGGGACCTCCTATGGCCAGCCTAGCACCTCCCATGGGCTAGCCTGGCACCTTCCATGGGTTAGTCTGGCACCTCCCATGGCCAGCCTGGCACCTCCCATGGGCCAGCCAGGCATCTCCCATGGGCCAGCCTGGCACCTTCCACGGACTAGCCTGGCACCTCCCATAGCCAGCCTGGCACCTCCCATGAGCCAGCCTGGGACCTCCCATGGGCTAGCCTGGCACCTCCCATGGGCTAGCCTGGCACCTTCTGGCCCAGGGGCAGCTACTCTGGGGAGAGCAGTCAATCCCCTTGAGTACCTTTCCCAAGGGATCTAGTGTTTGTAGTAAACTGGCTCTGCAGCTTTTGGTAAAAATTCAAGTTCCCTGGTTAGAGCTTAGTGCCCTCCAAGAGGCTTCAATGTGTGGTTGCAGCTCAGAGAGGCTGTGAGATGCTCTCCAGGAACAGCAGTTGTTGTTGTTGTTATTTTCTCCTTTTTTCTGGTTTTAGAGAACTAATTTTGTTTTAAAGCGACAGCAGTTTTAATCCGCTTCATCCTTTAGGGGAGCATGCTGTTGGGGGAATGCTGCTTAAATTTTCTATGCCTCAGTTTCTCCATCTGAAAAGTGGGAGTGACAACAGTACCAACTTCATGAGGTTATTATGAAGATTAAATGAGTGCCCAGATGGCACTTAGTGGGCATTCATAACAATTTTTCAAATAAATGGGAATAGGTCTCAGAGATTGCTACAAGGAAGTAATTCTCAATATGCTTCTTCCAAGGCAGCAAGTGAAAATACCCTTGAGGTTTCTCTCTTTAGCCCCTGGGAAGGGTGAGTAGAGAGAGTGAGGCTGCAGGACAAGGAGGCCACAGACCGAGCCCAGGCTCCGTCAGCCACAGAGGCTGGGCTGTCCTTGTCCTCCCTTGGCAGGGGTCTTGCTAGGATCCTGCCTTCCGGCCACTCATAATTCCCAAGAAATGCTCAAGTGTGTTTGTGTAGAGGCGCCATAAACAAGGAGGGAAGAGTGGGCTCCATCAACAGGCCTTTATTAGGGCTGACCAGCGCTCGGCAGGCCTGCACGGAGCCCCAGCTGCAGGAAAGGGTCCCAAATTGTTGCAGTTCCCTGAAGGACCCCAGGAAGATTCTGTCCCCTCCACCCTGCTCCAGGCCCTGCTCTTTCCCTGAGCAGACATCACTCCCGAGCAGGGAAGGGCTCTGCTTTCAGGCAAAGCCTCCTTGCAGTGAGGGAGGGCTGCTGGGGCAAGAGTCAGCACTGGGACAGGGCAAGCCTGTGACCTGGGCATGCATTCTTTCCACTGCACCCCAAGAAGAAGCACGCAGTGTCCACCCACACTATACTGAAGACATTTTCTCCTCTGGAGAGTTACTACTTTCCCTTTGGGAATTAATAGGTGGGTTGTGGGGAGGAAGGTACTTGAAGGTTATGTTAATATCCCATTTTTCTTTTCCTTTTTTTTTTTTTTTTTTTTTTTAGTGACTCTCCTGACTCAGCCTCACAAGTAGCTGGGATTATAGGCATGCACCACCATGCCCAGATAATTTTTTGTATTTTTAGTACAAACAGGGTTTCACCAAGTTAGGCCAGGTGGGTCTTGAACTCCTGACCTCAAGTGATCCATCCGCCTCAGCCTCCCAAAGTGCTGGGATTACAGGCGTGAGCCACCGCACCTGGCCTATATCCCATTTTTCTTTAAAGTTTAACATCTGTTTATGTTTTTGTTTGTTTGTTTGTTTTCTTTTTTGTAGACAGGGTCTTGCTTTGTCACCCAGGTGCTGGAGTGCAGTGGTGCAATCATGGCTTACTGTAGCCCTGACTTCCCAAGCTCAGCTGATCCTCCCACCTCAGCCTTCTGGGTAGCTGAGACTACAGGGACACACCACCATGCCCACTAATTTTTCTATTTTTTTGTAGAGATGAGGTTTCACCATATTGCCCAGCCTGGTCTCGAACTCCTGTGCTCAAGGGATCTACCCACCTCGGCCTCCCAAAATGCTGGGATTACATTCAGGAACCATCATACTTGGCCTGTGTATGATTCTTGTATGCATAAATTATTACTATGATTGGCCGGGCGTGGTGGCTCACACCTGTAATCCCAGCACTTTGGGAGGCCGAGGCGGACGGATCACGAGGTCAGGAGATCAAGACCATTCTGGCAAACATGGTGAAACCCTGCCTATACTAAAAAAATACAAAAAAATTAGCCGGGCATGGTGTCGGGCGCCTGTAGTCCCAGCTTCTTGGGAGGCTGAGGCAGGAAAATGGCGTGAACCTGGGAGGCGGAGCTTGCAGTGAGCTGAGATCGCACCACTGCACTCCAGCCTGGGGGACAGAGAGAGACTCCATCTCAAAAAAAAAAAAAATTATTACTATGTTGGCTGCCAAATAGTGATTCTAAACCCCATCATCCCTTCATTTATGAGCTGACTTTGACTAGAAGGAGAAAATTCCTCTTATCACTTTTATTTATATCCATGTGGACCCATGATTTCTTATTCTATTCAAAGGATAATAATTCATTATCATTGTTTGTGTTGATGTTCAAATTTGTCCCAGATTTGACCAGTGGGAGCCCCTTCAAGTTGGATCCTATATCCTTTCGATGTGTTGTTACGAATATTTTGTATTTTCTGGCACAAGACAATGTTCTAGGCTCATCTCCTATTTCTCTGGGCTATCCTGGAATAAGCCATCTTCCAAGGAGCTCTGGCTCCTTTCAGTGGAGAATGATGGAAACCAAGATCGACTGGGCAGAGTGACTCGCGCCTGTAATCCCAGCACTTTGGAAGGCCAAGGCGAGCAGATTGCTTGAGCCCAGAAGTTCGAGACCAGCATGGGCAACATGGCGAAACCCCATCTCTACCCAAAATACGGAAACTAGCCAGGTGTGGTGGTGCTTGTCTGTAGTCCAAGCTACCTGGGAATCTAACATGGAAGGATCACCTAAGCCCAGGAGGTCAAGGCTGTAGTGGGCTATGATTGTACCACTGCACACAAGTGTGGGGACAGAGCAAGACCCTGTCTTAATAAATAAATAAAGAAATAAAGGCCAGGCATGGTGGCTCACATCTGTAATCCCAGCACTTTGGGAGGCTGAGGCAGGTGGATCACCTGAGATCAGGAGTTCAAGATCAGCCTGACCAACATGGTGAAACTCCGACTCTACTAAAAATACAAAATTAGCAGGGCGTGGTAGTGCTTGCCTGTAATCCCAGCTACTCAGGAGGCTGAGGCAGGAGAATCACTTGAACCCTGGGAGGCAGAGGTTGCAGTGAGCTGAGATCGCACCATTGCACTCCGGTCTGGGCAACAAGAGTGAAACTCCGCCTCAAAAAATATGTATATATAATAATAGTCATGAGATCTGGGTCAGATCTGGTGGTAATGAAATCAGTGCTCAAGATCTGTGTGCTGAGTGTGCTCATTACTGTTGGGGTGTTGCTGCTCCCAGGCCCTCTCAGTGGGCTGAGCTGGGGAATATATGTATGTATAAATATATAGATATATACACACATACTGTATGTACACACACATATATATTGATACTTTTTTTTTTTTTTGAGACGGAGTTTTGCTCTGTCACCCAGGCTGGAGTACAGTGGCGTGATCTCAGCTCACTGCCAACCTCAACTCCTGGGTTCAAACAATTCTCCTGCTTCAGTCTCCCAAGTAGCTGGGATCACAGGCACCTACCACCATGCCCAGCTAATTTTTGTTGTTTTTTTTTTTCTTTTTTTGTAATTTTTGTATTTTTAGTAGAGACAGGGTTTCACCGTGTTGGCCAGGCTGGTCTCAAACTCCTGACCTCAGGCTATCCGCCTGCCTTGGCCTCCCAAAGTGCTGGGATTACAGGTGTGAGCCACCACACATGGCCTGATACTTATTTTTATATCTATCTATAAATGTTGAAAAGCATGCACTGACATCAGTACCTCTAATTCCAATTTGATACCACAGCATTCATCCCTACAATACCTCCCTGAGAGGAAGAAACTGGTCTTCTGTTATTTTTGGCATATTTCCTCTTCAGGCCAACCTCCTCAGTGTGTAATTCACCTTCCATTGCTACCATCACTGCCCCTACCATACCCCTCCTAACCCACTCTGCATCCCCACTCCGAGCTGTCGCCCACTCGCTGCATTGACACCCTCCTCACAGCACCCAGGCTCCCAGGTAGAAGGAAACACTCTCCATCAGTGTAGATGGCAATGACAGCATTTCTAGAGGACAAGTTTAGCAACAGGTACCAATATATAAAAGTCTATCCTTTTGGCTCTGAAACTTTTCCTCTAGAAATTTATAGAAAAAAATAGTAGCTCAAGCCAGGCCCAATGGCTCACACCTGTAATACCAGTACTTTGGGAGGCTGAGGCCGGTGGATCACTCGAGGTCAGGAGTTCGAGAAAAGCCTGGCCAACATGGTAAAACCCCAACTCTACTTTAAAAAGTACAAAAATTAGCTGGGCATGGTGGTGCATGCCTGTAGTCCCAGCTACTGAGGAGGCTGAGACAGGAGGATTGCTTGAACCAGGGGGATGGAGGCTGCAGTGAGCTGAGATCATGCCACTGCACTCCAGCCTGGGTGACACAGCAAGACTCCCATCTCAAAAATAAATAAATGGTAGCTCAAATACAGAGAGATAAGTGGTACTAGTTATAACCTTGTCGTGATAAGGAAAAATTGGAGACCAGATAAATTTTCCTTGTCTTCGGTCCCTAAAGACTTGTCTTTGTCTTAGCTTCTGAAAGCAGAGTGTCCTACACGCCTCCTAGGACCATCTCCCTGAAAGATCAGATAATTTGTGGATAATTGACTTCCTCCAGAGATGTTAACTTTGCAGCCCTTTCTGACTGTGTTTGTACAAGGGTCCAGAGGGCTCCTGTGTGTCAGAGAATTGGTCCTGGGGCAGAAAGCAGAAGATGCAAGGCACCAAGCTGAGTTGGGACTCCTCCTCCATAGATGCAGCTGGAATCAAAGTCCTGCCAAGGGGAGGAGACAGGGACCCCAAAGGCCCCTGCTATCTTTATCAATAGAGAACAGACAATAATGGGACACCAGTGCCGTGGAATGGTGTGCAGGGAGGAGGGAGGTCAGGCCACACAGGCTGTCCTGGAAAGGCATCCAGGCAAGGTATGTTGCCAAGAGAAACCTGTAAAGAACATAATGACATGGAGGGTTCGATTTCAGATATGTCAATTACAGGGTGGGCTTTTTCTTGTTTTTTTGTTTGTTTGTTTGTTTTTTGTTTTTGAGACAGAGTCTCGCTCTGTTGCACAGGCTGGAGTGCAGTGGTGCGATCTCAGTTCACTGCAACCTCTGCCTCTCAGGTTCAAGTGATTCTTCTGCCTCAGCCTCCTGAATAGCTTGGATTCTAGGCATGTGCCACCATGCCCAGAGAGTTTTTGTATTTTTAGTAGTGATGGGGTTTTGCCATGTTGGCCAGGCTGCTTTTTTTTTGCTTTTTTTTTTTTTTTTTTTAAGAGACAAAGTCTAACTGTGTCATCCAGGCTGGAGTGCAGTGGAATGATCATGGCTCGCTGTAGCCTTGAACTCCCAGGCTCAAGCCATCCTCCTCCCTCTGCCTCCTAAGTAGCTGAGACTACAGGTGCATCACCACACCCAGCTATTTTTCACAGAGATGGGGTCTCGCTATATTGCCCAAGCTGGTCTCGAATTCCTGGGCTCAAGTAATCCTCCTACCTCGGCCTCCCAGAGTGTTGGGATTACAGGCATGCACCTGGCCCTTAGTCACATTTTATTTTCTCTAGCTAGTTTTATTGTAAAAATACCGTACATAATACACATAACATATAAAATTCATGTTAATCTACTGTATGTGTTATCTATAAGGCTTCCAGTCAACAGTAGGCTATTAGTAGTTAAGTTTCAGGGGAGTCAAAAGTTACACATGGATATTCAAATGCACATGGGGTCATCATCCCTAACCCCCACGTTGTTCAAAAGTCAACTGTAGCTAAAGACGTCCTGGAGGGAGTCTGAGGCAGGAGAATGGCATGAACCCGGGAGGCGGAGCTTACAGTGAGCCGTGATCGTGCCACGGCACTCCAGCCTGGGCGACAGAGCGAGACTCCGTCTCAAAAAAAGAAGTCCTAGGGCATCTGCAGAAATAGCTGTGGACCAACTACAGGAGGAACAGATAAGAATTAGTTTCAGCCACAGGATTGGGAACAGATCAAGGGCACGGCATATTCACGCAGAGGAGGGGATGGATATTGGCATCAGAGCAAGTGTTGAGTTGTGGTGGCCTCTCAGTGAGGACAGAGGACGCAGGAGACCCACTCTGGGACTTCATGTGATCACTGGCCTCCCTTAGACATCTGCAGACATGGCTTGAACGTACTGACAGCTACTCTCTCTGCCTGGGGGAGCTCGTTAGCACAGTGGAGTGTCTTCTGTGTGTGCTGATTTAGGCCAGAGTGCCAGGGAGTTAACACCCAGGAACAACGCTCCTTCTAGGGGTGGCACTAGTAGAGAAATGTCCCATGAGCAGCCAGCATCCACGATGGCCCCAGCGATCCCTGCATCCTGATATGCACACCCTGGTGTAGTTGCCTCCCACATTGAACAGGGCTGAACCCTTCTGCAGGATATTGAGGAAACGACAGCATATACCATCCAAAGCTAGATCATAAAAGCATTGTGAAAACTAAATTGAGCGAAGGACTAGAATAGACATTCCTCCGAAGAAGTTATACAAACGACCAGTAAACACGCGAGTGGGTGCTCATTATCACTCATCATTAGGGAAATGCAAATCAAAACCACAATGAACAATGAAATACCACCTCGCATTCATTAGGTTGACTACTATTTTGTAAAAATCAGAAAACAACAAGAGTTGCTGAGGATGTGAGCAATTGGAACCCTGATGCACTTGTGCGCTGTCATTGGGAATGCAAAATGGCATCACTAGAATGGAAAACAGCACAGCAGTCCTCCAAAAATTAAAAATAGAATTATCGTATGATCCAGCAATTCCACTTCTGGGCATATACCCAAAAGATTTGAAAGCAGGAACTTGAAGAGATGTTTATACACCCACGTTCATAGCAGCATCATTAGCAAAAGCCAAAAGGTGGAAACAAGCCATTCATCTGTCCATTGGCAGATGAATGGATGAACAAAATGTGGTATATATATATATATATAATGGAATATTATTCCGCCTTAAAAAGGAAGGAGATTATGACATATGCTACAATGCGAATGAAGCCTGAGGATATTATGGTAAGTGAAATAAGTCACAAAAGGATAAATACTGTATGAGACACCTAGAGTATCTCTGTCGCCCAGGCTGGAGTGCAGTGGCGTGATCTCGGCTCACTACAGCTCCGCCTCCCAGGTTCACACCATTCTCCTGCATCAGCCTCCCAAGTAGCTGGGACCACAGGTGCCCGCCACCACGCCCGGCTATTTTTTTTTTTTTTTTTGTATTTTTAGTAGAGATGGGGTTTCACCATGTTAGCCAGGGTGGTCTCGATCTCCTGACCTCATGATCCGCCCGCCTCGGCCTCCCAAAGTGCTGGAATTACAGGCGTGAGCCACCGCGCCCGGCCAGAACGCACTTCATTTTCTCTCTTCTCTTCATTGTCTCTCTTCCTCCACCCCC
The DNA here is from genome assembly GCF_002776525.5 of Piliocolobus tephrosceles. Classification (NCBI taxonomy): domain Eukaryota; kingdom Metazoa; phylum Chordata; class Mammalia; order Primates; family Cercopithecidae; genus Piliocolobus; species Piliocolobus tephrosceles. The sequence continues at coordinate 118,003,117 of NC_045444.1, forward strand.
TCACCATGCTGTCTGGGCTTACGTATCAAATAAACAACTTCATCCAGTTCATGCCTCCAGGTCTTCATTTTGAAGAAACCCAAGCCACAGCTGTCCCCCTTGTTGGGCTGGAAGTCAAAGCACCCCTGGGGTAGAGCTGAGCCTGAGCCCTGTCTGTAGGGAACCTATGGATGTCTGCCCAAGGCGTGGAGTGAAGTCAAGAGCAGCCACAGAGCTGTCCTCAGCCTGCCTGGCATCCACCTGATGTGATCTGCACACAGCCTGACACACATTTTCAGGCCTGGGAACAGTGGCAGGAACAGTTAAACAGGCCCCGTCACTGCCCCTTACCCCAGAAGCAAGCTGTGTGGGACGTGTTCACTTCCCCCGAAGCTTATTTTGCCTCTTCCTGTGGCTGGCCTGTAACTGACCACACAAACCACCAACACTGAGAAAGAGGAGGTTACAGAAGGGTGTGGGGCAGAGTTCAGCAGGGTCTGTGGGAAGGGTCAGACTCCTTGACTGTGATCTTCAATTCTCCGATTAAGAGAAGGCAAAGATTGCACAGCCAAGACTTGAAATTAGGGAACCAGGAACACCCTTCTGGCCGCTCAGAGAAGAGGTGTATTCATTTGCCAGGGCTGCCACAACAAAATACCACAGGCTGGGTGGATAAACAACACATCGTCTCCTAGTTCTATAGGCTGAAATCCAAGATCAAGATGTCAGCAGATTTGGTTTCTCCAGAGGCCTCTCTCCTTGGCTTGCAGGTGACCATCTTCTCTCTCCCTGGGTCTTCTTAGGGTCTTTCTGTGCACACACATATCTGTGTCCTAATCTCCTCTTCTCATAAGGACATGAGCCATATTGCACTAAGGCCCACCCTTGTAAACTTACTTTAGCGTAATTACCTCTTTACAGGCCCTAGTTCCAAATAATAGTCATATCCCAGGGTATTGAGGGTTAGGACTTCAACACAGGAATTTGGGAGTGATGTAGCTCAGCCCATAACAAGGGGAAAGGAGGCACAGGGACCAATGCAGTGAGGCGTTCTCTGTCTTCACATTTTGGCTGTGAACTCACTGACCACCACTCTAAATCAAGTGATCTGCCTGCCTTGGCCTCCCAAAGTGCTGGAACTAGAGGCGTGAGCCACTGTCGCTGGCCAGTACCCAGTTATTAATTCAAACACTAATCTAGGTACTGCTGTGAAGGTATTTTGTTGATGTAGTTACCATCTACCATGAGTTGACTTTCTTTTTGCATTTAATTATTACTTTATTTATTTATTTATTTAAGACAGGCTCTCACTCTGTCACTCAGGATGGAGTGCAGCAGCGCAATCCTGGCTCATTGCAAACTCGACCCGCTGGGCACAAGCAATCCTCCCACCTTAGCCTCCCAAGGAGCTGGGACTACAGGCACATTCTACCATGCCGAGTTAAGTTTTGTATTTTCTTTGGTAGAGACAGGGGCTCACCATGTTGCCCAGGTTGGTCTCAAACTCCCGAGCTCAAGCAATCTGCCCACCTCGGCCTCTCAAAGTGCTTGGATTACAGGTGCAAGCCACCATACCCGGCCTATTTATTAATTTTTAAATTTTGTGGGTAGAGAGTAGGTGTTATAATGAGTTGGCTTTAAGTAAAGCAGATGACTCGCAAAAATGTGGGTGGGTCTCATCCAATTGGTTGAAGGTTTGAAGAGCAAAACCTGAGGCTCTTCCCAGAGAAAAAACTCTGCCTTGAGACTGCAACACTAGCCAGGTGCAGTGGCTCACGCCTGTAATCCCAATACTTTGGGAGGCCGAAGTGGACAGATCACTTGAGCTCAGGAGTTTGAGACCAGCCTGGGCAACATAGTGAGAACCTGTCTCTACTAAAAATACAAAAATTAGCTGGGCGTGGTGGTGAGTGTCTGTAATCCCAGCTGCTCAGGAGGCTGAGGTGTGAGAATTGCTTGAACCTGGAAGGCAGAGGTTGCAGTGAGCTGAGATCACACCTCTGCACTTCAGCCTGGACAACAGAGTGAGACTCTATCTCAAAAAAAAAAAAAAAAAAGGCTGAAGCATCAACTCCTGCCTGAGACCCCTACAATCACATAAGCCAACACCTTGAAATAAATAATATATGTAGATATACACATATGTATACGTACACATGCATGTGTGTGTGTCCTGTTGGTTCTGTCTCTCTGCAGAGCCCACAGGGATACATCTACCCTTCATGGAAGGCAGGCATGTGAGGTGCTGGGTGTCAATGTGCCAAGGGCATGGAGTCCACCATTCGGAAGGTATGAGTGTCTCCAGGGGAGATAGCCCTCGAGGTCATGGAGAAGCAGGTGGGGCGTTTGCTGAAATGTGTCCTGCTGCTCCATGCTTGGAAAATGCATTCTGCTGTTGGTTTGACCAAAATGGCCAGAGAACCAAAAATAACCCCCACAAGCTATCCCAAGTCCACACTATAAATGGAAAATTACAGAAATCACTTAAAGGACTTGCAACGTCCAACTCTCCCATAAATCAGACCAGATCATGCCACTGTCTACTGAAAATCCTCCTGAGGACCCTCAGAATTAACCCAATGTCCAGCGCAGCCTGTGGCCCAGCCCTGCCCACCTCTGCTCCTCTTCACCTTTCTTGTGCCCCTGCCAGGCCACTCTCTGACACCTCAGGGGCTTTGCATGTGCTGTTTGCCCTGCTGAGATTCCCTTTCCCTGGCTCTTTGCCCAGCACCTTCTCATCTGTTAGGGCTCTGACCACATATCCTGACATCTTGCCCCCAAACCTTCTATAACATCTCCTGTGTATGTCCTTTTGGAACAGTGAACATAAGAGAATGAGATGAGCCTGTTCTCCTACAACAGTAGGAGAGATGAGCATCTATCTCCTACTTCCTTTCTGGAATACAGATGTGATGGCTGGAGGTCCAGCAGTTATCACGGACCCTGAAGTGATCTGGAGGCTAGACATCACACCCTAAGAATGGCAGAGCTGAAAGGCAGAGGAAAGACAGTGTGAAACGATCTTTTTCTGTTTGCTTATTTTCCTATTTATTGTCTGTCTACCCCCTCTGGTCTGTAAGTCCCAGGAGAACAGGCCCATCTTACTCTCTTGTGTCTCCCCAGTACCAGGCTCCCAGGAGGTAGCACCTGATGTATGTCGAATGAGTGAATGGCTCCTCAGCTCCTAAGCTCACGCACATCTGGGTCACGGTCCCTCCCCATTTACCCACGGTGGCCTAGGCTGGCCCCATTGTGTCCCTTAGTGGTTGATGGCATTGGCATGCAGCTGTCTGAGGGTTTTAGGCTCCTGACTGGAGGGAGGCAGACTCGGACACATACAGGTTGGGGCCCGAGGAGAAACCTCGTCACTGAACAAGGTGAAACTGAAGTGAATCAGTTAGAACTGCGGTTTTACTGAGCTCTGAAGAGCTGAGGGAGAGTGTTCCAGGAAAAGAGGACAGCAGGGAAAAGGCCACTAGGCAGCATTGCAAGGAACCCCCTGAAAGCCACGAAGCCATCACAAGGAACCAGGGGGACAGTGGCCTGAGCCAAAGGCAGAGGGGAAGGCAGGACCCAGGACTCAGAGAGTCATGGAAGGGATGTGGTCTCATCCTCACGTGGAAAATTTAAGAGATTGTTTCTAGGTTGAACGAGACCCCGTTACTATAAAATAAATAAATAAAAAATAGAGGGCTGGGGACAGACAGCTGATGAAAGCTATTTTTACCTTCTCCTTAGCCTCCATCTCCTACTTCCTTTCTGGAATACAGATGTGATGGCTGGAGATCCAGCAGCTATCATGGACCTTGAAGTGATCTGGAGGCTAGACATCACACCCTAAGAATGGCAGAGCTGAAAGGCAGGGGAAACATGAGGGTGGGGAATGGGATGAAAAGGAGATGCATTTTACCATCATATCAGCTACACTGCTAGATTTTTTTAACGATGTACATGTATTGCCTTAAAATTGAACAATCACTGTGGCTGCTCAGTGGAGCCTGGACTGCGAGAGATGAGAGGAGATTTGGGTTGGGACCTGTGGCACAGGCTGCAGGCTGCCACCCAGTGTCATTTCCTCTCTCCCTATTTCCTGACTGACAGATCCTAGACAGTTTGTTTGTTTTTCCAAGTGACCATTTACGCCGTATGTCTCAGCTAAATGACTACATTTCCCAACTAGAAAAGGCCATTCAGAGGTTGTAGAGTGGGACTTACGAGGAAACGGTTTAAGAGAGACACACACAGTTGCTTGGAGGATTGCTTGAGCCTAGGAGTTCTGGGCTGTAGTAAGCTAGATCACGCCTGTGAATAGCTGCTGCACGCCAGCCTGGGCAACAGAGGGAGAGCATGTCTCTAAAAAAAAAAAAAAAGAGAGAGAGAGGCTGGGCACGGTGGCTCACGCCTGTAATCCTAGCACTTTGGGAGGCCAAAGCAGGTGGATCACCTGGGGTCAGGAGTTTGAGACTAGCCTGGCCAACATGGTAAAACCTCGTCTCTACTAAAAATACAAAAATTTGCCAGGCATGGTGGCAGGCACCTGTAATCCCAGCTACTCGGGAGGCTGAGGCAGGAGAATCGCTTGAATCGCTTGAACCTGGGAGGCGGAGGGTGCAGTGAGCCAAGATCACACCATTGCACCCCAGGCTGGGCAACAAGAGCGAAACTCCATCTAAAGAGGAGAAAAAAAAAAGGCCAGGCGTGGTGGCTCATGCCTATAATCCCAGCACTTTGGGAGGCCGAAGTGGGCAGATCACCTGAGGCCGGGAGTTCGCAACCAGCCTGACCAACATGGAGAAACCCCGTCTCTACTAAAAATACAAAATTAGCCAAGTGTGGTGGCACATACCTGTAATCCCAGCTACTCAGGAGGCTGAGGCAGGAGAATCACTTGAACATGGGAGGCAAAGGTTGCAGTGAGCAGAGATCGCACCACTGCACTCCAGCCTGGGCAACAAGAGTGAAACTCCATCTCAAAAAAAAAAGAAGCTAGCTGGGCACAGTGGCTCACACCTGTAATCCTAGCACTTTGGAAGGGTGTAGCAGGCAGATCACTTGAGCTCAGGCCAGCCTGGGCAACATGACGAGACCCTGTTGCTATAAAAAAATAAAAAATAAAGAGAGGGCTGGGGACAGACAGCTGATGAAAGCTATTTTTACCTTCTCCTTAGCCTCCATCTCCTACTTCCTTTCTGGAATACAGATGTGATGGCTGGAGATCCAGCAGCTATCATGGACCTTGAAGTGATCTGGAGGCTAGACATCACACCCTAAGAATGGCAGAGCTGAAAGGCAGGGGAAACAGGAGTCTCTGGTGATACTATGAAGCTTCTAGACCAGTCCTGAACACAAGAAAAGTTTCTTTCTTTCTCAGGGTCTCTGCAGAGAGACAAGATGGGTATTATTCTTATCTATGTCACTGATGGGCTGATGCTGATGGAGTAACCACCATGTTGAACATCAGTCTATTAGAGCCCTGGAGGGTACTGGAAACTAAGTATTTAGCATGGATGTCAAATCACTTCTGCTCATTGGCCAGAACTAGCTAGCCACATGGCCCCATGGCCCCATGAAATCAATGCTAAGACAGCCAGGAAATGTCATCCTGCCAAGTGCCCAGAAGGCAGGGAGCAGAAGGAGGTGCAGTGATCATCATTAAGAAATCAAGTTGGGGCCAGGCATGGTGGCTCACGCCTGTAATCCCACCACTTTGAGAGGCCGAGGCAGGCGTATCACCTGAGGTCAGGAGTTCCAAACCAGCCTGACCAACATGGAGAAACCCCCTGTCTACTAAAAATACAAAATCAGCCAGGCATGATGTTGCATGCCCGTAATCCAAGCTACTCAGGAGACTAAAGCAGAAGAATTGCTTGAACCCGGGAGCTAGAGGTTGCAGGGAGCTGAGATCACACCATTGCACTCCAGCCTGGGCAACAAAAGTGAAACTCCATCTAAAAAATTAAAAAAAAGAAAAGAAAAGAAAAAGAAAAGAGAAGAAAGAAGAAAGAAATCAAGTTGGCCAGGAGCGGTGGCTCACACCTGTAATCCCAGCACTTTGGGAGGCCAAGGCAGGTGGATCACCCGAGGTCAGGAGTTCGAGACCAGCCTGGCTAACATGGTGAAACCGCATATCCACTAAAAATGCAAAATTATCCAGGTGTGGTGGTTCATGCCTGTGATCCCAGCTACTGGGGAGGCTGAGGCAGGAGAATCACTTGAACCTGGAAGGCGGAGGTTGCAGTGAGCCAAGATCACACCAATGCACTCCAGCCTGGTCAACAAGAGTGAAACTTCATCTCAAAAAAAAAAAAGAAAAGAAAAAAAAGAAAAGAAAAGAAATCAAGTTGAGTTCAATATTCATTCCTCTTGTTACGGAAGGAACCCATATGTAAACATATTAAAATCTCCATATTTGGCCGGGCGCAGTGGCTCAAGCCTGTAATCCCAGCACTTTGGGAGGCCGAGACGGGTGGATCACGAGGTCAGGAGATCGAGACCATCCTGGCTAACACGGTGAAACCCTGTCTCTACTAAAAAATACAAAAAACTAGCCAGGCGAGGTGGTGGGCACCTGTAGTCCCAACTACTCAGGACACTGAGGCAGGAGAATGGCGTGAACCTGGGAGGCGGAGCTTGCAGTGAGCTGAGATCTGGCCACTACATTCCAGCCTGGGCGATAGAGCAAGACTCCGTCTCAAAAAAAAAAGAAAAAAAGAAAAATCTCCATATTTTTCTCAAATAATATAATGAACTTAGAGTATTTTAATGCCAATTTCCTCTCATCTTTTGTGGTATTATCTTTTTTTTTATTTTAAAAAACTTTTTTAGAGACAGGGTTTTGCTTTCTGTCGACCAGGCTAGAGTGCAGTGGCATGATCATAACTCACTGCAGCCTCAAGCTCCTGGGCTCCCACCTCAGCCTCCGAGTGGCTAGGACTACAGGCAAGCACTACCATGCCTGGCTAATTAAAAAAAAAAAAAAAAAATTGTAGAGACAGGGTCTCACTATGTTGCCCAGGCTGATCTCAAACTCCCGGTCTCAAGCAATCTTCCTGCCTCAGACTCCCAAAGCCCTGGGATTACAGGTGTGAGCTACTATGCCCAGTCCTGAGGTATTATTTTCTAGAAAATAAGTTAATACATGTAAAGTTCTTAACACAATGCCTGGCATGTAGCAAGTACTATATGGGTCTTCTATTATAAGTGGTTGCATTAAACTGAAATTGGTCTTTTTCTTTTCTTGTTTTAATTACGTAACACTTATTTATATTATTTAGCACAGGTTTGGCCATTTCTAGCTCCTCAAATATGAACTCTCTCTCATTCTGTTATTCTCTTCCTCGGAACTCTTGTTTAATGACTACTGCATCATTTCATTCTCTCCTCCCAACTCCATTTCTTTACCTCATTGTGCTGCATTCTGGAAAATGTCTTCAGCTTTGTTTTCTAATTCACTAATTCTTTCTTTGGCTGTGTCTAAAATGCTGTTTAACTCATCCAATGATGTTTTATCCTGTTCCGTAATTGTATTTTTATAGCTATAATTTTTGTTTAATTATTTTTCAAATCTGTCTATCCTTTTTTCATTTAATTCAGTCCTTGCCTTATGGTTTACAGCTTTTTTTTTTTTTTTTTCTGTGAACACTTTAAACACTTTGCATTAGAGTACATATTCGATTTTTCTATTAATTCTATTCCTTGGGTGGCTATTCTTCCTATTTCCTTCTGACTGTTGCTTTTCTAATTTTTGACTCCTTGTGAACTCAACTCAGTGGGGGATGCTTTCCATGGGAGTCTCTCATTCCTAAATTGCAGAAACAATCGTACAGAGAGGTTTTGCATTTGCCTCTCTCAAGCTTCCGAGATGTGCCAGTTATGCTAATTTCTTGGCCCCCTTCATCATTTCAAAACCCCTGCCCAAAGCATTGAAGGCCAATATCTGGCTCCAAAACTCCATGAACCATTTCAAATTCTCCTCCCACTAACTCTCTCATTTTATGTTCCCTTTTTATTCCCGACACCCGGGGATTTTCTGCTGTTATTTAAAGCTGGTTGAATGTTCAAAACATATTTTCTTCAGTGTCTCCATGTGTAGTCATTTCTTGTATACTTATTTCTTATATACTTATTTTTTCATTTGTTTATAGCACACAGTTTAGCAAATAACTGTACATTATCTTGTCCATTACTTAAGTGTGTATATTTTGTTGCCCTGACAATATGCTCCTCATTATGGGCAGAATTATCCTCCCAAAATTCATAAGCTGAAGTCCTAACCCTCAATTATTATGACTATATTTGGACATAGGATCTTTGAAGAGGTAGAGTTAGATGAGGTCATGGGAGCAGGCTCTATCCAATATGACTGGCGTCCTTATAAGAAGACAAGATCAGGACCAGGCATGGTGGCTCATACCTGTAGTCCCAGCACTTTGGGAGGTGCGCGGATCACCCAAGATCAGGAGTTTGAGACCAGCCTGGTCAACAAGGTGAAACCCCATCTCTACTAAAAATACAAAAATTAGCTGGCCGTAGTGGCGTGCACTTGTAGTCCCAGCTACTCAAGAGGCTGAGGCAGGAGGATTGCTTGAGACCAGGAGGTAGAGGTTGCAGTGAGCAGAGATCGCATCATTGCACTCCAGCCTGGGCGACAAGAGCAAGACTCTGTCTCAGGAAAAAAAAAAAAAGATCAGGACACACATAGAGGAAAATCCAAGTGAAGAAGCAGAGAAGGTGGCCATCTGCAAGCCAGAGAGAGGCTTCCAAAGAAGCCAATCCTGCTGACACATTGATCTTGGACTTCAAGCCTCTAGAACTGTGAGAAAATTCATTGCTATGTTTTGAGCTCCCCAATCTGTGGCACTTTGTTACAGCAACCTGACCAGACTCACACATTTCCTTCCTTCCTCTGTGTACTCAGCCAGCACATACTCAGCCCTCATACCGAGCCGACACACCCATACTCAGCACTGACTGCGCACAGGGCTCACTGGAGACGCACTGACACCTTGACTCCTTTTCCCACCCACTGCCCCCGTGGGGCTGTAGGCCAAGCTGGTCCCTGTCCGCTATTTGTAAGCTTTCCCAGCCTTTTCTCCGGCTCCTCTGCCTCCATCCCCTAAATAAAGCAGTCTTCATGCTGAGGCCTGGCCCTCTGCCCTCCCTCTGCAGACTCCGTTCTCTTTTTTTTTTTTTTTTTTTTTTTTTTTGAGGCAGAGTCTCACTCTGTCGACCGGGATGGAGTACTGTGGCCGGATCTCAGCTCACTGCAAGCTCCGCCTTCCGGGTTCACGCCATTCTCCTGCCTCAGCCTCCCCGAGTAGCTGGGACTACAGGCGCCCGCCTCCTCGCCCGGCTAGTTTTTGTATTTTTTAGTAGAGACGGGGTTTCACCGTGTTAGCCAGGATGGTCTCGATCTCCTGACCTCGTGATCCGCCCGTCTCCGCCTCCCAAAGTGCTGGGATTACAGGCTTGAGCCACCGCGCCCGGCCGACTCCGTTCTCATTCCCCAGGGTGGTCCTTACCAAGGCTGCCCCCGCCCTCCCTCCGGGCCCAGCACAGGCTCAACTCTTCCCCTGGCCCTGCTTCTTCCCACCCCCGTCCTTTCCATGGTCCTCTGGACACGCCCATGGGCAAGGCCGTGACTTTCACTTTCCCCATGAAGAGGACAGCTCCTTCATGTCTCCGGTTTGGATCTCCTGGCCTCCCCGGCTCGGCTTTGACGTCTTTCTCTTCTCACCATCCACAGACAGCAGGTCCTGTTGATTCAGCCTCCCCGCTGTCTCTGCCTCTGCCCTCTCCCGCCACCCCAGGCCACCCGCTCTGCAGGGCCTGCTTCCTCCCTGAAGGTCCTTCTGGCTTTTGTTTTCTTAAAGCTGAAGGTCTCAGGAGAACTTGGAGGGGATATTGAGCAAGTAGAAGGAAAGATGGGCAGAGTGTCTGACTGGAAGCGGGGAACAAGGTCCTCTCCCCCAATTAGAGGACAGGAGGGAAAGATGGGGGGACAGGTAAGGGGGAGAAAGAGTCGGAGGGCAGGGGGCCTGTTTCCTGGGTCCTGCTCCTGGACATGAAGCGAGACCAAGAGAGGGACGCCCTGAGACATCCAGGAAGAGGACCCAGGGCCGCGTCAAAGGAGTCCTGAGGCCGAAGGGCAGCCCCAAGCTGTGGGGAGCATCTGGCCTTCCAAAATCTGGCACAAAGACAAAGAGGGGCCGGGCGCAGTGGCTCATGCCTCCAATCCCAACACTTTGGGAGGATGAGGTAGGCAGCTCACTTGAGGTCAGAAGTTCGAGACCAGCCTGGGCAACATGGCAAAACTTACAAAAAGTACAAAAATTAGCTAAGCATGGTGTTGTGCACTTGTAGTCCTAGCTACTTGGGAGGCTAAGGTGGGAGAATTGCTTGAGCCTGGAAGGTAGAGGCTTCTGTGAGCAGAGCTCTGTCACTGTGCTCCAGCCTGCCAGCCTGGGTAACAGAGTGAGACACTGTCTGAAAATAAATAAATAAATAAATAAATAAATAAATAAATAAATAAATAAATAAATAAAAGGCTGGGTGTGGTGGCAGAGTGAGACACTGTCTGAAAATAAATAAATAAATAAATAAATAAATAAATAAATAAATAAATAAAAGGCTGGGTGTGGTGGCTCACACCTGTAATCCCAACACTTTGGGAGGCTGAGGTGGGCGAACCACAAGGTTAGGACTTTGAGACCAGCCTGGACAACATGGTGAAACCCCATCTCTACTAAAAATACAAAAATTAGCCAGGTGTGGTGACGGGTGCTTATAATCCCAGCTACTCAGGAGGCTGAGACAGGAGAACTGCTTGAACCCGGGAGGCAGAGGTTGCAGTGAGCCAAGATCACACCACTGCACTCTAGACTGGGCAACAAAGAGCAAAACTCCATCTCAAAAAATAATCATAATACAAAAATTAGCCAGGCGTGGTGGCATGTGCCTGTAGTCCCAGCTTCTCAGGAGGCTGAGGCAGAAGAATCACTTGAACCCAGGAGGCAGAGGTTGCAGTGAGCCGGTATCACACCACTGCACTCCAGCCTAGGCGACAAGAGCGAAACTCTGTCTCCAAAAAAAAAAAAAAAAAAGCCAAAGAGTCCTGCAGCCGTGGTGTGGATTGACTGGGGACCTGCTGCCCGCCCACCCTGGCCTTGGCACTGGAACGGCCTGGAGGGAGAGAGCCCTCAAGGGCTGAGATTAAACCCACCAGAGTAGAAATTGGGGGCCAAAAGTAAGCCCTCTAAAGCTCGGCGATGAACTTAATTTGGAAATAGAAATTCTAACAGTCATAGGCTTGGTATTTATTCCACTTGTTTCCTGGATGGAAACTATAAACACCCAGCTTAGCTGTAGGTGGAGGTGGGAGACACACGTACGGGCACTGCCTGGTCAGGCCAGGGGGTCATGGAAGGTCAAGGGGCCAGAAGTCTGGCTCAAAAGTGATGTTGTTTTTCTGTTTTTGTTTTTGCTTTTTGAGACGGAGTCTCGCTCTGTCTTCCAGGCTGGAGTGCAGTGGTGCAATCTCGGCTCACTGCAATCTCTGCCTCCTGGGTTCAAGCAATTGTCTTGCCTCAGCCTCCTGAGTAGCTGGGATTACAGGTACATGCCACCATGTCCAGCTAATTTTTGTATTTTAGTAGAGATTGGGTTTCACCATGTTGGCCAGGCTGGTCTCAAACTCCTGACCTCAAGTGATTCGCCCACCTCAACCTCCCAAAGCACTGGGATTACAGGCTTGAGCCACCGCGCCCAGCCTGAAGGTGATGTTTTAAATGAACGCCCACGAGAGAACCAAATAAAATGGGTACAGTTACCAAATGAAGTGATGCAATTTGAAACAGCTGATTTCTAGACCGGATGAATTCAACCATCAGCCTGGTTTTGCTCCTCCTTGGCAAGCCCTTGAAGAGCCTGGCTCCAAACGCAGTCGCTGGGTGGATTCCCCAGGCCCTGGGCCTGTGTCTCAACGGGTTTTAGACCACCCAGCTGGCCAGGTCCTTCATGGTCTCTCGGGAACACAGACCCAAGAGGGTCCAGCCAACTTCAAAGTCCAGAGCAAGTGTCCCAGGGCAGAGGGGCCACCGGGCTTCCAGCGGGGAGAAGGAAGGTGGGCACCTTGCCTGCTGTTTCTAAGACACTCCACTGAGGCACACACAGTCTGCTCAGAAAAACCCCTCGGGAGGACAGTTCCCGGGGGTTTCCCACCTGACCTTAGGTGCTCCTTCCTCTCCTGACCTGAGAACCCTTTCCTAACTCTCCCACCCTAGGCTCTCCCCATTCTAGTCCAGAAACGCCTGTGACGGGAGGCCTTCCCCTCGGAATCACATTCCACCCCTTCCCGACTCCAGATTTTCCGGTACTCACGCAGCCCCCGACTCACACTGTGAGGGAGGGGCTCTGGCCCTCACACAAGCACCCTGAAGCCACGCTGCAGACAGGTGCTGCGGCAGTTGGAGTGGTCCCTGAAGCTGTGAGGGGCAGGGCAGCATCTCCAGTGGCTCTCATCTGCGTCCAGCAGGCAGATGGGGCTGTCACTGAAGTCAGGGAAAGGAGGAAATAGAGGGGGCCCAGGGTGCCTTCCTGGGCAGGAAGGAAAGCCGGCTGTCAAGGAGAGCCCAGTAGTCAATCGTTGGTGTCTCTTAGAGTCTCCTCACTGCTGATTGCAACTCAGACAGCTGGGCCCAGCCCAAGTTCCCAAGGCAGCCAGGCAGCGGCAGGCCCAAGAACATGCGTGCCTAGGAAGTCTCTAGCGATGCCATCCTCCTGGATTAGGACCATGCTTTGAGAACTGTTGAGGCTCAAGTTTGCTCTCTGCGTCTGGAATCAGTGTCCTGGGTTTCTGTCCCAAGTCTGCCCCCTGATGGTAAGAAGTCGCTTCTTCAGTCAAATTTCAGAATCCGTGGAGAGAGAATATATTTACCTCCTGGGGTAGGTGTATAGATTAAGTGACATACTTAGGAAAATTACTTAGCACAATTCCTGGCACACAGTAAGACTGAAAAATAGTTCCTTATCAATTGGTTGAGGTGTGGTAATTTGGGTGGAGGAAGCTGATTTTTGTTTGTTTGTTTAATAAGCCCTATAGAATTATTTGGCTTTAAAAAACATTACCTGAGCCAGGCCCGGTGGCTCATGCCTGTATTCCCAGCACTTTGGGAGGCCGAGGTGGGTGGATCACGAGGTCAGGAGATCGAGATCATCCTGGCTAACACAGTGAAACCCCGTCTCTACTAAAAATACAAAAAAAAAATTAGCCAGGCATGGTGGCAGGTGCCTGTAGTCCCAGCTACTCAGGAGGCTGAGGCAGGCGAATGGCATGAACCCGGGAGGTGGAGCTTGCAGTGAACCGAGATAGTGCCCCTGCACTCCAGCCTGGGCAACAAAGTGAGACTCCATCTCAAAAAAAAAAAAAAGAATATAAAGGTAGAGGTATCTTAAGTGGGTCAG
>NC_045444.1:118016656-118055439 GCF_002776525.5 Piliocolobus tephrosceles
ACAGAGTGAGACTCCGTCTCAAAAAAAAAAAAAAAAAAAAAATTATATTGGCCAGGTGAGGTGGCTCACACCTGTAATCTCAGCTCTTTTGGAGGCCAAGGTGGGCGAATTGCTTGAGCTCAGGAGTTTGCAACCAGCCTGGGAAATATGGCAAAACACTGTCTCTACAAAAACTACAAAAATCAGCTGGGTGTGGTGTCGCAAGCCTGTTGTCCCAGCTGCTTGGGAGGCTAGGGCTCGAGAATTGTTTGAACCTGAGAGGTGGAGGTTGCACTGAGCTGAGATCCTGCCACTGCACTCCAGCCTGGGGGACAGAGTGAGACTCTGTCTCAGAAAGAAAAAAAAAAAAAAAAAGATAAATATATAATAAATAAATACATATAATTATATAAGATGTGGCTGGCGACAGCGGCTCATGCCTATAATCCCAACACTTTGAGAGGCTGAGGCAGGCAGATCTCTTAAGCCCAGGAGTTTGAGACCAGCCTAGTCAACATGGTGAAACCCTAACTTTACTGAAAAAAAAAAATACAAAAATTAGCTGGGCATAGTGGTGCACGCCTGTAGTCTCAGCTGCTTGGGAGGCTGAGGCAGAAGGATCACTTAAGCCTGGGAGGCAGAAGTTGCAGTGAGCTGAGATTGTACACTATCTACCCTGGCAACAGAGGGAGAGACCCTGTCTCAAATTAAAAAAAAAAAAAAAAAGTATATATATGCTCTAATGACATTGAAAATGAGAAATCAACAGCTCTTCCCTGATCGTTTAAACATGGAAACATCTGTGGAAGGTTGTATTATTGTTCCCATTCACTCCCCCTTCCTGAAAGCTGAGTCCACCTTCTCTCTTCCAGAGAAGGAGTATTCATCCAGCCCCACTCATCCCATGATGGCCTTTGCCAAGGGCACGTGTGTGGACATGACCAGTGCCCCTTCAGGGCAGAAACTGAGCGCCATTGCTCACTTGCTCTTGTCCTTGGCCACAAGACCGTATCCCACATGGGGGCTGTTGCTTTTGCTTGCATTCTAGAAGGAAGAAGAATTACAACCACACCTGACACACAGCCAAGAAGAGCCCAGCCACAACTAGCCTACAAAAGAAATGAAAAACAGGCCGGGAGCAGGGGCTCACGTCTGTAATCCAGCACTTTGGGAGGCTGAAGTGGGCCTCCCAAGGCCCTGAGGTTGGGAGTTCGAGACCAATCTGACCAATATGGAGAAACCCCGTCTCCACTAAAAATACAAAAATTAGCCAGGCACGGTGGCACATGCCTGTAATCCCAGCTACTCAGGAGGCTGAAGCAGGAGAATCACTTGAACCCGGGAGGCGAATGTTGTGATGAGCCGAGATGGTGCCATTGCACTCTGGCCTGAGCAATAACAGCGAAACTCCATCTCAAAAAAAAAAAAAAAAAAAAAAAGGAAAACAGGCGTGATGTGGTGGCTCACACCTGTAATTCCAGCACTTTGGGAGGCCAAGGCAGGCAGATCACCTGAAGCCAGGAGTTCAAGACCAGCCTGGCCAACATGGTGAAACAACGTCTTGAGTAAAATACAAAAATTAGCTGGGCGTGGTGGCACACACCTGTAATCCCAGCTACTTGGGAGGCTGAGGTAGGAGAATTGCTTGAACCTGGAAGGCGGAGATTGCATTGAGCCAAGTTCGTGCCTCTGTACTCCAGCCTGAGTGACAGAGTGAGACTCTGTCTCCAATAAATAAATAAATAAATTTAATTAAATAAAAATACAAAAATGAGCCAGGCATGGCAGCAGGCACCTGTAATCCCAGCTACTTGGGAGGCTGAGGCAGGAGGATTACTTGAACCCAGGAGGCAGAGGTTCCAGTGAGCCAAAATCTCTGTCTCAAAGAAATAAATAAAATAAAATAAATGAAAAACAGGCAAGAAATAAGCCTTTATCATTGTGAGCCACTGAGATGTTGGGATGGTTTGTTATCACAGCTTAACCCTGTGAAAACTGACTAAAAAGCATTCTGTGATAAATTGGTTAAATAAAGTATGGTATGCCTATATGATGAGAATGCAGCTATTAATATTTTTATTTTTATTTATTTACTTATTTGAGATGGAGTCTCTTTCTGTCGCTCAGGCTGGAGTGCAATGGCTGCAGTTCGCTGCAGCCTCCACTTCCCAGGTTCCAGGGATTCTCCTACCTCAGCCTCCAAAGTAGCTGGGACTACAGACACCTGCCACCACGCCCGGCTAATTTTTTGCATTTTTAGTAGAGACGGGGTTTCTACTGGTGTTAGCCAGGATGGTCTCGATCTCCTGACCCCATAATCCACCCACCTCGGCCTCCCAAAGCGCTGGGATTACATATTGTTATTTTTTTAAGACAGAGTCTCACTCTGTCACCCAGGCTGGAGTGCAGTGGGTCACTGCAACCTCCACCTCCTGGGTTCAAGTGATTCTCCTGCCTTAGCCTCCTGAGTAGCTGGGATTACAGGCACCCGCCACCACGCCCAGCTAATTTCTGTATTTTCAGTAGAGACAGGGTTTCACCATGTTGGTCAGGCTGGTCTCGAACTCCTGACCTCAGGTGATTCACCTGCCTTGGCCTCCTAAAGTGTTGAGATTATAGGCATGAGCCACTGCGCCCAGCCTGCAGCTAATTTAAAGTTGTATCTTAAACTGTATTAAATATATATTTAAGTTTAAATGTATACAACTATTAAAATTATGTTTAAATATAAAAAATTGCACAAAGTATCATTTTCATAAGTGAACAAAATCAGAGTTTAAAAGTGAAAGTACATCAGGATCTCAATTTTGTAAATGCAAATACAACTTGTATATATATTTGCTGAAGTATGGTCATTTGAAAGGTTACTTTTGTTTTTTTTTTTTGAGATGGAGTCTCACTCTGTTGCCCATTTCTCCTGCCTCAGCCTCCGGAGTGGCTGAGATTACAGGCAAGCACCACCACACCCAGCTAATTTTTGTATTTTTAGTAGCGATGGGGTTTCACCATGTTGGCCAGGCTGGTCTCGAACTCTTAACCTCAGATGATCTGCCCACCTCAGCCTGCAAAAGTGCTGGGATTACAGGCATGAGCCACTGTGCCTGGCACCTGGGCACTTTTCAAAAAATAAAATGCAGAAAGCCCAGAATTGAGTGATAATTTTCCCTAGAAAAAGGGATAGAGGGAAAAGTATGCCCACATGTTAACAGTGGTTCTCTCAAGGGGGTAGCATTGGGGAGGGTGACTGTTCCCCTTTATACTTATCTATACATTCCAGCTTATCTATAATAGCCATGTAATGCTTTTATATTTTGGAAAAGTCATTATGCTGTATGGGGATATTGAGAAGAATCACTGGCCAACGGCAGTGCGATGTGGAGAGGCAGGGGGACTGCGGGGAAGACAGCAGGGCCCAAGTCCCAGAAGTCCATGGTGGGATGGAGAGGTGGGAGTAGAGAGGGGCTCTTCTGGCCCCCTTCGACCCAGACCCTCCAGGCACAGACCTAAGCCTACAGCTTTGAAGGTCCTGTGAGAATGGGTGTGACTTTTAAAAAATTAATTGACTCTTGGCCGGGCACGGTGGCTCACACCTGTAATCCCAGCTCTTTGGGAGGCCGAGGCAGGTGGATCACCTGAGGTCAGGAGTTCGAGACCAGCCTGGCCAACACGATGAAACCCCATCTCTACTAAAAATACAAAAATTAGCCAGATGTGGTGGCATGTGCCTGTAATCTCAGCTGCTCGGGAGGCTGAGGCAGGAGAATCACTTGAACCCAGGAGGCAGAGGTTGCAATGAGCTGAGATCGAACCACTGCACTCCAGCCTGGGCAACAAAAGTGAATCTCCATCTAAAAAAAAAAACATGAATTGACTCCAAATATAAAATTAAAATGCCATTTCAAAGTTAATAGATGTTTAAATGTCTAGGAATTGTAACCTTATGTCAAAAGTCAAATACAGTGGCTACTTAATGGGTATGGGTTGCCATCCAGTGATGAAAAAGCTCTGAGACTAAGTAGTGGTGATGGTCACACAATATTGTGAATGGTCTTAATACCACTGAATTCTGCACTTTAAAATGGTACGTTTTGGCCGGGCGCGGTGGCTCAAGCCTGTAATCCCAGCACTTTGGGAGGCCGAGACGGGCGAATCATGAGGTCAGGAGATCGAGACCATCCTGGTGAACACGGTGAAACCTCGTCTCTACGAAAAAAAATACAAAAAACTAGCTGGGCGAGGTGGCGGGCGCCTGTAGTCCCAGCTACTCGGGAGGCTGAGGCAGGAGAATGGCGTAAACCCGGGAGGCGTAAACCGAGATCCGGCCACTGCACTCCAGCCTGGGCGACAGAGCGAGACTCCGCCTCAAAAAAAATAAAATAAAATAAAAAATAAAAATAAATAAATAAAATGGTACGTTTTGTGTGTATTTGACCACCACAACAAACCAAAAAACAAAATGTTCAATTTCAGTGCAATTCAACTCTTTTTTTTTTTTTTGAGACGGAGTCTGGCTCTGTCTCCCAGGCTGGAGTGCAGTGGCCGGATCTCAGCTCACTGCAAGCTCCGCCTCCCGGGTTTACACCATTCTCCTGCCTCAGCCTCCGGAGTAGCTGGGACTACAGGCGCCCACCACCTCGCCCGGCTAGTTTTTTGTATTTTTAGTAGAGACGGGGTTTCACCGTGTTAGCCAGGATGGTCTCGATCTCCTGACCCCGTGATCCGCCCATCTCGGCCTCCCAAAGTGCTGGGATTACAGGCTTGAGCCACCGCGCCCGGCCAATTCAACTCTTATAGAATTACTGCAGATGGAACTCACACTTAGTGTGGGGTTTGGATGACCTGCTGTGTATTGAATACGATGCTAACAGGACCCCAAAATTAAACTGCTCCAGAAGAGGCAGGGTTGCTAATAATTCCTGATCTCCCGTCACTGGACACCTTGTGGCATGACAGTGAATGGGCAGCTATTGGGGTAAGGGTGGAAGTGAGGTACAGAGCACAAACCTCCTATTCACCTTGCCACTTGGGGTCTGGGGCTTAGACTCAAGTCTGAGGGATCAGCCAACTCCCAGAATCACAGGCTGCGCTCTCCTGAGATGCCATCGAACCAGCACTTGGAGGCAGCAGAGAGCTGGGTCTGGCTGGGGAGGACATCTGGGTTTCTCTCCATATCGAGGGCTCCTCCCACCCACCCCCCTTCTCTTGCCCCTGCCCAACCCTACCAAGACAGTCTCATCAGTTTGGTTTT
The DNA here is from genome assembly GCF_002776525.5 of Piliocolobus tephrosceles. Lineage (NCBI taxonomy): Eukaryota > Metazoa > Chordata > Mammalia > Primates > Cercopithecidae > Piliocolobus > Piliocolobus tephrosceles. Next base: position 118,021,884 of record NC_045444.1, read on the forward strand.
CAGAATATGATGCCATTTCTTTCAGGAAACATTTTTGCAAGTAAAACCTGAGTGTTCCACCAGCTCCTTCCAGTGGGATATTCAAGAGTATTCAAGCAAGGCCAGTTTTTACATGTTAATCACATTCCATAATTTAAAACATGTTTTCAATTTCCTCTGAGACAGTCTATATGGGTAATTTCAGGAGCTGGCCTAATAAAGCTCACATCCTATTTTTGTGGGGTATTAATTTTAAGACTTTTCACCTGATACTCATTATGCTGATGTCTTTAAAATGCTAGGAAACTTTAATAGCGAGACTGGTGGCAACGAATGTTTCTTTCTTTCTTTTTCTTTTTTTTTTTTTTTCTTTGGAGACAGAGTTTTGCTCTTGTTTCCTAGGCTGGAGTGCAATGACACGATCTCAGCTCACTGCAACCTCCGCCTCCCCGGTTCAAGCGATTTCTCCTGCCTCAGCCTCCCAAGTAGCTGGGATTACAAGTGCACGCCACCATGCCCAGCTAATTTTTGTATTTTCAGTAGAGATGGGGTTTCACCATGTTGTCCAGGCTGGTCTCGAACTCCTGATGTCAGGTGATCTGCCTGCCTCAGCCTCCCAAAGTGCTGGGATTACGGGTGTGAGACACCACGCCCATCCAATAATGTTTCTTTATAATACTGAAAAGGTTAACTTGATGCAGATGGGAGCAACTGGAGAAAACCATTCATAGAAAGCAGTGACAGTCGGCTGGGCACGGTGGCTCACACCTTTAATCCCAGCACTTTGGGAGGCCCAGGTGGGAGGATCACCTGAGGTCAGAAGTTCGAAACCAGCCTGGCCAATATGACGAAATCCCCGTCTGTACTAAAAATACAAAAATTAGCCAGGCATGACAGCAAGCACCTGTAATCCCAGCTACTCAGGGAGGCTGAGGCACAAGAGTCACTTGAACCTGGGAGGCGGAGGTTGCAGTGAGCCAAGATCGTACCACTGCACTCCAGCCTGCCTGGGTGACAGAGCAAGACTCCATCTCAAAAATAAATAAATAAATAAATAAGTAAAAGAAAGCAGTGATAGTCACAGGTCTCTTCTAAGATGCTTGTTATCAGTTGGCCCTTACTATGTAACCATAGTACTTGGTGGTTACTATGTAACCAAACCACCTCACAACTGAGTAACAAAGCAATGGTTAGGCTGTGGCTCACGCCTGTAATCCCTGCACCTTGGCAGGCCAAGGCCAGCAGATCACTTGAAGTCAGGAGTTCAAGACCAGCCTGGCTAAGAGGGCGAAAACCTGTCTCCACTAAAAATACAAAAATTAGACAAGTGTGGTGGTGCATGCCTGTGATTCCAGCTACTGGGGAGGCTGAGGCAGAAGAATCGTTTGAACCCAGGAAGTGGAGGTTGCCGTGAGCTGAGATCGTGCCACTGCACTCCAGCCTGGGTGACAGAGTGAGACTCTGTCTCAAAAAAAAAGCAACTACTATTATTATTATTGTTGTTGTTGTTATTATTATTATTATTATTATTATTATTATTATTATTATTATGTTTGGGTTGGGCTCAGCTGAGTGTTTCTGATGCAGGATAGGCAAGCCCCAAAACTGGGGCTTAGCCTGAGAGAGTTCTCAGCTTTGCCCAGGAAACAATTCAAAGGTAAGCTAGTGGTGTTAAACAGCAACTTCTATTGACATAGCCGTGCACAGCAGCAGCAGAGGCACTGCTCCTGGTGGAGCAGGCTGCCCCAGAGACGGGATGCCCAGAATAACAGCTCAGAGGTTGTTCTGCACTCATATTTATACCCAGTTTTAATTATATATGAATCAAAAAACAGTTGGCTGGGCGTGGTGGCTCATGCCTGTAATCCCAGCACTTTGGGAGGCCGAGGCAGGCAGATCACAAGGTCAATAGAGCAACACCATCCTGTCCAACATGGTAAAACCCAGCACAAAAATTAGCTGGGCATGGTGATGTGCACCTGTAATCCCAGCTACTTGGGAAGCTGAGGCAGGAGAATCACTTGAACCCAGGAGGCAGAGGTTGCAGTGAGCCAAAATCGTGCCATTGCACTCCTGCCTGGTGATAGAGCAAGACTCCATCTCAAAACAAACAAACAAACAAACAGTTTATGCAGAAATTTCTGGGATGAGGGTGGTAACTTCTGGGTTGTTGGCTTGTTGCCATGGAAAGGGATAGTAAATTCCAGATGTTGCCATGGCAATGGTAAACTAACATGGGCATGCTGAGGGGAGGGTCTTATGGAAAGCTGCTTCCACCCCCAACCTGTTTTAGCTAGTCCTCAATTTGGTCAGGTGTTTGAGCCCTGCTTCCAGAGCCAACTCCCACCTCCTACCTCAGTTTTTCTGCTGGTCTCACCTGGTTCACTATGTGGCCATAGTCTGCTGGCAGGTGGGCTGGAGCTGGTTGGTCTGGTTCCCAGATGGCTTCACTCACTCACATGTCTGCATTTGGCTGGGGTGATGGGGGCAACCTGAGCCAGGTTAATCTCCTCATCAAGCAGACCAGACTTCACATGGCAGCCGGGCTCCAAAAGAAGCAAGAGAAGCCAAGCCCCAGCACACAAATGCTTTTCCTATTATTTTTATTCTCAGACCTCTTAGGGATGAACACAAATGCTTTCTATGCCTCTGCTTGTGTCAACATTGCGAAGAAGCAATGTTGTGTCATGCTCCTTACTGTCCCCTTGACCAAAGCAAGTCATAAGGCCAAGCCCTGATTCAGGTAGTGGAGAAAATAGACTCTATCTTTTAACAGAAGGAGCTGCAAAATGTCGTGGACTTTAAAAAAGTATCTGGCTGGGTTGCGGCAGCTCACACTTGTAATCCCAGCACGTTGGGAGGCCAAGGTGGGAGGATCACTTGTAGTCTGAGCTTGGAGTCTAAAACCAGCCTGGACAATGTAGTGAGACCTCATCTCTACAGAAAATTTTAAAAATTAGCCAGGTACAGTGGTTCATGACTGTTGTCCCAGCTACTTGGGAGGCTGAGATGGAAGGATCACTTCAGCCTGGGAGGTGGAGTTTGCAGTGAGACAAGATGGTGCCTACTATATTCCAGCATGGGCAACTGAGCAAGACCCTATCTCAAAAAAAAATAGACAATAAAAGTATGTCTTCCACAAGCTGTCTCCTCTGTTGCCACTGCCAAGGATATGCACTTGCCACATAACCGTAATCCCATACTCCTGGAATCTAGTTCAAGGTGATTAAATGTGCATTTTCCCAGATGTATCTGGGGACACCAGTCCCATGAAGTAAGATGTTATGGGCTGCAATTTGTCCCCACCTCCAAATTTATATATTGAAGCCTTAACCCTTAATGTGACTGTATTTAGAGATAGGACCTTTGAGGAGGTAATTAAGGTTAACTGAGGTTATAAGGGTAAGACCTTAATTCAGTAGGACTGGTGTCCTCATAAGAAGAGACATCAGGAGTGCACGTGCTCAGAAAAAAAGGCCATATGTGAGGCCACAGAGAGAAGGAAGCCATCTGCAAGCCAGGAGGAGAGGCCTCACCAGAACCAACCCTGCTGGCACCAGGATCTTGGACTTCCAGCTTCCAGAACTGTGAGAATATAAATTTGTGTTGTTTAAGCCACCCAGTCTGTGGGTTTTGTTATGGTAGCCCAAGCTGAATAATACATAAGGGTTCCTGGATTAAATAAGTCTGGGAAACGCTGCGTGCAATACTGGCCTTCCCCAACTCCCCTGGAGATTCACAAAGCTCTTTAGCCTCTCAAAGGTTCAGAGAAGTTCCTCAGCAAATAAAGTTCTAGTTTCACACAGCGTTTCTCAAATGTATTTCAACATTAGATCTTTTCTCTCTTTTTTTTTTTTTTTTTTTGAGATGGAGTCTTGCTCTGTTGCCCAGGCTGGAGTGCAGTGGCCGGATCTCGGCTCACTGCAAGCTCCGCCTCCCGGGTTTATGCCATTCTCCTGCCTCAGCCTCCCAAGTAGCTGGGACTACAAGCACAGCGCTCACCACAATACCCAGCTAATTTTAAAATTTTGTGTAGGAACGGGGTCTCACTTTGCTGCCCAGGCTGATCTTGAACTCCTGGACTCAAGTGATCCACCCTCCTTGGCCTCCCAAAGTGCTGGGATTACAGGCCCGAGCCCCCGTGCCCAGCCTGGATCTCATTCTCAATCCCCTTTCTCTCATCAGGAGTCCAGTCATTGGGTTTAGGGCCCACCCTAAATCCAAGATGATCTCATCTCAAGATCCTTAACTTATTACATCTGCAAAGACCCTTATTCCAAATAAGGTCACATTCACAGGATCCAGGCACACATGTCAATTGAGGGGCACAGTTCAATCCACTGCAGAAGCTAAAGAACAACCAAGGTGGCCGCTGAGTGTGGACACAGCGCTGGGGGTGAGGGCCCCACCCCCAGGCTGGTGTCTGCAAGCTGAGGGTCCATCCCCTCCAGGGGACTTGCTGGGGAGAACACCCTCTCCGCCTGACAGCGCTGGCTCCCAAGTCCTCACTTCCTAAACTCTGCTGACCAGCCCCCACCAACACATTTCAGTTTGCGCCAGCTGGGGCTTATTGCTCTATTCTTTCTAAATGTGACTGAACTTCCTGACCCTGCCCTTCCTGTTTTGTCCTGGAAGACAAGGCCTGTCTTTCTGGGAAACATTTGCGAAAAAGCAAAGCTCACCTGGTGGCAGCATGGCAGGCAGGCTCCCACAGGGCCATCCTGGAGACGTCCTCCCACGGCCCCGTTCCCGCATGCTGCTCTCCTGCCCAGAACCCTTCACTGCTCCCAGGGCCTCCAGGAGGAAGTAAGACCTCCTGCTCCTCCTTCCAGAGTTAACCTTCCAGGATTTAGGGAGTGTGTTCCTGCAGCTTCCCCCCAGGGGCCTACCTCTGTCTGTCTTGGTGCTGCTCCGCCCAGCTGGCACCCCAGTCCATCCTCCCCACACCTGTCTATAGCCCTATTTGCCTACAAGCCACACAGCGGGTGGGCTCCAGGGTTCTGCAGGTTCCTGCAATGCAAATAAACACAGATATCCAATTCTCAGAGGTGAGCTCAGAGAGTCCGTGCTAGCACATTTTTCCATGGAGGGGCTTCCACAAATAATTCTCTCCTGACTCAAAGAGGCTAAAAACCACAGGTTTAGGGCTGAGGCTCAAGGTAACTCTCCCTTAGAGTAGTAGCCCCAAGGAAAGCGGGCTAAGGTGGAAGAACCCCCTCTCCACCCGCTCTGTGTCGTGGGGGCCAGGGCCCTGGTGAGGGCAGGTGCAGGGAGGACTGAAGGAAGCAGCAGTGAGGTGTGCCCTGAGAGCCATGGACCATCCGCAGGCTCCGGCCTGGAGGCAGGGCCCTTGGGTGCCGCAGGGGAGGAGAGCTGGCTCCCTGCAGAGGACTGAGAGCTGCAAGAAGGAGGGTAAGGATGGCCTGGGCTCTGCCCCCAGGATGCAGATGACTAGCCAGTCTCTCCTGGGCCTGGGACAGAGCCGGGGAGCCTCAGGACAGAGCCTGGCACTCCCGACACGACCCCGTGGTTTGGCCTCTGCTGGTCTTGCCTGTAGGTCTTGACAACATCCCAGGTCCTGGGGATCCACACACTTCTGGGAACATCCATTTGACCACGGGCTGTGTTGTGACGACAGGAGAGCGACTTGTCTCTCAAATAGAATGATACACGTTTTTGCAGGCACACCCCGTCTTTAATCTCTGTGATTCTATCCGGGGTTTAAAGGATTCACAGTAGTAATAAGGGAATGAGGGACGGAGGGATGCTCCATCGTGTGGACACATCATAGTTTGACTTCCAGCCTCTCCAGGCTGGTCTGCACCTGGACCCCCTTAGGCCGATGCATGGCCACCCTCCAGGCCTCTGGGGGCCCTGGGATGACCCACCTCCCTGGGCTCTCAGGCAGGCTAACCTGGGATTGTCAATGAAAAAAAAAGTCAAACTCTGTAAAATATTTAAAGATGTTTATTCTGAGCCTGAGTTACAGTATCAAGAGGTCCTGAGAACATGTGCCCAAGATGGTTGGATTACGGCTTGATTTTATACATTTTAGGAGGACAGAAGTTACAGGCAGATATCAATCAACATGTGAGGTGTATATCAGTTTGGTCCAGAAAGGCAGAACAACTCAAAGCTGGGGGGCTTCCAGGTCATAGGTCGATCCGTAGATTTTTCTGATTGACAATTGTCTGAAAGAGTCGTTGTTTTGTTTTGTTTTGTTTTGAGACGGAGTCTCGCTCTGTCGCCAGGCTGGAATGTAGTGGCGCGATCTCAGCTCACTGCAACCTCTAACTCCCTGGTTCAAGCGATTCTCCTGCCTCAGCCTCCCAAGTAGCTGGGATTACAGACACCCACCACCAAGCCTGGCTAATTTTTGTATTTTTAGCAGAGACAGGGTTTCGTCATGTTGGCCAGGCTGGTCCCAAACTCCTGACCTCAGGTGATCTGCTCGCCTCGGCCTCCCAAAGTGCTGGGATTATAGGCGTGAGTCACCGCACCCGGCCCCTCCTATTCAGACTTTGAAAGGAGCTGGACTCTCAGCTAATCACTTCAGGATAAGAAAAAGATCTGGAAAAGGACAGAGCTTCTCTATAGAACATAAATTTCCCCCACAAGAGGAAGCTTTGCAGAGCCATTTAAAAATATGTCAAAGAAATACATTTGGGGGTAAAATACTTTCATTTCTTTCAGGGCCTACTGTCATGTGATGCTGTACTAGAGTCAGTTTGGAATTTGGCATTTATTGCTACAAAGAGTCTGTTTGATCACTCTTAAGATCTCTGTTTTAATGTTAATGCTGACAGTTGTGCCTGAACTGCGAAGGGAGAAGGGTATCACGAGGATGGCTGACACCCCTGCTTCCCATCATGGCCTGAACTAGTTTTTCAGGTTTACTTTGGAATCCCCTTGGCTGAGAGGAGGGGTCCATTCAATCAGTTGGGGAGTCTTAGAATTTTATGTTTGGTTTACAGGGCTGGAGACTAGAAAAGTTGACCGGAGGGCTGGGGCATTGAGAGAGGGTGTCTATGTGGTATGGAGAGGGCTGAAGCATCCTTTGTTTTAGAGATGGGTGGGAGGGATGGTCTCTCAGTTCAACTTGCTTTCCCACTCTGTGGGTGTTTGGGTGGCCCCAGGAATTCTATTTGCATAAGGGGCCAAAGGCTCCTGGGGACTTGGGAAGAAGGAATTTATTTTAACTTGCAAATGTGTTCTAATAATTGAAGTAATACTGAAAGGGCAAATGAATTGTATGAATTTAAACATATTCAAAAGCTCAAAAGAAAAACCTTGCCCACAATTCTACGATGACTAGAATTCTGTCTCTGACACTGGCTGCCCATTTGTTGCTATTTGTCTCGCATTGTACGCTTTTCACTTTCAGGATAGTCTCTTAAAGCGAGAGACCTTTACCATAGAGAAACTAGAAAATGCAGTTAGCCCAAGGAAAACAATTGTATTAAGTCACTTGTTATCCTGTTACCTAAAGAGATCTTGTTTTTGTGTCTTATATTTATTTGACTACTGATACATTTAAATATTTTTACAGGTTTATTAGCTATCTGGATTTCTTTGGGGAATAGCCTGTTTTTGTCTTTTGCATATTCTGTTATTGGTTATCTAATGGTGCCTTATTAACCGTTTGGGGTCTTTATAGTGTGTTGATGTTAACCCTTTGTGGTATTTGTACAAATATTTTTTTCCCGTTTGTGATTTGTTCTTAAAATTTTTAGAGTGTTTTTTTTTTACCTATATCTGGTTTCCTCTTTGAAATTACTGGCTAGGTGCAGTGGCTCACACCTCTAATCTCAGCACTCAGCACTTTGGGAGGCCAAGGCAAGAGGATCACTTGAGGTCAGGAGTTCGAGACCACCCTGGCCAATATGGTAAACCTTCATCTCTACTAAAAATACAAAAATTAGTCACCGTGGTGGTGCATGCCTGTAATCCCAGCTGCTCAGGAGGCCGAGGCAGGAGAATCACTTGAACACGGGAGATGGAGGTTGCAATGAGCCAAGATCGCACCACTGCACTCCAACCTGACTTCGTCTCAAAAGAAAAAGAAAGAAAAAGAAGAAAATAAATTATTTTAGGATCACCTCAGCATGGGCTAGATGCCCCTCCACTTGCGATGGGACTGGGTCCCAATAAACTCATTGTAAGTTGGAAATGTCATAAGAAGAAAATGCACTAAATATACCCAGAACATCATCGTTTAGCCTCACCTACCCTACGCATGCTCAGAGCACTGCAATCAGCCAGCAGTTGGGCAAAATCACAGGCAGCACAGCCCACAGTAGAGCAGGACGCTCACCCTCTGATTGCGTGGCTGGCCCAGAGCCTCAGCTCCTGTCGCCCAGCATTGCAGAGAGGATCGCACCACGTATTCCCAGACCAGGAAAAGATCAAAGTTTGAAGTATGGTTTCTACTGAATGCAGATCATTTTCACACTATCAGAAAGTCGAAAATCATAAATCAAGTCATCCTGCCGGGCGTGGTGGCTCACACCTGTAATCCCAGCACTTTGGGAGGCCAAGGCGGGTGGATCACCTGAGGTCGGGAGTCGAGACCAGCCTGACCAACATGGAAAAACCTCGTCTCTACTAAAAATACAAAATTAGCCGGGTGTGGTGGCGCATGCCTGTAATCTCAGCTACTTGGGAGGCTGAGGCAGGAGAATCGCTTGAACCTGGGAGGCGGAGGTTGCAGTAAGCAGAGATCGTGCCATTGCACTGCAGCCTGGGCAACAAGAGTGCAACTCTGTCTCAAATAAATAAATAAATAAATAAAGTCATCTTAAGTTGGGGGACCATCTGTACTGACTCTTATGTTTAGAAAGTACTTCTTCTGGCCAGGCACGGTGGCTCACACCTGTAATTCCAGCACTTTGGGAGGCCAAAGTGGGCTGATCGCCTGAGCTCAGGCGTTCAAGACCACCCTGGGCAACGTGGTGAACCCCTGTCTCTACTAAAATACAAAAAATTAGCCAGGCATGGTGGCGCACGCCTGCAGTCCCAGCTACTCGGACGGCTGAGGCAGGAGAATCACTTGAGCCTGGGAGGCAGAACTTGCAGTGAGCCGAGATCGCACCACTGCACTCCAGCCTGCACTACAGAGTGAGACTCCATCTCAAAAAAAGTAAGAAAGTACTTTTTCTTCCCCAGATCGTGTATTTTATTTTTTAATTTGCTTGTCTCTCTCTCTTTCTCTCCTTGCATTTACGTCTCTGAGCCATCTGGCAGTGAGAGTGAAGGGCTAACCCAGTGTTTTCCAAATACTTAGCAATCATCCCAGCACCATTTTGTAACTCAGCCCTCCCCTGTCCCTGCTCTCTGGGTCCTCGAGGGCAGTCTCTGCCTGCTCCAAGCCAACATGTAGGGGAAAACAGCACCCAGGTCCTGCAGTCGCCCCCAAGCCAGCGCTTACACGAAAGCTTGAGCAAACAAGGTGGGATTTTTGATGGAGGAGGAGGCGAGGCATCTACCTTGGAGACCTCAACACAAACAACTTGAAAATCCCCTTGATGTTTCTGTTCTCCCCAAGTCCCAGCTGCTCCACCTGGGGAGGCCTGACCTTCCCCCTTCCCAGCACTGCTGGCCTCAGTGCTCACCTCCAACACCCCCATTTCCCAGGAACTCCTCACCCCTCACTCCTCAGAACAACTGGGCCCTACCGCAGCCCCTGCCCAAACCTAACCTCTTCCAGACAAAGGCCCTGTAACACATCCACCCTCCCTAGAAAGCAGGGTGGCAGCGTCCTTTGTAACTTGAGAATGCGTTTGGGTCCCCAGCCCCTACCCCACGGGGCTTATTAACCTGTTTCTTCCAAACAAATCCAGTGTGTGTTCTAAGGGGAATTCCCACACCAGCTGCAAGTGCTTCTCCAGCTCCTGGGTTTCTTGCACATTCGGGAAGTGGGAGTTCTGGGGAGACATGGAATCTTGAGGTCCCCTAGAGGGCTGGTGATCAGAGGGGCTGCCCTGAGAGCTGAGAGCTGGGACAGAGCACCCCTTGGGACAGCTGGCCTGATGACCCAGGTTCCCAAGGACCTTCCCAGGTACTCCCCCGCCCCCCCAGCCCCCCGCCACCCCAAGGAGGCCTTGGTGGCAGGCAGGGGCCATGCGCACTGCCCTCCTCGAAGAGGGCGTGGCCATGGGGGCATGCAGACAGCGAGAGCGGAGCCCTGGAAAGGTCCAGGCCCACACACCCAGAAGCAGCCATAGGAGGCCCAGTGGGGCCAGATCCCTGTGGCCACCCGGAGGTGGCAGCAGCTAGAGCAGGGACCACAGTAAGCAGTGCCCATCACAGCTGGTGGAGAGAGAGAGTGGCTGAAGCAGGGACACAGGGTTGGGGAGGGGTGTGCCTAACTGTAACAAACACAGTTCCGAGCTTCCCTAAAGGCATGCTGGTTCCATAACGTCGGCCTGCACGATCTTGCAGTGGTCAGGAACATGGGCTAAACACGAGGCTCAAAGCTCTGCTGTCGTCTTTGCTGAGCCATAGTTTCCTCACCTGTAAAATGGGGATAATAACAGTACCTACCAGCCAGGCGCGGTGGTTTACGCCTGTAATCCCAGCACTTTGGGAGGCCGAGGCAGGTAGATCACCTGAGGTCAGGAGTTTGAGACCAGCCTGGCTAATGTGGTGAAACCCTGTCTCTACAAAAAATACAAAAATTATTCAGGCGTGGTGGTACACACCTGTAGTTCCAGCTGCTCAGGAGGCTGAGGCAGGAGGATCGCTTGAGTCTGGGAGATGGAGGTTGCAATGAGCCAAGATTGCACCATTGCATTCCAGCCTGGGCAAGAAAGCAAGACTCAGTCTCAGAAAAAAACAAAAACAAAAAACAAACAGAAAAACAGTACCTACCACAGAGGGCTCTTGGGAGGATTAAGCAGTGCTGCGTCTGACAGTGTCCAGGGTCAAGACTCAATAATGGGTCACATCCTTAGAGGTTGTTAGCTTCCTGGGCTGCTGTAACAAATGACCACAGACCAGGCACCTTACAACGGCACAAATGTATTATCCCACAGTTCTGGAAGAAGTCCACAGTGAAGGTGTTGGCAGGGCTGCACTCCCCCTTGACTCTTCTAGCTTTTGGTGGCTCCGGGAGCTCTTGGCTCTCACTCCACTCTCCACCTCTGGCCTCACAGGCCCACCTTCCCTGTATTGTTGTGTCTTCTCCTTTCTCCTCTTTTCTTTCTTTTTTTTTTTGAGATGAAGTTTCGCTCTTGTTGCCTAGGCTGGAGTGCAATGGCGCAATCTTGGCTCACTGCAACCTCCACCTCCTGGGTTCAAGCGATTCTCCTGCCTCAGCCTCCTAAGTAGCTGAGATTACAGGTGCACACCACCACAACCAACTAATGTTTGTATTTTTAGTAGAGACGGGGTTTCACCATGTTGGTCAGGCTGGTCTCGAACTCCAGACCTCATGATCCTCCTGCCTCGGCCTTCCAAAGTGCTTTGATTACAGGCATAAGCCACCATGCGCAGGGGTATCCTCAACTTAATTATATCTACAAAGACCTTTTTGTCCAAATAAAGTCACATTCACAGGTTCCAGGAGTTAGGATATGGATCTATCTTTTAGGGACCTCAATTCATCCCACTACAGAAGCCAACTTACTGAATCGGTCCATCAATTCTCTGTTCGCTAGTGTAGACTGGGGATAGGGGATGGCAGCTTTTGCTTTTTTGAATGGTGAGTCTTCCCATACTGAATTTAAGTGAGGAATCTGGTCATAGGTGAGGGGCAGTGCCAAGGAAAGCTCTGCAGACGGGTATGGGAGGGGCCTGTGGGAGTGATTTATAGACCAGTGTAGGCAAGGGTCTAGGGATAGAGGGTTCCAACACCCAGAGCAGGAGGGAGGTAACCCGAGAGCTGCAGCCATGGCAGCCGGAGGAGCCAGGATGCTCCCAGAGAGGCGTGTGGTGGGGCCCTGCCACTCAGGTTCCCTGGGTGACTTTCAGGCTAAGGCTGCTATTTCTCAGGGTCCCTTTGGTGGTTAGTCACAGGAAGCCCTGGTTCAACTGGCTGAAGCAACACAGAAATAAATCACCTCCCACCATAGGAAATCTATGATGAGTGGCTGCAGGTGCAGTTTGATCAAGGCTTTGCCCTACTTTTCTGCAACCTCCCTGGTTAGGCCATTCTCTATGTACAGCTTTTCTCAGACCAGATGCCCTCGTGGTCACAAGAGGCCTAACTGGATGTGATCATTTATAGGCGGAGAGGAAGACCATGACTTCCTGGGCCTCTAATGAGTGAGGAAATCCCCGATGGGCTCCAGGGAGCCTCCCCTTGCTCTCACGACTCCACAGCCGGGATTGCATGAAGTCCCTGAGCCAGTGATGCCCAGGGAAATGGCTGAGACCACACGAACCCACCCCTGGAGCCAGACTGGGGCCAGGACCCCTGAAATATCTGAAAATCAGTGTTCTTTGTTGGGAGGAAGAGGATGGCTAGTACATGGCACCCAGGTCACCGTATGAAATGGTGGAGCATCAGCCCATTGGCACAACCCCAGCAGGGCCAGCCCCAAAATGAGGGGCCACAAGCTAAGAGCAGGTTCCCAGAAAGAAAGGGCTCCTGCGCAGGCCATGGTGGTTTGCTGGGAGAGGGACCCTGAGACCTCACTTTCCGGATGTTGGGGCTGGGGCACTTGGGGTGAGCACTAGAGGGCAGGGACAGATAGGGAGATAGCAATATCCACAGCCCCTCCTCCTCCCCTGCTTCCCCATGCAGGCCACCATCTGGCTTGGAGGATCCTTTGATGGGGAGGGGTGGGATGAGGCTGTGGGAAAGTGGGCCGAGGCTGGGAGCACCTCCTCTGCTTCCTTGGGTGAAGAGCCTGGACAGATGGGGCTCTGCTTCTGCCCTGATCACCCCCACCCTGGGTCTCCGATTCCTTGTTTGAAGATGGGGGGCAAGGGTGTCAGCTCTCTCAGTCCCCTCCTAGCTATGGATATCACCGTAGGCAGCTGTTCACTATGAGAGAATCCCGTTACGGGGGTTACTGGAGGATCACTTAAGGCCAGGGGTTCAAAGGCACAGTGCACTATGATCACACCTGTGAATAGTCACTGCAATCCATCCTGGGTGACATCGGGGACTCGTCTCTATTTAAAAAAAAAAAAAAAAAAAGACGCTCCTATTTATCACTCAAGAAATATCAGGCTGGGCCAGGCATGGTTGCTCACACCTGCAATCCCAGCACTTTGGGAGGCCGAGGTGTGTGGATCACCTGAGGTCAGGAGTTTGAGACCAGCCTGACCAACATGGTGAAACCCCATCTCTACTAAAAATACAAAACTTAGCCAGGCATAGTGGTGCACACCTGTAGTCCCAGCTACTCGGGAGGCTGAGGCAGGAGAATCGCTTGAACCCAGGAGGCGGAGGTTGCAGTGAGCCGAGATGGGAGGTTGCAGTGAGCCGAGATGCACTCCAGCCTGGGTGACAAAACAAGACCCCGTCTAAAAAGAAAGAAATGTCAGGTCAGGCACGTCGGCCTGTAATCTCAGCACTTTGGGAGGCCGAGATGGGCAGATTACTGGAGGCCTGGGCTGGGGAGGTGGAGGCTGCAGTAAGCCGAGATTGCACCACTGCACTGCAATCTGGGCAGCAGAGCGAGACTCTGTCTCAAAAAATAAAAAGAGAAATTTCAAAGGTTTTTGGAGTTCTGTGCCAAGAACCCGCGACAAAGACCAAATATATACTTTGTATTACACCACAGGTAAGGACTATTATTATATCCATTTTATGTTTAGGGGAACTGAGGCACAGAAATATTAAGTAACTTGCCTTACATTACACAGCTAGCTACAGCAAAGGCAGGATTTGAACCCAGACAGCCAGCTCCAAAGGCCACATGTTAGCCACAAAACTAGAATGCCTTGCTCTCTGGGACTCTGGGGAGTCATAGGGTGTGGTCTTCCTTCACAGGGAACCCTGAGGGTTGCCCCCTTCAGAGGGCAAGGCAAACAGCCACACCATTGGGAGAAAGAGCATAATCAGACTCAGTGCTATTCGAGGAAACCGCGATTTGTTGTGCGGGGAGTAGCTCTGATTTGTAGCCACTTTCAGTGGTGAAAATAAATCCACCAAAGCTGATGACACTGAACTCCAAGTTGGGCACAGAGGTGCACCATCACCGGCTGCCAGCCGACTGCAACGCACACCACGCGCAGCTCAGTGGGGCTGGGGACTTTACTGGGTGTCCCCAGTAGGTCTGTGGTTCTGAGAGGGCAGCTGCTCCCACCGGCGTCCACGCGACAGGCAGAAGCTTCCTTCCACTGTCGTAGGCTTTCAGCCCCGCTCAGGGCCTGGACTGAGGACACAGCCTTGCCCCTCTCCAGTTTGGTGGGCAGCACTTCGCCGGATTCTCGAAGTGGCCTCTCCCCTCTCAGTCAGCCCAGCCAGGGCCCTGCTAAATGCTCCACACACGGCAATCTGGATGGCACCCTGAGGTCACGGCTCCGTCTTCACAAGACACCCCTGCCTAAGTCCACCCTTCTGGAACACAGGGATCTCCCATTCTTTTTAGCTCAGTTAGGTATTTAACATTTTATCCAGCATTTCTGTGTGTTTGAAGAGAGTGAGAGTGTGTGTGTGTGTGTGTGTGTGTGTGTGTGCACTGAGATAGCAGGCTTCCCACTCACTCAGTCCACCATATTTCTTAGGGTGATTTAAACGTTTTATTTATATGTAGTAACTTTTTGCTTCTATGTGTCTTCTGATTTTTTTTTTTTTTTTTTTTGAGACAGAGTTTCACTCTGTTGCCCAGGCTGGAGTGCAGTGGTGCGATCTCGGCTCACTGCAAACTTTGCCTCCCGGGTTCAAGTCATTCTCCTGCCTCAGCCTCCGGAGTTGCTGGGATTACAGGCGCACGTCACCACACCAGCTAATTTTTAAATTTTTAGTAGAGATGGGGTTTTGCCAGGTTGGCCAGGCTGGTTTTGAACTCCTGACCTCAAGTGATCCACCCGCCTCGGCCTCCCAAAGTGCTGGGATTACAGACATGAGCCACCGCACCTGGCCCTGTTTTATGATTTTTGTTAACAATAATCAGAACCTCTTCTGGACATTTTGCTCTATCTCCTGCCAGACTTTCCCTCAACGAACAGCCTTTCTTGCACATGTCTGGAGTTTATGTTTCCAGCCCAGCATCCAGTTCACTGTTCACCTTCTTTTGGTAACAGCACCCCAGTTTTCCTCCTGGGAACAGGCCTTATGTTAGGGTGGGGCCGCACCGCCCCACCCAACAACCATGCCAGGAGTGGTCGTGTGACTCAGGCCTGAGCAATCAGGATGCTGTAGAAATTGCTTCTGAGCCGGGCGCGGTGGCTCAAGCCTGTAATCCCAGCACTTTGGGAGGCCGAGACGGGCGGATCACAAGGACAGGAGATCGAGACCATCCTGGCTAACACGGTGAAACCCTGTCTCTACTGAAAAACTACAAAAAACTAGCCGGGCGAGGTGGCGGCGCCTGCAGTCCCAGCTACCCGGGAGGCTGAGGCAGGAGAATGGCGTAAACCCGGGAGGCGGAGCTTGCAGTGAGCTGAGATCCAGCCACTGCACTCCAGCCTGGGCGGCAGAGTGAGACTCCATCTCAGAAAAAAAAAAAAAAAAAAAGAAATTGCTTCTGAGACACGCCAGGAGCCCACAAGCCTGTCCTGAGATTTGCCGAAACTACAGGAGACCAGCATCTCTTTGAACTGGCCTGAGCTTTTAGGAAGGATGCCTGGAGCACTAGAAGCCTCCACATGGAAGAAATCTCCCTGAAAATCTAGCCATCAATGACAAAGGGAGCCAAGAGAAGAGAAAGAACTGAATTCCTGACAGTACCATGAGCATCTGCTGTGCAGACCCTTTCCTCCAGGCTTTACAGGTTCCTGTGAGCCAGGAAATTTCTTGATTTTTGTTATTTTTACAGAAGCCAATTTGATTTGGGTTTCTATAGCTTCCAGCTGAAAGAGTATGGGCAAATACACACAGTGTGCATAAATTATTGCATCCCGCTTTTTAGAAGATCTTATTTTTTGAGACAGGTTCTCACCCTGTTTCCCAGGCTAGAGTGCATTGGTGCTATCCTAGCTCTCTGCAGCCTCAACCTCCCAGGTCAAGTGATCCTCCTGCCTCAGCCTTCTGAGTAGCTGGGACTATGGGTGCGTGGCACCACACCTGGTCCTAATTTTTTTATTTTCATATTTTAATTTTATTTATGTATCTATTTATTTATTGACGCAGGATCCCACTCTGTTACCCAGGCTGGAGCGCAGTGGCATGATCTCAGTTCACTGCAACCTCTACCTCCCAGGCTCAAATGATCCTCCCTCCCACCTCAGCCTCCAGAGTAGCTGGGACCACAGGTGCACACCACCATGTCTGGATAATTTTGTTGTTGTTGTTGTTGGAGAGATGGGGTTTCTTCATGTTACCCAGGTTGGTCTCCTTCCACCCGCTTCCACCCGCTTCTCCTTCATGTTACCCAGGTTTGGCCTCCCAAAGTGCTGGGACTGCAGACATGAACCACCATATCTAGCCTTAGTTTTTGAGATGGGGTCACACTCTGTTGCCTAGGCTGGAGTGCAGTGGTGCAATTACAGCTCACTGTAGCCTCATACACCTGGACTCAAATAATCCTCCCGCCTTGGCCTCCCAAAGTTCTGGGACTACAAGTGTGAGCCACCATGCCCAACCTCCTGCTTTTTAAAGTAATATAACAATCTTTTTCCATGTTTCTGTGGAGGCTTTATACAGCTGCATAAGAGTCCATAAACTGAGTTTACCCTAAAATAAGAGTATTTAATTATTTAATTGGAGAGTCATTCTCCCCAAGAGAAAGGAGTAGAGTGCCAGGCATGGTGGCTCATGCTTGTAATCCCAGCACTTTGGGAGGCTGATGCAGGTGGATCACTTGAGGTCAGGAGTTCAAGATCAGCCAACATGGCAAAACCCCATCTCAACTAAAAATACAAAAATTAGCTGGGCGTGGTAGCAGGCACCTGTAATCCCAGCTACTCAGGGGCTGAGGCAGGAGAATTGCTTGAACCCGGGAGGCAGAGGTTGCAGTGAGCTGAGATCCTGCCACCGTACTCCAGGCTGCAGCCTGGGGGACAAGAGCAAGACTTTGTCTCAAAAAAAAAAAAAAAAATTAGCCAGGCGTGGTGGCAAGTGTCTGTAGTCCCAGCTACTTGGGAGGCTGAGGCATGAACCTGGGAGGCGGAGGTTGCAGTGAGCCGAGATCATCATACAGCACTTCAACCTGGATGACAGAGTGAGACTCCGTCTCAAAAAAAAAAAAAAAAGAGAGAGAGAGAAAGGAATTGAAAAGAAAGCAAAGGCAAATTACTTGAGATGAATTTCCTCTTATGAGAACTACATAATAAAGGTAGAGAACTCTTTTTACAAGATGATGACAAAGGCAAAGAAGGAAGCTCTTGCCCCTCCTAAAGCTGAAGCCAAAGCAAAGGCTTTGAAAGCCAAGAAGGCAGAACTGAAAGGTGTCCACAGCCACAAAAAAAAAGATCTGCACATTACCCACCTTCCAGCGGCCCAAGACACTGCGACTCTGGAGGCGGCCCAAATATTCCCGGAAGAGCGTCCCCGGGAGAAACAAGCTTGACCACTGCATTATCCTCAAGTTTCTGCTGACCACTGAGTTGGCCACGAAGAAGACAGAAGACAACAACACACTGTGTTCATTGTGGATGTCAAAGGCAACAAGCACCAGATCAAACGGGCTGTGAAGACGCTCTGACATTGACGTGGCCATGGCCAGCACCCTGAACAGGCCTGATGGAGAGAAGGCTTATGTTCAACTGGCTGCTGATTATGATGCTTTGGATGTTGCCAACAAAAATGAGATCATGTGGTTGGGTGCGGTGGCTCACACCTATAATCTCAGCCCTTCAGGAGGCCAAGGAGAGTGGATCACCTGAGGTCAGGAGTTGGAGACCAGCCTGGCCAACATGGCGAAACCCTGTCTCTACTAAAAATACAAAAAAATTAGCCGGGTGTAGTCCCAGCTGCGCTCCTGTAGTCCCAGCTACGCGGGAGGCTAAAACAGAAGAATCGCTTGAACCCGGGAGGTACAGGTCACCATGAGCTGAGATCGCACCACTGCTCTCCAGCATGGGCCATAGAGCGAAACTCTGTCTCAAACAAACAAACAAACAAAAAAAAAGGCCAGGCGCAGTGGCTCACGCCTGAAATCCCAACACTTTGGGAGGCCAAGGTGGGCGGATCGCCTGAAGTCAGGGGTTCGAGACCAACCTGACCAACATGGAGAAACCCCATCTCTACTAAAAATACAAAATTAGCTGGGTGTGGTGGCACATGCCTTGTAATCTCAGCTACTCAGGAGGCTGAGGCAGGAGAATCACTTGAACTCGGGAGGAGGAGGTTGCGGTGAGCCGAGATTTCGCCGTTGCACTCCAGTCTGGGCAACAAGAGTGAAACTCCATCTCAAAAAAAAAACCAAAAATGGGATCATCTAAACTGAGTCTGGCTGGCTAATTCTAAATATATATATATATCTTTTCACCAGAAAAAAAAAAAAAAACTAAAAGTAGGAAAGTTTTGAACTAAGTTAAGATGGAGAAAACTTTCATATATATTTTATTTATGTACAGAACATATCTGAAATATATATTGTCCACATAACAGAATACATTTTATTCTATACTAATCTCATTTAATATTTCCCCTACAAATAAATAATCCTTTATACTTTGTTCCCCGATTTTAATCAATCTCTCTGCCTTTGCCATCAGTGCCTCTTCATTCCACTGTAGCCTTCCTTGGCACAGATTTTCAAGCATATGGAAACTTTTTTTTTTTTTGAGATGAAGTTTCGCTCTGGCTAATTTTGTATTTTTAGTAAAGATGGGGTTTCTCCACTTTGGTCAGGCTGGTCTCAAACTCCCGACCTCAGGTGATCCACCCGCCTCGGCCTCCCAAAGTGCTAGGATTACAGGCATGAGCCACCGCGCCCAGCCCAAGCATATGAAATGTAACAAGGGTCAACATAAAGTGCAACATGTAGAATCAAAAACTGAATTCCAAATACAGAGTGTGTCCTCAGTGCCTGTAAAATGCATGATGGTTTTAGTGGGCCACATGAGGGGACATCAAAAACTTTCTATTCTCAACACACACACACAAACACACACAGAAAGAAAGAAAGAAAGAAAGAAAGAAAGAAAGAAAGAAAGAAAGAAAGAAAGAAAGAAAGAAAGAAAGAAAGAGAGAGGAAGGAAGAAAATGGCCAGGCGTGGTGGCTCATGCTTGTAATCCCAGCATTTTGGGAGGCCAAGGCAGGCAGATTGCTTGAGCCCAGAAGTTCAAGAGCAGCCTGGGCAACATAGTGAGACCCCATCTCTACAAAATATTTAAAAATTAGCCAGCCATGATGCACACACCTGTAGTCCCAACTACTCAGGAGGCTGAGGTGGGAGGATCCCTTGAGCCCAGGAGGTCAAGGCTGAAGTGAGCTATGATTGTACCACTGCACTCCAGCCTGGGCAACAGAGTAAGACCCTGTTGAAAGAAAAAAAAGAAAAAAGAGAGAGGGGGAAGAGGAAAGAAACAGAAAGAAAAGAAGAGAAGTGAAGGGAAGGGAAGGGAAAGGAAGGGAAAGATAAAAGGAAAGAAAGAGGGAGGGAGACAGGGAGGAAGGAAGGAGGAAGGAAAGAAGGAAGGGAGGGAGGGAGGGAGATGGAAACGATGTGAGGTGATGGATATGTTAATTAGCTTGATTGTAGTGATTATTTCAGTCTAACATACATCAAAACATTAAGTCAGCCAGGCACAGTGGCTCATGTCTGTAATCCTAGGACTTTGGGAGGCTGAGGCAGGTGGATCACAGGTCAGGTGTTCAAGACCAGCCTGGCCAAGATGGTGAAACCCCATCTCTACTAAAAATACAAAAATTGGCCAGGCGCAGTGACAGGCACCTGTAATCTTGGCTACTTGGGAGGCTGAGGCAGAAGAATCGCTTGAACCCGGGGGCCAGAGGTTGCAGTGAGCTGAGATCATGCCACTGCACTCCAGCCTGGGTGACAGAGTGAGACTCCACCTCAAAAAAAAAAAAAAAAAAAAAATGAAGTCATATACCTTAAATATGTAGGTTTTTATTTCCTGGGTGAAGATAGGGAGCAGGGAGAATTTTCTAAGTAAAAGCAGGGAGCAGTGTGGGGTGTGGGGCTTTGGAGTCAGGCGGATGCCACCGACCTTGCTATGTGCTTGGTTTCTCTAAGCCTCAGTTTCCTCATCTGAAAAATGGGGAAATAATCCCTGCCCAGCATCAAGCCTACTGGTACTCAGTGCCTTATGCTACTCTTGATTGTTTAGGACTGGAAGATATTCAAACACAGACCAACCATTTGACAGGGATCTTGTAACTGTTAGAATTGGATTAGCATTACATGTAGCTGCATGTAATAGAAAACCAAAAATAATCATTTGGGCACATATAGTGTTATTTTCCCTCACATACAGGAATTCGAGAGGTTGGCGATAGTCTGGTCTGGTGGCTGCCAGACAGCTCCAACCATGGGACCCAGGGTCCTTCCATCCTTGCTGGGTCCACCCTCTTAGTGTGTGCCTTCCACCCTCAAGATTACCAAGAGGGTTGCTGGACCAATCCTCTTGCTGGACCAAGAGGGTTGCTGTTGCTCCAGCCTTCACATTCCTGATAGGGAGAAGATCAAAAAGATGTTAAACACTTTGAAGGATTCTTTCTGAAGTTCCACTCAAGACTTTCTCCTTACTTCTCAATGGCCAGAACATGGTCACATGTTCTTACCTACCTGCAAAGGAGGCTGGGAAGTGTGTTCTTTTAGCTAAGACATAGCGGCTCTCAATAAAATCAGGGTCCTGACACTGTCAAAAGACAAAATTACAACAAGTTTACTTTAAAGCTATCAGTTGGCTTTGTGATTCTAGAATCAGGCAACACTTGATTTCCTAAAATAGAATAAGGGTTCCAATGAATCAAGCAGTGAAAATTGGCTTTACAGACGGGAAGAGGGTGGAAAAAAGCAGAAACTAAAAAACAAAAACCAGGCTAGGTGCAGTGGCTCACGCCTGTAATCCCAGCACTCTGGGAGGTGAGAGGTTCGCTTGAGCCCAGGAGTTAGAAACCAAGTTGGGCAACATGGCAAAGCCCCATCTCTACAAAGAATTTTAAAAATAGCCGGACGTGTCGGTGTGTACCTGTAGTCCCAGCTACTCAGGAGGCTGAGGTTGGAGGAGTGATTGAGCCCAGGAGTCCAAGACAGAAGAAAAAAAAAACAAAATAAAACAGAGGGAACTTCATTATAGTGCCACTTGAAGATTGAAACTGGCCTGTTTCTGTAATGTCACCACTTTGGGAGGCTGAGGTGGGCAGATTCCTTGAGCCCAGGAATTCGGGACCAGCCTGGGCAACATGGTGAAATTCCATCTTTACAAAAAGTAAAGACAAAATTAACCAGGTGTGCTAGAGTGTGCCTGTATTCCCAGCTACTTGGGAGGCTGAAATAAGAGAATTGTTTCAGCTCAGAGTTGGAATCACACACTGAACTCCAGCCAAGGCCACAGAGCAAGATGCTGTCTCAAAAAAATACTGGGCGAGATGGCTCACATCTGTAATCCCAGCACTTTGGGAGGCTGAGATGGGTGGATCACCTGAGGCCAGGAGTTCGAGACCAGCCTGAGCTGAGGCATGAGAACAGCTTGAACCCGGGAAGCAGAGGTTGCAGTGAGCCAAGATTACACCACTGCACTCCAACCTAGACAACAGAGCAAGACTCTATCTCAAAAAAAGAAACTGGCCCATTTGGGAAGCTGGCAATCATCTCTGTCTCCCAGTGATTTGGAATCTCAGTGTGAGTGACCCCATCTTGACGTTTAGTCCAGTCTGCTGGGGCCTGGTGCAGGAGCCTCATCTGAAGCAGTAGCCTCCTATAATTTCTATTTAGCAATTGTCTGACACTAAGGAAGAAGGTCATCTGGGATGGGCAGCCACTATTCTCTCCAGGACTCCTTCACAAGCTACAGGCTGTACTCATTGGCCCCTCACACTCCAACAAGGCTGGGTTTGCCCTGTGACCTCTGAGGTGGCGGCAGGGTATCTGCGGGGAAAGTAAACACTCAGTGAGCGAGGAGCCTGGTGTCAGAAGTGCAGCCAGCCTCAGAGGGTTAAGGTGGAGGCCGGCTGGGCTGAGTCAGTAAAAGGAGTGTGAAGGGAAGGCCTGATCCCAGAGCAGTGGAGGAGGGAGGGAGCCAGCCAGGAGAGGCAGCAGGAGAGAGGACAAGGGCAGAGAGTTTCATGGAGGGGAATTTTCCATACACGCATGACCATGCTGCTGATGGCACAGCTCAGCGCCGGCAGCAGCTGTCACCTGCTGGTGTGGTGGAACCGGTTCTAATGGGAGGCCTCTGTCTGCATCAGCCAGCATCATTACCATGCCAGTCATTAGATATATCTTTTTTCTTTTTTAAGGCACAGGATCTCGCTCCGTCACCTGGGCTGGGATGCAATGATGTGATCACAGCCCACTGCAGCCTTGAACTCTTGAGCTCAAGAAATCTTCCTCCTGGGTCTCAGCCTCCCCAGTAGCTGGGACTACAGGTGTGCACCACCATGCCCAGCTAATTTTTGGTTTATTTTTGCAGAGACAGGGCCCTACCACTTTGCCCAGGCTGGTCTTGAACTCCTGGGCTCAAGCAATCCTCCCACCTTGGCCTTCCAAAGTTCTGGGTTACAGGCATGAGCCACCATGCCCAGCCCCTCATTCAGCATTTTTAATATGCCTCCTGGGTAAGAGAGAGTGCTGGAAAGCTTAGTATTGAAGCCAGACAGGGTTCAAATCCCAGATTCAGCTCTTATTAGTAGTGTGGCTTTGAGTAAGTCACTTATTCTCTGTGAGGCTCAGCATGCCTGCGTGTAAACTGGTATACTAGTAGAACGGTACCTACCCAGAGTTGATGGGTGATGGGAAGGATGCTACGCGCCTTTTCCTGCCCATAAGCTGTCACTAAATGTTAACCGATAACCCCTGGAGAAGCACACACACAACAGGCTGAGTCTTCCTCTCCAAGCATCTTCTTAAGATAGGTTTTTTTTTTTTGAGATGGAGTTTCGCCCTTGTTGCCTAGGCTGGAGTGCAGTGGTGCGATCTCGGCTCACCACAACCTCTGCTTCCCGGTTTCAAGCGATTCTCCTGCCTCAGCCTCCCAAGTAGCTGGGATTACAGGCACACACCACCACGCCCAGCTAGTTTTGTATTGTTAGTAGAGATGGGGGTTTCTCCATGTTGGTCAGGCTAGTCTCGAACTCCTGACCTCAGATGATCTGCCCGCCTCAGCCTCCCAAAGTGCTGGGATTACAGCGTGAGCCACCGTGCCTAGCTAAACACAAGTAGGTGTATCTGGGGTTATCCTTTTCCAAGAAACACTCAGAGGTCTGCAGACCTTTTGTTATTCTCTGCCCTCCCAGCCCAGATGAGCAAGAAGATAGAGATTTTTGCCCTACATCGAAAGGGTTAACCCCACAGCCACAGATGGAGCTGCCCAGGCCCTTGGCTTTTGCTTATTCCTACTCACCACTGCTGGGAAACTGATTTCCTGCAGGAAGACTGACTAAACTGGGGGTGGTTTTTTGTTGTTGTTTGTTGTTGTTGTTGTTGTTGTTGTTTTGCTTATTTTTTTGAAACGGAGTACGTTTTTGCCCAGGCTGGAGCACAATGGCGCGATCTCGGCTCGCTGCAACCTCCACTCCCTGGGTTCAAGTGATTCTTCTGCCTCAGCCTCCCAAGTAGCTGGGATTACAGGTGCCCGCCGCCACACCCGGCTACTTCTTGTGTTTTTAGTAGAGATGGGGTTTCACCATGTTGGCCAGGCTGGTCTCGAACTCCTGACCTCAGCTGATCCACCCACCTCAGCCTCCCAGAGTGCTGGGATTACAGGAGTGAGCCACGACGCCCAGCCTAAATTGGGGTCTTGAGAACCAATAGAGACAGAGAGGTGCCGGGAGGGGTCCCTTATAAACACTGTTCTAAATCAACATCTGCATCCCTTCTCATTTGTCAAAGTCACAACTCTCACTCCTCCTGTGGCCCTGCGGCTGTACTCGGCCCTGTACACATGCCTCCAGCCCATTCCAGAACATTTGTCATTTTCCCCCTATGTACCGGCAAAGTTGGCAACAAACTGTCCCATAGACTTAGCACACTTGGAAGGCTGCTCCAGAAGCTCAAGACCCTTGCTCTGGCTGGGCGCGGTGGCTCACGCCTGTAATCTCAGCACTTTAGGAGGCAGAGGCGGGTGTATCACGAGGTCAGGAGATCGAGACCATCCTGGCTAACATGATGAAACTCCGTCTCTACTAAAAATACAAAAAATTAGCTGGGCGTGGTGGCGGGCGCCTGTAGTCCCAGCTACTCAGGAGGCTGAGGCAAGAGAATGGCGTGAACCTGGGAGGTGGAGCTTGCAGTGAGCCGAGATCATGCCACTGCACTCCAGTCTGGGAGACACAGCGAGACTCCATCTCAAAAAAAAAAAAAAAAAAAAGACCCTTGCTCTACGGGTACCTGTGACATCACCAGTGGCCACAGTCCCTTGTGACCTCACCACTTGGACAACTCAGCCCAGCTGGGTTGCAGCCACTCCCTCCAACTGCCACAAATAGCAAAGGGCATAGATGACCCCAGGAGAGCCCTCAGGAGAGGCCGGCTCCACCAGCAGCCCCACACATGGCACTCCTGGGTCCCCCCTGGGCAGCGTGGCTAACAGCGTGTCTAAGGACAGCCCAGCAGGAGGGCCCCAAGGTCAGGTCCCACTCACAACAGATGTCTTGGCGGTGAGCAGCTCTGCCGCATCCACCGACCGGCAGGATATAGATCAGGCCTCCTTCAAGACGGCCACCCCCGAGGCCATGTCAACATCTGGAGACAAAGACAAGGGTGCAGTTGTTCCAGAACATGGCCAGAAGACGCCTAGAAAAATCACACCTCTGCTTCCCAGCCAAAACCCAAGTCCCCTGCAAACATCTATGAGCCTTCAGAATCCAACGTGGGACAGGCAGGTTCAAGACGCAAGGACAAGTCAGAGTCTAGCGGTTTTCCCAAGTCACCTCCTGGGTAAGGACAAGACGTCACAAATGGCGAACGTTCCTGAGAGAGAGCTGGAGTCAGCCCCCTCTGCCCCCAGTGCTGAGCTACAGCTCACCCAGCACATGGAGGCTCAGCCCGTCGGGAGTGATGCTGACCACGTCACCGCAGGTGTCAATGGCCAGCATGGCCCTCAGGCTGCCAGCACCACCAAGGCTGCTGAGGAGAAAGCTGAGCATCCAAAGGCCCCACACCCTGAAGCTGAAGCTTTGCCATCTGATGAGTCCCCAATGGCAATGGGGGCACATGCGGTGGATGGCTTAGGAGACCTGCAGGCTTGGTTCTTCCCTCCACCTCCAGCAGGCAGTGTGTCCCTGTCGCCTGGGCCCCACGAGGTGGCCCTGGGGAGGAGGCCCCTGGACCCCAGCCTGTACATGGCCAGTGAGGAGAATGGCTACATGTGCTCCATGACCAGCCTGCTGGGCAGGGGCGAGGGCTCCATCAGCTCCCTGGCAGACATCCTGGTGTGGTCTGAGACCACCATGGGCATGGCCATAGCCACAGGCTTCCTGGACTCCGGCCACAGCACCGTGGCAGATCTGCTGCACAGCTCGGGGCCCAGATTGCGCTCGGTCTCCAGCCTGCTGGGAAGCGTCAGCTCAGCCTTCTCCTCCGGGGTGATGTCAGGGACTGGCTCAGCCCTGCGCACCCTCACCCATGTGCTGGAGACAGTGGAGCAGAGGACCGTGGAGGGCATCCGCTCGGCCGTGCGCTACCTGACCAGCCACCTCACCCCACGCCGGTTCCAGGCTGACCCCAACTATGATTAGATCCCTGCACAGGGACCCCCGAAGTCCTGGCTCAGTGGCCTCCAGAGATCCCTGGGACCCTCACGCCCTGCTCCCTTGCCCATTCTTGCTCTGGACGGTTCCCCCAGCCCATGCAATAAATCACCAGCGAGCGTTTATTTCTAAGCACCAGCCTCCTCCCTTGGGGTGCAGTGAGCAACAAAGCAGTGACAGGACAGGAGGGCTCAGGGTATGGTGGAAACGACGTCTCCTGAGGGTTTCTCAGGCTGTCCCATTCAGGGGTTGGGGGCAAATGTGCAGACACAGAAGAGCCTGGGCAGAGCTGGGGGCATGTGGTGGGGGATATCTCAGACCTGCAAAAACCCATCCCTACTGAACCTCCACCCAGGTAAGCTCCCGAGCAGCCTTCCTTGGGGCCTAAGCTGGCCCAGCAGGCTCAGGCTGAGAGGCACAAGAGGCTGTACCATTGACAGTGCTGAGTCAAACCATGTGGGTTCAAACCCCAGCGCCAGCACTTGCCCTGGGCGAATCACGTCACTCTCAGCCTACTTAGCTGTAGAAAGGAGAGAATAAATCCACACCATGACGCTGTTATAAGACAGAAGGGAAGCGATGCAGGCCATAATGCATGGTGTCTGGCACTTGATAAGCCCACACATGGTGGCTGCCATTATCAATATCCCCCGATGAGCTGGGGATGCAGAGGGAGCAGGAGTCTAAGCAAACCGACTGTCCCGGTTTGCCTCAGACTAAGGGAGTTTCTGGGTTGTAGGACTTTCATATTTAAAACCGGAAAACCCCAGGAAAACTAGGATGAGTTGCTCACCTTAGATCCAGGTCTCTTTACATGGTGTTTACTCTTGTCTGTGAAGATATGCATCTGGGAAAGCATTAGCAAGGCCCGGCCTTGAGTGCAGCGATGGGGCAGCCATCTGCTTCGGAAGCCGTCAGCGCACCCTCTGGCTAGACCCTGTGCAGCACCTGGTGGTGTGACCTGGTGAGTGATGCCCCAGCTGGATGTCTGCTCCGGCCCTGCCCTTAGCTCAGTGCCCTCAGCAGCTCTCACCCGCACGCTTTCATGTGCGGCCCTAGCCACGGATGGTTCACTTGTCCTTCCTGGTTCCCAGCAGAGTCTCCAAGTGGGAGCCCTGGGGCCACAGCCAGCCAACTGATGGGTTGTTTGACCTACATAGTGCTTCTCAAATTCTAAACGAATGGCTAGCATTTAAAAAATAGATCTTACATGCCGGGCGCGGTGGCTCAAGCCTGTAATCCCAGCACTTTGGGAGGCCGAGACGGGCGGATCACGAGGTCAGGAGATCGAGACCATCCTGGTTAACCCAGTGAAACCCCGTCTCTACTAAAAAATACAAAAAAATTAGCCGGGTGAGGTGACGGGCGCCTGTAGTCCCAGCTACTCGGGAGGCTGAGGCAGGAGAATGGCGTAAACCCGGGAGGTGGAGCTTGCAGTGAGCTGAGATCTGGCCACTGCACTCCAGCCTGGGCCACAGAGCGAGACTCCGTCTCAAAAAAAAAAAAAAAATAGATCTTACAGCCAGGTGGAGTGGCTCATATCTGCACTTTGGGAGGCCGAAGTGGGTGGATCACTTGAGCTCAGGAGTTCGAGACCAACCTGGCCAACGTGGTGAAACCTGGTCTCTACTAAAAATACAAAAAAATTAACTGGACATAGTGGTGCAGGCCTGTAATCCCAACTACTCAGGAGGCTGAGGCAGGAGAATTGCTTGAACCTGGGAGGCGGAGGTTGCAGTGAACCAAGATCACACCACTGCACTCCAGCCTGGGTGATAAGAGCAAGACTCCATCTCCAAAAAAAAAAAAAAAAAAAAAGATTTTGCATTAAAATCTGGATTTCTGCTTCTCTGGGAAAATCTAGGGCCCTCATTTCTTCAGGACCCCAGGCAGCAAAACTGCCTGCTTTAGGGTGTATGTGCTCACTGTCCACCGCAGCCCACCTGGCCTGCATCAGTGACCCATGTCACCAGCCCTGCCCCACGCGGCAGAAGGCTCACATGAGGAAGGGTGATGCCAGGCCCGAAGGTGGATACAAAGATGAGCCCGGTGTGCATACCTGCTTCCTCCAGAAGCTGCCACTTTCTTTTTTTCTTTTTTTGGATGGAGTCTTGCTCTGTTACCCAGGCTGGAGTGCAGCGGGACGCCATCTCAGCTCACTGCAACCTACATCTCCCAGGTTCAAGCAATTCTTCTGCCTCAGCCTCCTGAGTAGCTGGGATTACAGGTGCCCAGTACCATGCCCAGCTAAGGTTTTATATTTTTTAGTAGAGACAGGGTTTCCCCATATTGGCCAGGCTGGTCTTGAACTCTTAACCTCAGGTGATCCGCCCACCTTGGTCTCTCAACGTGCTGGGATTACAGGCATGAGCCACCTTGCCCGGCCCAGGAGCTGCCACTTTCTGTAGGTGCAACGGGAACTGTCCCCATGTCATGAAAGCAATTAATTCAGAGGAGTGAGATTGTGGATTTAGATCCCAGTAATCAGGGGATTCTCAAAGAAGCAATTAAGCCAGTCCCTAAAAGAGAGGAGGATGCCTCCTAGACAGAGGTAATAAGAACAAAAGCCGAGGCAGGCATGGTGGGGGTGCTGGGGAGCAACTAGGGCCCACTGCAGAGGGCAATCTAGTTGCCAGGGTGACCTCAAAATGTGCTCATTCATGCTTTCTTTCTTTTTTTTTTTTTTTTTTTTTTTGAGATGTATTCTCACTCTGTCACCCAGGCTGGAGTGCAATGGTGCAATCTCGGCTCACTGCAACCTCTGCCTCCTGGTTCAAGTGATTCTCCTGCCTCAGCCTCCCAAGTAGCTAGGATTACAGGCATGCACCACCATGACCAGCTAATTTTTGTATTTTAGGAGAGACGGGGTTTTACCATGTTGGCAAGGCTGGTCTCATACCCCTGACCTCAGGTGATCTGCCTGCCTCAGACTCCCAAAGTGCTGGGATTACAGGCATGAGCCACCATGCCCAGTCTCACTCATGCTTTCAATAAAAAAAATTTTTTTTTTTTTTAGATGGAGTCTTGCTCTGTCACCCAGACTGGAATGCAGTGGCGCAATCTCGACTCACTGCAACTTCAGCCTCCTGGGTTCAAGCAATTCGCCTGTCTCAGCCTCCTGAGTAGCTGGGATTACAGGCACGCACTACCTTGCCCAGCTAATTTTTGTATTTTTAGTACAGTTGGGGTTTCACCATGTTGGCCACACTGGTCTCGAACTCCTGACCTCAGGCAATCCTCCCTCCTCAGTCTCCCAAAATGCTGGGATTATAGGCGTGAGTCACCGCGCCCGGCCTCAACAAACATTTTTTGAACATCCACTATGTACCAGGCACTGCTAGACCCTGAGACCACAAGGGTGAACCAGCCATCAGAAGGAACAGAAACCTAACTCAAACCAGATTAAGCAAAGAGATGAGTCAACTAGCACAACAGCCGGGTGTGGGCTGGGCCAGGCCAGGGCCAGGGCTCACCCTGGTCCTCAGGGCTCTGCCGTTCCGACTCGGCTCCCCGGGGCTGGCCCCCTCTGTGCTCAGGAGGCTCAGTCACCTTCCGAGAAAAGAGAAGCTTGTTCCCACTGGCTCTGGCAGGAGAGTTGGGGGAGGACGCTGCCGGGCCTGGCTTGGTGCCTGTGCCCTCCCCTGAACCAATCACTGAGGCCACAGGAATGAAATCTCTCATCACCTGGCCTGGGGCCAGGGTCAGACCAGAACTGGGGCCTTCCCAGGGGAAGGGATGCTGGGCCCACAGCCAGCAGAGTGGTAGCGAGTATGTCCTTTGGGTTCAGCTGTCTTGAATCCTGACTCTCCCTCCCACAAACTGTGTCACCTTCAACTTCCCATGCTCAGCTTTCTCACCTACAAAGTGATAATAGTACCTTCCCACAGGACTGTTGTGAGGATTAAATGAGTTCATGTGTCAGTGCCTAGAACAGTGCCTGGCACGTAGTCGAGTGCTGTGTGGTCACAGTCGCCCTGATGATTATTGCAGACGGGCCCGCGCAGCTGCGTGCCAGGGCATTCACGACTTCATTACAAGGGGAGTGAACATGGGGGTGTGGCAGCTGCACACTGGCAGTTACCTGAGCTGAGTCTTTGCTGTCGGAGAGAGAAGGGCAAAGGCTTGGCAGCATGGCGATGGTGCCACCCTCGTGCAGGAGGGTGATGGGGGTGGGGGCTGCTCTATGAAGAGATAGTCCAGACCTGTGGCACTCAGGCTGGCAGGGAGGGGTGGCAAAGCAAAGGCAAAGGAGACATCGCAGGTGACCAGCTGGATTGAGGGGCCAGGAAAACAACCATCATGATTCCTGGGTGGTTTGAGCCTGGGCAGTTAGGAGACTTGAGGCGTCCCTGACAGATGGTGGGACATGAGGAAAGGGTTAGTGGAGGCTGGTGGGAAAGGACTGGATCATGTGTTTGTTTTTTTGTTTGCTTTTGTTGTTTTTTTGTTTGTTTTATTTTGGTTTTGTTTTTACAATTTTTTCTCACTACGTTGCCCAGGCTGGTCTCAAACTCCTGGGCTCAAGCAATCCTCCCACCTTGGCCTCCCAAAGTGCTGGGTTACAGGCATGAGCCACCGTCCCAGCCATGTTTGCTTTTAGAAATGTTGAGTTTCAGCCAGGCACGGTGCTGTAATCCCAGCACTTTGGGAGGCTGAGGAGAGTGGATCACCTGAGATCAGGAGTTTGAAACCAGCCTGGCCAAC
This sequence comes from Piliocolobus tephrosceles, assembly GCF_002776525.5. Taxonomy (NCBI): domain Eukaryota; kingdom Metazoa; phylum Chordata; class Mammalia; order Primates; family Cercopithecidae; genus Piliocolobus; species Piliocolobus tephrosceles. The sequence continues at coordinate 118,052,504 of NC_045444.1, forward strand.
ATGGTGAAACCCTGTCTCTATTAAAAATGCAAAAAAATTAGCCAGGTGTGGTGGTGGGAACCTGTAATCCCAGCTACTCGGGAGGCTGAGGCAAGAGAATCGCTTGAACCCGGGAAGCGGATGTTGCAGTGAGCCAAGATCGCGCCATTGCACTCCACCCTGGAGTTGTACAATAGTGAAACTCCATCTCAAAAGAAAAAGTGGCAAGCTAGCACACTTTTTACCATCAAAGTGTTTATGAGGGGCTCATATTGACACCTAGAGGTCACTGCTACTCAACAAGGACATAGCTCATGCCCAGAACAGGGAAAAGTTATGAAGTCCCACTGGAACCACACAGCTCTGCCTTGCATTGCATTCGGCAGGGCCAAGTTCCCAGTCCCCCAGGGGGTTGTGACAGCCATGCTACATTGGTTGCTTTGAGTTTCCAGGGCCCTACCCCTGGCCGACTCACTCTGTGCTGCCTTGAAACCCACTCAGTCCAGTGTCTGCTGGACGGACCCTCCCTGCTAGCTCTTCTTGATCCTCCCCTCCTTGCTGTGGGGTAAACAGTTGTGTTGGCAAACTCACCTGGCAACACATGGGGACCCCCAGGGATCCAAGTACTATCACACCTGGGGAGGCTGTCAGGGCTGCATGCTCAGGGCCGGGGTGTCCAGTACAGAAGGAAAGGGTACGCTCCAGCTCAGGATGGATGGCTGAGGGAGACATTGTACAGTGAGAAAGAAAAAGCCCAGAGACAAGAGAAGAAGAGGAAGCGGTTCCCAAAACAAAACACAGGAGCAGTCAGCAAGTGGGGTGACCTGGCCCATCATGGGGACCTTGGCTTGAAGGCATAGGGGATCACCCCCAAAATATGCCACTTTGGCATAAGGATTATTTGAGCTGAAGGCAATTGAGAAAACGCAGACAGGATGAGCTTTCTGCCCTTTCCCTTTCTGCCTGAAAAACAGAGTGTACATTTCCTTATGAAGCCCCCTCACCTTGCCCATACCAGAAAGGGGAGAACGGCCTTATCACTGGGGAGAGAGATGGAACCGAGAAGCATCTACACAGACAAGCCTTATTAAATAGCCCTGTCTACCACAGTGTCCCCCCTATGTTTACCTTCCCACAGCTTACCACCCTTAAAAAGTCCAGAAGCCACTTTCCTTTACTTATCACTTCTCTACAAATTTATCGTCCTTTGTTAGTATGGTATAAAGCCATCAAGTCTGCTGGGGTTTCTCTTCTATGAAGCACCACCACCTCCCCATGCCAGGTAACACTTTTAACATTAAGGAGTCACGCTGAACCTATTCTGGTTTAGGGGTCCACTCGATTTGAAAAACAAAAATAAAACTTTTAACATCAAATAAAACGTGTATGTCTTTTCTCTGTTTTGTTTTTGTTTGTTTGTTTTTGTTTCTGTTGTTTTGAGACAGAGTCTCACTCTGTTGCCCAGGCTGGAGTGCAATGGCACAATCTCGGCTCACTGCAACCTCCGCCTCCCAGGTTCAAGCAAGTCTCCTGCCTCACCCTCCCAAGTAGCTGGGATTACAGGCATGTACCACTATACCTGGCTAATTTTTGTATTTTTAATAGAGATGGAGTTTCACCATGTCTGGCAGGCTGGTCTTGAACTTCTGACGTCAAGTGATTGGCCTGCCTTGGCCTCCCAAAGTGCTGGGATTCCAGGCATGAGCCACCGCACCCAGTCCTTTTCTCCTGTTAATCTGTCATTTGTCCAATTATTTTGCAGACCCAGTTACTGAACCTAAGAGGGTAGGGAATACTTTTTCCTCTCCTGCAAAGGCCCCATGTGGTCCACTGCGTCCAACGGATGAAAACTGAGTAAGGGGGGAGCACTATTAACTATTGAGGAGAAGCAGTTAATAGAGACAGAAGGAGAGGATAAAGAATGAGCAGTAGAATGAAAAGATGGCTGTGTATAGGGTCCTCTTCTGTGTTGAGAAGTGAGGTATAACAAAGCCATAAATTCATCCCTACAAAGCCTGGCACTTCCTCACTCAACGTATCAGGGAGCCTGGTTCTCGGCACCTTCTTGTTTATATGTTAGGGTTAACGTTTGACAACAATCAGCATTTCTCTAGGATCAATAGCCATCTTTTTGGTGTGTTCTGCCAGGAGACATTGGCCAAGTAAGCTGAGGTCTGCACCGGCCAATAGGCATGGAGGCTGGACCAGGAGCCAGCAGGGCAGGCACAATGTCCTAACACCTGAGCCCAGTAGGGGATGGACTAAGGGGAGGGCACCAACAAGTCCTGGCAGACATCAGAAGGGTGTCTACTAGGCCGACCTGGCCTACCCGGCCTCCATCCCAAGGTTGGACCGTCCTGACCCCCTCAAAGAAGGCCTTGCTCCTCCAGCCTCTGAGAGTACTGTCATTGGATAGCCTTCAGCCTCAGCTTCTGCAGAGAGCACCTCACCCAAGGTGGTGAGGTCCCGGGTGGCCCAATCCCCACGCTGGTCTGTGCAGGGGTCTGAGGTCTGACTATCCTGATCCAGCTTGGGATAACCGCAGCTCCAGAGCTCCCGCAGGGCTGGCTGGGCTGTTGTTGAACCTGCAGTACAGGATCGACCTCTCCCTTTCCCACTCTGTCTTCATTCTGCTCCTCTTCACAGGGCGTGATCCCAAATAAACATCCTGTGCACCAAACCCTGGCTCAAGGCCTGCCTTCTGGGGAAACCAAGATATTACCATAGACTGCTAATTTCTCCCTTCTGAGATGTGTTGCGGTGCGTGGGGCGGGTGGGGGGGTGGGGCGGAATTCAAAACATAGAAAAACTTCAAAGATTGTTTTCTTTTTTTTTTTGAGACTGAATCTCGCTCTGTCGCCCAGGCTGGAGTGCAGTGGCCGGATCTCAGTTCACTGCAAGCTCCGCCTACCGGGTTTACGCCATTCTCCTGCCTCAGCCTCCCGAGTAGCTGGGAC
>NC_045444.1:118065439-118084290 GCF_002776525.5 Piliocolobus tephrosceles
AAAAAAAAAAAAAAAAAAAAAAAAAAAAGAAGGATTTCAAGACAATGTCAAGAGACCATCAAACTAAGGATAGAACCCATGTGACTGCACAGGTCATACGCTCACGAAGCTGGCCAGGATGGCAAGTCCAGGACACCAAGCCAGCCGCCTTCCTGGATACCGTCCACCTCTTCCCTTGCTCAAGGTCCATCTAGTGGCCAATTCCTGGGATTTCTCTGACCCACCACTCCAGGCAGGCTGGACATCCAGGGCGTCCTCAGAGAGGTCCACTAGATATTAGGGGACACTGCCCAGTACTTTCCCATCAAAGACCAAGACCACAGAACACTTCCGGAAACGCTTCCAGAAATGCTCCATCCTGCCAGCACTGGAAGTTTGCCTGCCTATTTTCAGCTGAAGAACACTTGCTCTTGAAGAAAATGTAGCAGGGCCATCTACCTAAGGTGAAACGTACCAACTGACAGATGGAAATCTGACACTGATCAACATTAAAACAATATATAAGAACAAAAGTCAAGGCCGGGCGCGGTGGCTCAAGCCTGTAATCCCAGCACTTTGGGAGGCCGAGACGGGCGGATCACGAGGTCAGGAGATCGAGACCATCCTGGCTAACACGGTGAAACCCCGTCTCTACTAAAAATACAAAAACTAGCCAGGCGAGGTGGCGGGCGCCTGTAGTCCCAGCTACTCCGGAGGCTGAGGCAGGAGAATGGCGTAAACCCGGGAGGCAGAGCTTGCAGTGAGCTGAGATCCGGCCACTGCACTCCAGTCCGGGCAACAGAGTGAGACTCTGCCTCAAAAAAAAAAAAAAAGAACAAAAGTCAAGGGCATGTTTGTGGCCTCCTAGAGTCCACATCATGCCCATGATTTGTCTCACTCTGCCCTTGGAGAGCCAGGGGAGGGAACTTCTGCCTTGGCCCACCTGGGTTTGTCCCCACCCTGGAGTCAGGCCACGCCTACTCCCCTTCCAGTCTCTGCTAGGGTCCCTACACGCCCTGTGCTCTCTTCCAGCTTGTCTGAATCCTGCCCTCCTGTCTGAGTGCCACGTGGTGGGCAGCTTGCTGGGCTGCCCAGATGCCCCACAGAACTGCAGGGCTGCTGGCCTCAGACAATATGGCCCTCTGCTGTCAGATCCCGCCAGAGATGGCCTCAACCAGAGGAAATGCCTCTCAAAAGCCCACATCTCCCTTTCTTGGGTTCACTCAATGACTGGTGAGCAGTGGCATCCTCATGAGTGACGAGGCAGGTGGAAAGGTCCAGCCCCCTTGCCCCAACTCAGGACAATAATACAAGACCCACTGGGTGCGGTGGCTCACGCCTGTAATCCCAACACTTTGGGAGGTCAAGGCGGGTGGGTCACCTGACAGGGTCAGGAGTTTGAGACCAGCCTGGCCAACATGGTGAAACCCCATCTCTACTAAAAATACGAAAATTAGCCGGGCGTGGTGGTGTGTGCCTGTAATCCCAGCTACTCGGGAGGCTAAGGCAGGAGAATCACTTGAACCCAGGAGACAGAGGTTGTAGTGAGCCGAAATTGTGCCACCGCACTCCAGCCTGGGCTACAGAGTGAGACTCTGTCTCAAATTTTAAAAAAATAATAATATAATAATAATAATAAAAGACCATCCCTGCTCCAGAGCTCCCCTTGGGGTCAGCAGCGCCTTCCAAGTTCTCCCTCTGCCCCTCCTGCTGCCTTCCCCCAGAGATGCTGACCCAGGAGCACTCCCTGACGAGCCTCCCGCCTGGCAGTCTCCCTCTCAGAGTTGGCTTTCTAGGAAAGCTGACCTGCCTCCACGAAGCCGCGTCTCCCCTTACTTGGGGCACCTGTGGGCACCTCCCACCTCTTCAAATGCCCTGTAACAGTCATCCATTCAGCAGATCCTCAGTGAAGGCCTACTATGCGCCAGATGCTGTTCTGGGTGCTGACGGTAAAGCAAAACGAAGCAGACACCCCCGCCCTCATGGAGATCAGGCCTGCAGATGAGCAGGCAAAAAGCAACCAAAATTTAATGCAATGACATTAAACATCCTACCACAGAATGATACAACAGAGAATCTGACTGTGGCTGGCGGCACCTGCTTTAGATCACATTTCCTCTGGGTCAAGAAAGGTCTCTCTGAGGAGCCACATCTGAATCAGAGGCCAGTTCCTCAACAAGTTGAGAGATGAACATTAACCAGGCAAGTTCAAAGGCTCTTGGGTGAGAAGGAAATTGAAGTGTTGGATTCAAAGGAACAAAAGGTAAATCGGACTGAAGCTGATGATGGGAGATGAGGTGAGATGTAGGACCAGAGGGCTGGGGAGGTTGGCTCACTCTTGTAATCCCAGCACTTTGGGAGGCCAAGGAGGGAGGATCACTTGAGGTCAGGAATTCGAGACTAGCCTGGCCAACATGGTGAAACCTCATCTCTACTAAAAATACAAAAAAATGTAGCCAGGCATGGTGGCGTGCGCCTGTAGTCCCAGCTACTTGGGAGGCTGAGGCATGAGAATCACTTGAACCTGGGAGGCAGAAGTTATAGTAGTCCGAGATCATGCCCCTAGGTGACACCAGTGAGACTCTGTCTCAAAAAAAAAAAAAAAAAAGAAGCAGGACCAGAGGATGCAGGGCCTTGAAGAAGAATCTAGAAGAATCTAGCTTTTATTGTGAGTGAGGTGGGAGCGTCAGATGGTTCTAAGCACGGCGTCATGGAATCTTTTTTTTTTTCTTTTTGAGATGGAGTTTCGTTCTTGTTGCCCAGGCTGGAGTGCAATGGCGCGATCTCAGCTCACCACAACCTCCACCTCCCAGATTCAAGCGATTCTCCTGCCTCAGCCTCGTGAGTAGCTGGGATTACAGGCATGCGCCACCACGCCCCACTAATTTTGTATTTTTAGTAGAGATGGGGTTTCTCCATGTTGGTCAGGCTGTTCTCAAACTCTTGACCTCAGGTGGATCCACTGACCTCAGCCTCTCAAAAGTGCTGGGAATACAAGTGTGAGCCACCGCGCCCAGCCTGGAATCTTTACCTGTTTCAAGCCATCACTGGCCGTCAGACAGAGAATGAGTTCATCACAAGAAATACCTGCTGTTTGGCACATGAGCATTTCTGGAAATATTTCTGGAAGTGTTCTATGGAGTGGCTGTAAGGTTTTGGGTTTTGGTTTGTCTGTTTTTTTTTGTTTTTTTTTTTTTTTTTGGCCATTAGGTTTTTTGGTTTTGGGGGTGTTTTTAGAGATAGGGTCTCATGTTGCCCAGGCTGGACTCAAACTCCTGGGTTCAAATGATTCTCCCACCTCAGCCTCCCGAGTAGCTGGGACACAGGCACGCTCCACTGCACGCGGCTGAACATTAGCTTTAACCTGCATTTGTGCAATATCCTGTCTGCTGTTTAGGGGCTAGAATCCAGCACTTGGACTTGTGTGGATCCCCATACTGTCTTGCTCTGAGTAGGTGTTCAATGAACATTTGAACATTTGATGAGTTGATGCTTCTGTTTTAGCTATGGTCTTCCGGGTTTTGTTTTGTTTTGTTTTGCTTACACAGAGTGTTGCCCAGGCTTGAGTGCAGTGGCACAACCTCAGCTTACTACAATCTCTTCCTCCCGGGTTCAGGCGATTCTCCTGCCTCAGCCTCCTGAGTAGCTGGGGCTACAGGTGCCCACCACCATGCTGGGCTAAATTTTTTGTATGTTTAGTAGAGACAGGCCTTCACCATGTTGGCCAGGCTGGTCTGGAACTCCTGACCTCAAGTGATCTTCCTGCCTCAGCCTCCCAAAGCACTGAGATTACAGGCGTGACCCACCGTGCTAGGCCTGATCTTCTGGTCTTGCTTCTCAAAGTGTGGTCCTCAGACCAGCATCTGCACCAGCTGGGAGCTTATAGGAAATGCAGAATCCGAGGCCCCACCCAGGCCTACTAAATCAGAATCTGCCATTTAACAAGATCCCCAGGAAATCCTAATGAATGGTAAAGTTTAAGAAGCACTACTAGAGGGCAGAATAACTCAAGGGCCTCAGAGAAACCCGTCACAGACAGCAGGAAGGGGGCAGGGGTTAAAAGAGAGGCAGCCCTTGAGCCCACCTGGGATGGAAGAAGATTTTGACTGGAGGTAAGAGAAGGTACATTCCAGGCTAAGACAAGGCTGGGAAGGAGGAGGCAAGTGTGAGGGTGGAGGGCCAGTGGTCTGAAGCAGCCCGCCCCAGGCCCCAGCAAAATGAGGAGGTAGAAATTCCCAGAAAGGCAGGAGAGGCCAGCCACAGTGTCTCACACCTGTAATCCCAGCACTTTGGGAGGCCAAAGCAGGTGGATCACCTGAGGTCAGGAGTTGGAGACCAGCCTGGCCAACATGGAGAAACCCAGTCTCTACTAAAAATACAAAAATTAGCTGGGGGTGGTGGCAGGCGCCTGTAATCCCAGCTACTGGGGAGGCTGAAGCAGAAGAATTGATTGAACCCGGGAGGCGGAGCTTGCAGTGAGCCGAGATTGCACCACTGCACTCCAGCCTGGGAGATACAGCAAGACTCAGTCTCAAAAAAAAAAAAAAAAGGCAGGAGAAAGCTCTCTTGGAGAGCAGCCCCTCAGATGGCCAAACAAGACTGGGGGTTAGGTGGCGTGAGGCTGAATTCTGGCTCTGCCTCCCACTAGCTGAGTGACCTTGGGCAAGTTATCATACTTAACTCTCTGAGCCTCTACAAAGTGAGGATAATAATAGATGTGCCAGCTGTTGGGGGCGGGCGGGAAGATTAAATGAGATAACACATATAAAACGCTTGGCACAGGAGAAAGGTGGGGAGTGCTCAGTAAATGGTAACTGTGATGACGATTAAAGTGCGGGCTGGATTGGGAAGACCAGGAGGGGGCACTGAAGGCTTCTGAGACAGGGAGTACTGAAGCCTGTGTTTTAGGGAGATAAATCCATCAGGAGCACCAGGGACAAGGCCGGGGGTTGGCCAGAGGCTGTGGGTAGATAGGAGGTTGGTGTAATGGGGTTGCGCAAGACACTGAGAGGTGCTTTGGAGCTCAGAGAGGGGGAAGCAGCTGCCCTGGGGCAGAGGGAGGCTGGGGCAGGATGGCTCTGGGCTTCTAGGCTAGGAGATGAGCCGAGGGCAGGCAAGCTCCGGGAGAGACGTGCAGTGGGAAGTGTCTGGCTGGGGTGCGGTGGAGAGGAGGGCTGCAGGGGACAGCAGAGAGGGGAGGTCTGAGGCATGGGAGGAGGATCAGGACCAGAGTCAGAGAAAACCTTCGGCAACAGGGGTTTGTGGATGCCTCAGGATAGGTGAGGCTGCTCCCAAGAAGGAGCTCCTGAGGGAGCAGTAGGTGAGCTCAGATGCACACAGGGGACTCAGTTGGGGAGTCTCCCTTAAAAGTGGCCACTCTGAGTCACTGAGTATGAGAGGTGACTCACCTCTGGCAGAGAGGAGGCAGGTCAGGTAACAAAGCTGGGGCTTCCTGGGATGCTATCTATGGGCCAGTCCCTGGTTTGCAAATCCCTTCCGTGCATGAACTTATCTAAAGCCCTATGAGGTGGAGCTAGTACCGGCACTATCCCATACTGCAGATGGAGAAACCGAGGCCCAGTGCGGTGGGGGTTATTGCAGACTCTTCGGCCAGGACACAGGCATTTGGCTAAACCTAGTGTTTGCGGCAGGGTCTGTTCGGATTGGCTGATGCCTGTCCTACTGGTTAGTCAATGTTTTGAAGGTCACCCTGGTTACACAGCTGGATGGAGGAGGCGCAATCCCAACCAACCCCTGGCGCTGAAGCCCTGCTCTGAACCACGATCCTCTCTCCGTCTAGCGCCGCAGCGCACCTCAGGACAAGTAATGTGCGTCGAAGGGCTTTGGAAACTGTAAGGCACAGTATAAATAACAGTTTCCTTCATTCCTCCTGGGCGGGAGAAGCCTGTTGGGGCCAAAGAAGTTGGGCCATGAGGCCGGGCGCGGTGGCTCAAGCCTGTAATCCCAGCACTTTGGGAGGCCGAGACGGGCGGATCACGAGGTCAGGAGATCGAGACCATCCTGGCTAACACGGTGAAACCCCGTCTCCACTAAAAAAATACAAAAAACTAGCCGGGCGAGGTGGCGGGCGCCTGTAGTCCCAGCTACTCCGGAGGCTGAGCCAGGAGAATGGTGTGAACCTAGGAGGCGGAGCTTGCAGTGAGCTGAGATCCGGCCACTGCACTCCAGCCTGGTTGACAGCGCGAGACTCCGTCTCAAAAAAAAAATAAAAATAAAAAATAAAAAAAGAAGTTGGGCCATGAGAAGGCAGAGGAAACGCTGCTGTGGGGAACCAGCATTCTCTCTGCTTACTCAACGGGGAAAGTGAGTCAGAAGGGAAGCCTCCCTGAGTGGGCCCCATGGTCAGCCCCTGGGAGGTTCTCACGTGCCAGACGCCATAGGGCACTAACCAGGTTAGCCTGGACTTGTCCCCAGGGACCGTCCAGGCGCTCCTGCAACTGGCCACCAGGGGGCGCCGCTCCCCCAGCCTTCCTCTTACTGACCCTACCCGGCCACCCTCAACAACCTGCTCGCGAGAAACCAGGCCTTGGAAGGAGTCCCGGGGAGCAGGCACCAGAGACTTTGAAAAGTGGCAAAGACGCGGGAGATGCTGAGTGGGGGTGGGAGTTCGTCCCTGCCCCACTGGGAGGGAGAGGGGAAGGGGGGACGGAAGCCTACTTACACCCGTTTTCAATTCCCGAACCAGCCCTGCGGAGGAGTGCCTGTTCCCATTTTACAGATGAGGAATTTGAGGCCCAAGGATGTTGGGTAAGATCAAGAGGCTAGGGACACGCAGCGCTGGGTCATTTGCTTCTAAGATCAGTTCCCAATGGGACCACAAGCAAATGCTAGCTCATTTGGCCCTGTCGCCTCGCGGGTCCCTCCCTCCCGCGCCCCCGTTGATCCTATGTTCTGAGTCGTGGCCAACACCACAACCTAGTCCCCGCACTGTGTTCCAGCAACAATTCCAGCAGCCCCTTCTCCAACCTGAACTTTCTGGAAGCCTGGAAACCTGCTTCATTGTTCTCCACGGACCCCCATCAGCCACCCACCCCACACCCTCCCCATCTGGGCAGAGCCGGGAGCCCCCTCTGCAGCCCTGTCCTGCTTTAACATCCCTCCCCCACCCCAGGGACCCACGGGATCAGGCTTTACTCCTCGGCACCCCATGGTAGGCAGCAGCACGAATAAACAATGGGACATTTGAACCAGGAAGAGCCTGTGGTTGAGGCCAAAACAGGCACCAAGGTTTTCTCTAAGCTCCTACCAACTCCTTTTATGGCCTCTGGGCCCAGTTCCTCTTCATAAAAAGTCAGAACTGGAAAAGACTTCGAGTCACTGGGTCCAACCTGAGCCAACACTTTCCTTTTCTACAGAAAAAACCCGTCGTGCCGCCTCCCCCTCTCCAGCCAGGTTTACAGCACCAGGATCGGGCCGGCAGCGTCCTGCACCCGAGGGAAATTCTAGCCCTGGGGCGGATCCTGGGCACGTCCGCCCGGGGAGGCCCAGTCCCTGCACCTGTAAAATGGGGGGCGGGCCTAACCGTAGCTTCTTCAAAGGCCCCCCGCCCCCAGCTTGAGGTCCTGTATCTAGCCCCGGGGACCCGCCCTAACGAACATCTATTTCGGCCCCCTCTGTCCAACCGTTTCCTTCCCTCTGCCCTGGGGAAGCTCGCTTGTGTGGGCGCACGTGCGTGCAAGTGATCGTGTGTGTGCAGGAGCCGGTGGCAGCCGGACGCAACTCGGTACACGCGTCCGCGCCTGGGTCTGTGCGCGCCCCCGAGGTGCTGGCCTCCCCTCGCCAGCCAGGCGGCCGTGTGCAGCGCCGCATGTGCCCCGCGTGTACCAGCCTGGGCCGCCCGCCCCTCGCGGCTGACAGCACGCGGTGCGCGGCATCCGGAACGTGGGAGCTTCTGGTTCCCAGTCCCGGGAACCAGCGCCCCCTCCCGCCAGGGATTTTTTTTCTGCTCCACGAGGCGCGCTCCCGGGTGGGGGCCGAGAGCAGCCCCGCCCGGGCCGGCCTCCTAGGGCTGTGAGTCTGCCGGGAGCGAGCCGCCCCCACCCAGGCGCCCCGATGGGTTTTTCCATGACTGCATCCGGCCTCGGGCCGCCTTTGTTCCCGCCATCCCCGGCCTGCCCGCGGGGCGGGCCGCCTCTCCCTGCGCGCCGGGGATTTTCCAGGGCTCAATTGGAGCACTGGCGAGCTGCCTCCCCGCCCCCAGCCTTCCGCGCCCCGACTGCCCCCGAGTCCTGTTTCGGGGAGCCTAGCCCTCTCCAGACGCGCCGCTCGCTCCCCTGTCCCCGCCTCCAGGACCTGCGTCCTCCCAGCCCCACATTTGTGCGCAAAGTTGACGATCACCGGGCCCGCGCGCTTCGGCATTTCGCGAAGGCGCTGCCCGCGCCCTGAGTCCCTCCCTGGGGCTGCACTTTGGAAAGGACTTAGGTCTCATCTGCTTCGCAGTTGCAAAAGGCCTCACGTTTTCACCAAGGGGCAGGTGGTGCAGTTGGGACCCTGGGAGGCCTGGCCCACCGCGGAGCGGTAACCGGCGCGCGCGCGCGCGCGCACACACGCCGGCCCGCCCGGGAGATCTCCGTGTGATCAGCGCGCGCGGCAGCTCCCTGGCGGAAACACCTCCCACTTCCACTGGAAAGTGGGCTCACCCGCGAGCGGAAAGTGACACGGCTGGGGGACGACTCCGTGCTCCCCAATCCCGTCCCCGCTGTCAGTAAGGAAGTGGAGATAAACCGAAAAGGGGCCTTGGAGAAAGCAGCAGGGCGGGGTGAGGGAGTTGGGAGGGATTATTTGAGAGAGTGAGGTCAGGCTCAGAGCCCCAGGTCCCTCTCAGATCCCCCGTGCCCGTGAGAACTACGCGTCCGCCACCAATCCTGCCCGCGCGGGGTTGAGTTCCGTTTGTGTCTCCGCGCTCTGTGACTTTGCGCGCCTGGGGGCCTCCCAGCTATTGCCTGGCTATGCTGGCGGGAAAAGTGTAAGAAACGCTGTTTGCCCTGCAGGAGAAGCCAGACTCGCAGGGGTGCTTCAGGCTGGGGAAGGGTGCCTGCCTCTGTGGGGTTTTTGGAATCCCAGGTGGCGCCCTTCCTACAGCCCGGCAGAAGGCAGCCATGCCTCCAGGTGGGGAAAGATCTGGAGGTGCGGGTGGGAGGAGGACGGAGCAGGAGGGACACCCGGATCCGCAGAGGGTCAGAGGCTTGGCGCTGTCTTGCTGTGCCAGGTGGGAGGGAACGCCCCGTCGGCCCTTTGAGCGCCAGCTCCCTGGCCTAACCAGTCATGAGGGAACCCGCAGGCCGCTCTGGAAGGGCCCTTCCTCCAGGTGTCCTCTTGATCAGCTTTCCCTGCTCTTTAAGGTGTCCCTGTGTCTTGACCCCCTCCCCTTTCAACCCTCTTATTTGCTCTCAGGGGCAGCACACCAGTCCCCATCCCCAACCATCCCAGGATGAGAAAGTCTTGGTCCTGGCCGGGCGCGGTGGCTCATGCCTGTAATCCCAGCACTTTGGGAGTCCGAGACGGGCGGATCACAGGATCAGGAGTTGGAGACCAGTCTGGCCAACATAGTGAAACTCCATCTCTACCGAAAATACAAAAAATTAGTCGGGTGTGGTGGTGGGCACCTGTAGTCCCACTACTCGGGAGGCTGAGACAGGAGAATCGTGTGAACCAGGGAGGCAGAGGTTACAGTGAGCCGAGATCGCGCCATTGCACTCCACCCCGGGCGACAGTGCGAGACTCGTCTCTAAATAAATAAATAAAATAGGGCCGGGCGCGGTGGCTCACGCCTGTGATCCCAGCACTTTGGAAGACCGGGGCGGGCTGATCACGAGGTCAGGAGTTGGAGACCAGCCTGACCAACATGGAGAAACCCTGTCTCTACTAAAAATACAAAATTAACCGGGTATGGTGGCGCATGCCTGTAATTCCAGCTACTCGGCGGGAGAATCGCTTGAACCCTGGAGGCGGAGGTTGCGGTGAGCCGAGATCGCGCCATTGTACTCCAGCCTGGGCAACAAGAGCGAAACTCCCTCTAAAAAAAAAATAATAATAATGATAATAATAGGCCGGGCTCGGTGGCTCAGGCCTGTAATCCCAGCACTTTGGGAGGCCGAGGCGGGCGGATCACGAGGTCAGGAAATCGAGACCATCCTGGCTAACACGGTGAAACCCCGTCTCTACTAAAAATACAAAAAATTAGCCGGGCGTGGTGGCGGGCGCCTGTAGTCCCAGCTACTCGGGTACTCAGAGGCTGAGGCAGGAGAAGGGCATGAACCTGGGAGGCGCAGCTTGCAGTCGGCCGAGATAGCGCCACCGCACTCCAACCTGGGGGGCAAAGAGAGACTACGTCTCAAAAAAGTAATAATAATAATAATAATAATTAATTAAAGGAATAAAAAAAAAAAAAGCCTTGATCCCACACCTGGGTTCCCTGCTGCTCACAGGATAACTCAGATGCCCTTTGCCCTTGTAGAATTAGTGGGAGATTCCAGAAGCAGAGGCACAGCCCCTGGCTGGGACCCAGCCCTCCCATAAGGGGAACTTTAACTGAGATACCTGCTTCCCTCCTCCATCAGTCCCCGGAACACCATGGCGACAGAGGCCTTCAAGATGCACAACTCCTCACCTAGTATGCCAACTGATATTGACTAGACCGATCAGACAAGCAGGGCCTCCTTAGACTCACCTAAATCTATTGGGGTAAGCAGGATGCCATCCAGTTCCCAAAATGATAGCACTTTGGCATCTCCTTTCTTCTTCCTACGCCTTGCACAGGGGAGTAAGTCATGTTTAAGATCTAGTCAATTCCAGTGGTGCCAATGGTAATGGTGCCAATTCAAGTGGTGTCAGAGGGTTTCTACCTGTCCTCCCTGGCCAGGGCCAGCCGTGGGGCAGCAGGAGAGAAAAAGAGATTGTTGGCAGGTGCTTGGTCCCAGGTGTGACTCCCATAAGGGGGCAAACATCAAAGGTTCTGTCACTCAGAGATGAGGTGATTGCACCACTAAATCCTATTTGTTGTTCCTTCATCCTCAGCTGCCGTATCGACTGTTCACCCTTCAATCTCCACGTCCTTGCTCAGGCTGAGAATACTCTAACTTTTTTTTTTTTTTTTTTTTTTTTTGAGACGGAGTCTTGCTCTGTCGCCCAGGCTGGAGTGCAGTGGCTGGATCTCAGCTCACTGCAAGCTCCGCCTCCCGGGTTCACGCCATTCTCCTGCCTCAGCCTCCCGAGTAGCTGGGACCACAGGCGCCGGCCACCTCGCCCGGCTAATTTTTTGTATTTTTAGTAGAGACAGGGTTTCACCATGTTAGGATGGTCTCGATCTCCTGACCTCGTGATCCGCCCGTCTCGGCCTCCCAAAGTGCTGGGATTACAGGCTTGAGCCACCGCGCCCGGCCCTATTTTTGTTTTGGACGCAAGATTGTACTCTGTTGTCCAGGCTGGAGTGCAGTGGTGCAATCACCTCCCTGAAGCCTCAACTTCCTGGGCTCAAGTCGTAGTCCTGCCTCAACCTCCCAAATAGCTGGAACTGCAGGTGCATGCCACCACACCCAGCTATGTTTTGGATTTTTAGCAGAGATGGGTCTCGCTATGTTGCCCAGGCTGGTCTCAAACTCCTGAGCTCAAATAATCTTCCAGCCTTGGCCTCCCAAAGTGCTAGGATTACAAGTGTAATCTTAAATCCTGGCCTGAAGCATTATTCCTCTTCATCACCTTCCACTTACTCAAACATACACTTTCCAGAACTTTCCTTCTAGTCAGAATGTTTTCTCCTCCCTTTAAAGGCAGAGTTCGGGAGAGCAGAAACAAAGAGGAATGCTTTGATCTTGATGCATTCTAAAAATGGAATTAAACTTCCAATAGTGACAGCAAACACTTAGTATTTGCTATTTTCCAGGCTGTTCACATGTATTAATTCATTTAACCCACATAACCACTCTGGGAAGTGGGCACCATTATCACTTCCATCTCATAAATGAGAAAACAGGCACAAGAAGTGAAGCGATCTGTCCAAGGTCACACAGGCAGAGGCTCAGCTGGGCGTTGACCGCGGCAGCCTGGCCCAGAGCCTGTGCTCCTATACTGTGCTTGTAAAATTTTGCACAGGCAGACTCAGGAAGTGGTGTTAATATGCATAGCTCATCTGTAGAGTACAAGGCAAACAATAGGTGCCGGGGTTTAGGAGACATTTTTCTTGGGCAGAGTCACATTCGTAACGGCGATGTCTGCTGCAGTTACCACTTCGTGGCTGTTACAGTTGTTTTATGGGTTTTTTAAATCACAACTGTCAACTGAGAAATGTATGCCAGTCATCATTACCTTGATGCAAGAAAACTCCAAGTCCTTCCAGCAGTAATGTGCATCCTATAATATTTCTTCATTTCATATCTATTGACCCGCTTGCCTGTGCCCAGTGCTGTAGCAGAAGCTAGGGGGAACATTCTTAGCAGGAAGAGAGCTCACTTCACCGTCTTCTTGGGGAGGCATCACGTCCATGTAACAGTGAAACCTTCAGTTGCCAAAGGGAGCATTTCAGTTGACCAACAGCGAATATCTGATGAGGACTCATGGCCAACCGACATGAAGGTGGGCTCATGATCCCTCTGGTCTCCATGCCCTTTTGAGACGCCCCCCCACTTGGGTGTGGGTGGGGCCGGTGACTTGCTTCTAACTAATAGACTATGGCAAAGGTGACAGGATGGATGTGACTATGTGTGTGTAGGTTATATGAAATCGTAATGACAGTTTTGCTAGGATGCCTCCTTCCCTGTTGGCTTACAAGCAAGAAACTGATGCCCTCAGTCCAACAGCCTGCTCGCAGCTTCATTCTGCAAACAAGTACATGAGCTTGGAAGAAGATCCTTCCCCAGTGAAGCCACAGATGAGTCCCTAACCCTGGCCTGCACCTTGACCACAGGCTTGGAGAGGACCCAGATGAGCCATGCTCAGACTCCTGTAAGAAAATTGTGGGACAGGCCGGGCGCGGTGGCTCACCCCTATAATCCCAGCACTTTCAGAGGCCAAGGCAGGCGGATCACCTGAGGTCAGGAGTTCAAGACCAGCCTGACCAACATGGTGAAACCTCATCTCTACAAAAATACAAAAATTAGCCGGGCATGATGGCACATGCCTGTAATTCCAGCTACTTGGGAGGCTGAGGTGGGAGAATCACTTGAACCCGGGAGGGGGAGGTTGCAGTGTGCCGAGATGGCACCATTGCACTCCAGCCTGGGCAGCAGAGAGACTCCGTCTCAAAAAAAAAAAAAAGAAAGAAAGAAAATTGTGAGGCGGAGTGGGGAGACTCACGCCTGTAATCCCAACACTTGGGGAGGCTGAGGCAGGTGGATCACGAGGTCAAGAGTTCGAGACGAGCCTCTACCATGGTGAAACCCCGTCTCTACTAAAAATACAAAAATAGGCCAGGTGTGGTGGCACATGCCTGTAATCCCAGCTACTAGGGAGGCTGAGGCAGGGGGATCGCTTGAACCTGGAAAACAGAGGTTACAGTGAGCCAAGATCTCACCACAGCACTCCAACCTGGGCAACAGAGCGAGACTCTGTCTCAAAAACAAAAAAAAAGAAAATTGTGAGATAATAAATGTTTTTTTGTTAGTTTGTTTCATTTTTAGAGATGGGGTCCTACTATGTTGACCAGTCTGGCTGTGAATTCCTGGGCTCAAGTGTTCCTCCTGTTTCAGCCTCCTAAGTCTCTGGGACTGTAGGTGTGTGCCACCACACCAAGCTGAATGTGGATTGTTTTAACCCTCTACCTTTGTGGTGACATTCTTATGCAGCAACAGAGAACCCATATAAAACCTATTAGGTAAAAAGTCCTCTGTGGGGCTGCTAGAGGGTACCAAAAAGTATAAGGACCCCAGCACTTCAGGAGCTTCCCAACAGTCAAGGTGAAAAAGGAACCACAGCGTAGTTTTACTATTTGAAAAAAGAAAATGTTTCCAAAGATTGAACCCAGCCAAGCATAGTGGCTCTCGCTTGTAATCCCAACACTTTGGGAGACCAACGTAGGAGGATTGCTTGAGGCCAGGAGTTTGACACCAGCCTGGGCAACATCGTGAGACCTCCATCTCTACACAAATAGAAAAGAGGGAAACTGGCTCCTGCTTCTAAGAGGAATTTATCATGTGGACAGTATCTATGTACAATCTGTGAACAGAGCATTGAGTCTGTAGGGACTGGACCACCTGCAATTCAAGAGTCCTCATCCTGCCTCGTTTGGGTCTGACCTTGTGCCACATCACACCCTCCTGCTTGCCACCCTCCTCCTGGACTGCCCTTCCTTCTCTGCCCATTGCCTCCTACATTTCAAGGACCAGCCGGGACCTGTCACTCCTTCATCAAAGCCTTTAATTCCCAAGCAGAATTACCTGCTTTCTCCCTGAACTCCCAGATCACTGTTATCAAAGGCATAACATTGTATTTTTCATTTTTCACTGTTTTTATTGAGCACCTGCTAAATGTTGGGCCTCCTGTTAGGTGCAAGAGACACAGTCACAAATGCAGCACAGGGCTGTCCTTGGGGGCCTGCAGGCTGTGGCACCGTGGTCATGGCCCCATCCTTTCCACCACATAGGGCCTGTCCTCTCTTTGCATCCTTGGAGCTAGCATGACACACAGCAGTCTCGAGTCTCAGCATTTGTGAAATGAATGATTGAGGCTGAGCAGACCTTTCTCTGCTAGCTCACAAGCAGTTGCTGCCTTCCTAACAGGCTTTGGGAAAAGTGCTAGCTTAAAACATGTCCCCAAGTAGCTGAATCTGTAGGATATCATGATTCCGTGGTGTCCACATGAACTCAACATTCAACCTGTCGAGAGCAAAAGTCAGCAGAAACTGACTGTTTCCCTGTTATTGATATGGGCTGTGGGAGCTGACTGTAATTAATCAGTAGGGTCAGCAGCCTTTGAAAGTTGCTCGTGGTTTCTCATGGCGGTGTCTCTGCAGTATGGATGGAGATGCGGAACATCCTGTGGCAGTGATCAGAGATTTATGCATCTCATTTATCTGAAAACTGAAGGAATTTAGCAACAAGTTAAGAGGGAAGGCGACCAAGTGTGGCCCTGTTTGCTTTGTTGCTCAGCACCTAGCCCCTACTGTTTACAGGAGGGGCTACGCAAGTCCTTTGTCACTAGTCCTTTGTCACTAGCGGCAGCCTTACCTGAAAAGACCTCGGGGGTGCTGCCTGCACCGTCAGGAGGTGGGGAGTGTCTGAGGGCCCCCCAGTGCACAGACCGGCCCTGGAGGTTAGCCGTGGGGGCAGCCCACTCCATCCTCCCACCCCTACCCCGACTTCCTGGCCTTCCCAGGCAAATGCAGGCCATCTCGTGTTCAGTTTCCTGGAGAGTCTCCTTTCCCTAGCATCCCGGTCCCCAGGGGAGGGGTGAGAGCTGCCCCTGTCCCCGATCTGTGGGGCCCGGCCGCCTTCCGCAGGGCTGCGTGCCATTCCCGCATCGTGCTGCGTCTTGGATGATTTTCCTGGCTGTGGCCCAAGCACCTGGAGCCTCCATTATCTCTGCTCAGAATTTCCAAGCCTCTCCAAAGTCCTCCAAGGAGAACCCCCGCCCCACCCCCAGACACTGATGCGGGCCTCCAAGAGGTTTTTTTTTTTTTTCTGTAGTGTGACAAGGTTCCTGGAATCCACGTGAGTTTTACTACATTCCCCGGGACTTGTTTACCGCAGATGCAGATTGCAGCGGCGGTGGGTGCGGGGGACGAGGCGGGCGGGAATGAGCCTTCTCCCCGGAGCTGGAGAACCTGTTTCTGTTTCTGTTTCCTCACTGTCTGGTCTGCCCTCCTTCCCTCTTAGGCAGAGCTGATGCCCCATTTTCATCTAAGCTGCAGGAGAAATGGTCTCAGAAATGGCTCAAAACACTGCCCCTGGATCCCATAGTCTAAAATTTAAAATATTCCATGAGACATGCCCCTTATATCAGCTCTCCTCTTCCCTCTGTCCTCCTTAAATCTGAACCATTTTTGGTGTCCTCTCTCTTTTTTTTTTTTTTTTCAAGACAGAGTCTCGCACTGTCGCACAGGCTGGAGTGCAGTGGTGCGATCTCAGCTCACTGTAGCCTCTGCCTCCCGGATTCAAGTGATACTCCTGCCTCAGCCTCCTGAGTAGCTGGGATTACAGGTGCCCACCACCATGCCCAGCTAATTTTTGTATTTTTAGTAGAGACGGGGTTTCACCATGTTGGTCAGGCTGGTCTCAAACTCCTGACCTCCCAAAGTGCTGGGACTGCAGGCATGAGTCACCGCGCCAGGCCGGTGTCCTCTCATTTTTAATTTTTTTTTTTTTGTAGAGATGGCATCTTGCTTTGTCACCCAGGCTGGTCTGGGACGCCTGGCGCCAAGCTATCCTCTCACCTTTGTCTCCCAAAGCGTTGGGATTACAGGTGTGAGCCACTGTACCAGGCTTGGTGTCCTCTCTTTATACTAATTTTGCTGTTTGATCCTTGACTCTAATTTTGGCCTGACCTCTTGGCCAGATACCTGGGACACCTTGGCTCCCCTCTCGGACCTGACCCAAGCATCTGGAAGGACTGCCTGCTCCACTCTCTCTGCTTGTCCTCGGTGCCCCACCTCTGCCCAGCCCCAGCTCCAGGCCCAGGATGCTGCTGCACTGGGGCCTCTGCCTCTCCAGGCTCCAGCTCTTCCTCAGCTCAACAGCTCGGCCCCAGGCAGTTCACAGCTAAAGTGTGGGACTAATAAACACCGTAGGGGCTGGCTATCCCAGCACTTTGGGAGACTGAGACAGGCGGATCCCTTGAGGCCAGGAGTTTGAGACCAGCCTGGCCAACATGGCAAAACCCCATCTCTACTAAAAATACGAAAATTAGCCTTTCATGGTGGTGGGCACTTGTAGTCCCAGCTACTCTGGAGGCTGAAGCAGGGAATCACTTAGACCTGGGAGGCGGAGGTTGCAGTGAGCAGAGATTTCACGACTGGGCAACAGAGTGAGACTCTGTCTCCAAAAAAAAAAAAAAAGTGGTCTGAAAGCTGGGCCCAGGGGCAGACGTGATGACTCTCGTCTGTAATCCCAGCACTTTGGGAGACCAAGCTGAGAGGATCACTCCAGCTCAGGAATTTGAGACCAGCCTGGCCAACACAGTGAGACCTCGTCTCTAATGAAATTCAAACAAAAAATGCACCAGGCATGCTGGAATGCACTTGTAGTCCCAGATACCACCAAGGGGGCTGAGACATGAGTATCACTTAAGCTGGAGACGTTGGGGTGGCAGCGAGCCCTGATCGTGCTACCACACTTCAGCCTTGGCAACAGAGTGAGACCCTGTCTCAAAAAAGAAAGAAAGAGGGCCGGGTGCGGTGGCTCAAGCCTGTAATCCCAGCACTTTGGGAGGCCGAGGCGGGCGGATCACGAGGTCAGGAGATCGAGACCATCCTGGCTAACACGGTGAAACCCCGTCTCTACTAAAAATACAAAAAATTAGCCGGGCGTGGTGGCGGGTGCCTGTAGTCCCAGCTACTCGGAGGCTGAGGCGGGAGAATGGCATGAACCCGGGAGGCGGAGCTTGCAGTGAGCCGAGATCGCACCACTGCACTCCAGCCTGGGCGACACAGCAAGACTCCGTCTCAAAAAAAAAAGAAAGAAAGAGAGAAAGAGAAGCCGGGCACGGGGGCTCACGCCTGTAATCCCTTGGCACTTTGGGAGGCCGAGGTGGGCGGAGCACTTGTGGCCGGGAGTTCCAGACCAGCGTGGCCAATATGGTGAAACCCTGTCTCTGCTAAAATACAAAAATCAGCTGGGCATGGAGGTGCATGCCTGTGGTCCCAGCTGCTTGAGAGGCTGAGGCATGAGAATCACTTGAACCTCGGAGGCAGAGGTTGCAGTGAGCCAGGATTGCCCCACTGCACTCCATCCTGGGCAACAGAGTAATTCTGTTTCAAAAGAAGAAAAATTCCTGGTTCAAGCAATCCTCTCGCCTCAGCCTCCCAAAGTACTGAAATTACAGACATGAGCCACCACACCCGCCCCTCCCCACCCGCCCCGCCAAGCCTTGATTTCTTAATATTTTATTAGATATTTGTTCATTTTTTTTTTTTTTTTTTGAGACAGAGTTTTGCTCTGTCACCACACTGGAGTGCAGTGGTGTGATCTTGGCTCACTGCAACCTCCGCCTCCTGGGTTCAAGCAATTCTCCTGCCTCAGCCTCATGAGTAGCTGGGACTACAGATGCACACCACCAAGCCCAGCTAATTTTTGTATTTTTAGTAGAGATGGGGTTTCACCATGTTGGCCAAGATGGTATCAATCTCTTGACCTCATGATCCGCCTGCCTCGGCCTCCCAAAGTGCTGGGATTACAGGCGTGAGCCACTGCACCCAGCCATTTGTTCAAATTTTTTTTTTTTGAGACGGAGTCTCGCTCTGTCACCCAGGCTGGAGTGCAGTGGCCGGATCTCGGCTCACTGCAAGCTCCACCTCCCGGGTTCATGCCGTTCTCCTGCCTCAGCCGCCCGAGTAGCTGGGACTACAGGCGCCTGCCACCTCGCCCGGCTAGTTTTTTGTATTTTTTTTTTTTGTAGAGACGGGGTTTCACCATGTTAGCCAGGATGGTCTCGATCTCCTGACCTCGTGATCCACCCGTCTTGGCCTCCCAAAGTGCTGGGATTACAGGCTTGAGCCACTGCGCCCGGCTTGTTCAAATTTTTAACAAATTTTTTTTTTTTTTTTTGAGGCGGAGTCTCGCTCTGTCGCCCGGACTGGAGTGCAGTGGCCGGGTCTCAGCTCACTGCAAGCTCCGCCTCCCGGGTTTACGCCATTCTCCTGCCTCAGCCTCCCGAGTGGCTGGGACTACAGGCGCCCGCCACCTCGCCCGGCTAGTTTTTGTATT
>NC_045444.1:118089290-118107976 GCF_002776525.5 Piliocolobus tephrosceles
AAAAAAAAAAAAAAAAAAAAAAAAAAAAGATATTTACTGGAGCACTGTATGCAACTGCAAAAAAAGTTCAAAAAACCTCCCAAATAGCTGGGAATACAGGCGCCCGCCTAATTTTCTCTCGGCCAAAGAAAGGACAAAATGAACCCAAACTTGCTCAGGGTGGTATTCTATGCTGCAGTTAAAATGGATGAACAAGATCTTCATTTTTGGTCAGGCGCAGTGGCTCACACCTGTAATCCCAGCACTTTGGGAAGCCGAGGCAGGCAGATCACCTGAGGTCGGGAGTTCGAGACCAGCCTGACCAACATGGAGAAACTCCGTTTCTACTAAAAATACAAAAATATTAGCCAGGCGTGGTGGTGGGCGCCTGTAATCCCAGCTATTTGGGAGGCTGAGGCAGGAGAATCACTTGAACCCAGGAGGTGGAGGTTGCGGTGAGCCAAGATCACGCCATTGCACTCCAGCCTGGGCAACAGAGCAAAACTCTTTCTCAAAAAAAAATGCGAAAGTTGGCTGGGCACGGTGTCTCACGCCTGAAATCCCAGCACTTCGGGAGGCTTAGGCGAGCAGATCGCTTGAGCTCAGGAGTTCGAGACCAGCCTGGGCAACATGGTGAAACACCATCTCTACAAAATATACAAAAATTAGCCAGGCATGGTGGCTTGTGCCTTTCTTTTGTTTTAGAGACGAGACAAGGTCTCCCTATGTTACCCAGGCTGGTCTTGAACTCCTGGCCTCAAGTGATCCTCCTGCCTCAGCCTCTTGAGTAGCTGGAATTACAGTCATAATCCCATGTACTTGGGAGGCTGTGGCAGGAGAATCGCTTGAACCCGAGAGGTAGAGGTTGCAGTGAGACGAGGCGGCGCCACTGCACTCCAGCCTGGGTGACAGAGTGAGGCTCCTCTGTCTCAAAAAAAAATAAAAAAAAGAAAGAAAGAAAAAAGAAAAAAAAGAAAAAGTTGCAAAATGGTACAGACAGTGATTCCATTTACATAAAGTTCCAAAACACACACACAAAATACCACAAAATAGTAAGTTCTGTTTAGAAAGACATTTATAATATGTAGCATATAATATGTAGTAAAACAACAACAACAAAAATACATGGGCATGATTTACAGCTACCTCAGGACAGTGGTCACCTCTGGGGAGTGAGGGGGAGAAGAGCCGTGGAGGGCTTGGGTTAGTTCTATAAACTTTATTTCTTTTTAAAAAATCTGAAGAAGGCTGAGCGCAGTGGCTTGCTCCTGTAATCCTAGCACTTTGGAAGGCTGAGGCGGACAGATTGCCTGAGCTCAGGAGTTCGAGACCAGCCTGGGCAAACACGGTGAAACCCCGTCTCTACTAAAATACAAAAGAAATTAGCCGGGCATGGCGGTGTGTGCCTGTGGTCCCAGCTACTCCAGAGGCTGAGGCAGGAGAATTGTTTGAACCTGGGAGGTTGTACTGAGCTGAGATCGCGCCACTGCACTCCAGCCTGGGCGACAGAGCAAGACTCCGTCTCAAAAAAAAAAAAATCTGAAGAAAATGAGGCAAAATATTAATATCTATTTAATCTTAGTGGTAGACACGTATGTGTTTATGATATTTCATTTTGTATTTGTGCTGGGCTGAATAGTGGCACCTCCAGAAATGTCCACCCACTATCCTAATTCTCAGAACCTTCGTGTCGTAAAGGAAACTTTGCAGATGTGATTATATGTCTTGAGATGGGGAGATTATCCTGAATTTTCTGAGTGGATCCAACATCATCACAAGGTTCCTTGTAAGAGGGAGGCAGGAAGGTCAAAGTCAGAGAGCGGAAATGTGACAACAGAAGTGGAAGTTGGGGTAATGTGTTTTGAAGATGAGGGAAGGGGCCACGAGCCAGGGAGTATACAGACAGTTCCTAGAAGCTGGAAGAGACAAGGAAACAGATTCTTCCCTGAGGCCTCCAGAAAAAACATGGCCCTGTCAACACCTTCATTGTAGCCCTCTTTTTTCTTTTTTTGTCACCCAGGCTGGAGCACAGTGGCGCAATCTCAGCTCACTGCAGCTTCAACCTCCTGGGCTCAAGCAGTCCTCCCACCTCAGCCCCCGAAGCAGCTGGAAGTACAGGCATGCGCCACTGTGCCCAGCTAACTTTTGTATTTTTTTGTAGAGACAGGGTTTTGCCATGTTACCCAGGCTGGTCTCAAACTCCTGAGCTCAAGTGATCCACCCGCCTCAGCTGCCCAAAGTGCTGGGATTACTGGCATGAGCTACCATCCCCAGCCCTTCATTGTAGACTTCTGACCTCCAGAAATGTATGAGAATAAATAAATTTGCATTGTTTTAAGTCACTAAATTTGTGGTAATTAGTTACAGCAGCAATAGGAATCTAATTCAGGACTTCTGGGAATGTTTCATCATTTTAACTTTTTGTTTGTTTTTCTTGTATGACGTTAAGTTACGAGAGGCCTGAGTCCTGTCTGTTGATATCTTCCTGTTCCTCCTCCTTCAGAGGAGGTGGGGAGCTGTTCAGGAGCTTCTCAGCCAGACGTATCACGAATACATCATGAGACTTCTGTGCGAAAGACAGAGCTATACACCCATCTCAAGGGGACCTGGGTTTTCCGGAAGACCTGGTTGTCAGAAAATGTTTGGGGGTTGGCCGGGCGCGGTGGCTCAAGCCTGTAATCCCAGCACTTTGGGAGGCCGAGACGGGCGGATCACGAGGTCAGGAGATCGAGACCATCCTGGCTAACACAGTGAAACCCCGTCTCTACTAAAAAAAATACAAAAAACTAGCCGGGCGAGGTGGCAGGCGCCTGTAGTCCCAGCTACTTGGGAGGCTGAGGCAGGAGAATGGCGTAAACCCGGGAGGCGGAGCTTGCAGTGAGCTGAGATCCAGCCACTGCACTCCAGCCTGGGCGACAGAGCGAGACTCTGTCTCAAAAAAAAAAAAAGAAAAAGAAAATGTTTGGGGGCTGGGGTGAGCTGCACTAGGGGAACCTCTGGAACTGGTCCCTTTCTCCCTGGTCGGTGGAGCTGCCAGAAGCTCACAGAAGGCTGCGGGTGACAGTTTACAGAGATGAGCTTTGAGGCACTGAAAGGAATGTGCCTGGAACACTCTCCTTACCCTCTTTATCCACCTCCTGAAAAGGCTGCATGGACCGCCCGGGGGCTGGCTAGTGTCCAGGAGATTTGTCTGGAAAGGGAGGTGCTGGCTGTCAGATGGGCAGATCCTCCTCCACCACCAGAGCAGCTCAGCAGTGAGGGTGGCAGCACGAGGCTCACAGGGGCTGACACCCCTCACTCGGGGCAGTGCCCTCCCGGGCTCCACCTGAGAGCTGAGCCGGTGCAGCTGTGACGTACTCAGCCAACAGTGCTCACTCATTGAAGTTGGGCTTGAGAAGAGAAGGAGCCTGATAGGAGAGGAGGGTTAAAAGGCACGTGAGGACCTAGAAAAAATTATGTTCAGGCCGGGCGCGGTGGCTCAAGCCTGTAATCCCAGCACTTTGGGAGGCCGAGACGGGCAGATCACGAGGTCAGGAGATCGAGACCATTCTGGCTAACACGGTGAAACTCGTCTCTACTAAAAATAATACAAAAAAACTAGCCGGGCGAGGTGGCGGTGCCTGTAGTCCCAGCTACTCGGGAGGCTGAGGCAGGAGAATGGCGGGAACCCGGGAGGCGGAGCTTGCAGTGAGCTGAGATCCGGCCACTGCACTCCAGCCTGGGTAACACAGTGAGACTCCGTCTCAAAAAAAAAAAAAAAAGAAAGAAAGAAAAAATTATGTTCAGAGGAAAACACCGGTGCATATTTCTACACGTGCACGTGTGAGTGTGTGAGTGTGTGAGTGTGGCTTTGTGCACAGGCATGTATGCAGAGGCTACAGATAAGAATGCAATGTGCCTGCGTCTGTGTGTGTATGTGCATGTAGAGACCGAGGGTGAGGGTAAGGAGACGGTGTGATGGTATGTGTGAGTGTGTGTGTGTGAGTATGTGTCTGTGTACAGGCTACAAATAAGCAGCATGCTTGTGTGTGTGTGTGTGCACGTGTGTTTGTGCACATGTACGTGTACGCAGGCATGTGTAAGTATTTCTTGACCAGCCTGGAGATCCTGGGAGTATAACAGCATAGGCCCCACAGGAGGAGGGCCAGGACGAGGAGAACAGGAGTGGAAAATGGCAGGACTAACACACATGTAGGGAATAAGTAGAGGAAACAACTGACTGGCCAAAGCATGAAGGGCCTGGCTGGCGTGGTGGCTCACCTGTAATCCCGCACTTGAGCCCAGGAGTTCAAGACCAGCCTGGGCAACACTGCCAAACCCCGTCTCAACAAACAATACAAAAACTAGCAGGGCGTGGTGGCGTATGCCTGCAGTCCCAGCTACTCAGGAAGCTGAGGCAGGAGGATCTCTTGATCCCCGGAGGTCGAGACTGCAGTGAGCCAAGGACGAGGCTGCAGTGAGCTGAGATTGCACCACTGCACTCCAGCCTGGATGACAGAGAGAGACTGTGTCTCAAAAATAAATAAATAGAGAGAGAGAGAAAGAGAGAGAGAGACAGAGAGGAAGGAAGGAAGGAAGGAAGGAAGGAAGGAAGGAAGGAAGGAAGGAAGGAAGGAAGGAAGGAAGGAAGGAAGGGAGGGAGGGAGGGGGACTGCTAGGCCTGCAAGCCCAAGCTGGGCTTGGCTGGTCACGGGGCCCATCCTGAGGCACCATGTTACAGGGCAGGGTGAGGGGATAGAGAGAAACGGGGCAGTTCCAGCCGTAGGCCAGGGCCAATCTGCTTTCATGTCTACCCTGAGGACGAAGCCATCCTGCTGGAGACAGGAGAGCTGATAGGTGACAGGCCTGGGCCGTACTAGGGAATGAGAGGAGGGAATTGAGTGACGTAAAGGAAAGCTCGGGTGACCGGGCAGCTTTTCCATAAAAGGGTGTTCTCCAGGTTGCCTTTCCTCAGGGCAGTGGGGTCTCCCACAGGTCCCATGAGATCTGTGCCCTGGGAAAGCCCAGGACAGCCCAACTCCATGGTGACAGCCATGTGGGTGAGGGCCTGAATCCTGACTCAGCCTGTCCACTCCATCCTCTTCAGCAGAGGCCTCCTCACCCCAGACACCTGGCTCAGCACCATGGGTTCGGTTACCTGCAGTCCAACCTCCAGGCCTCTCCCCAAGAGCCCCTCGACTGTTCATCCTGCCAACTCCGCTCCTTACAGCGTCTGCTCCCACCTCCCTGGCCTCCTTCCAAGGTCCCACACACCTCGGAGCATGAGGCTTCAGGGAAGACTCTGTCCATGGGAGACTGCAGGGCCAGGGAGGGGCTGGGTGAAGCCTCAGACTTGCCTGGCTCAGAATATTTATCAACTGCATTGTTTATTAAGACAAAGAAATATGCAATAACATTCTGACACAGGAGGTGCGGGATTTAAGTAAATACAACATAAAACAGGCCCAGGAGAATTGGGTATATAGTCAAGAAACAAAAGAAAATTACAAATCATTTTTTTCTTTTCATTTTAGCAACAATACTGCAATGAACATTTTTGTTCCTGCATTTTGGACGTCTTAAATATTCCTTCTAGAATAATTTCTAGGGGTGGAAATGACCGGTCAAAAGGAATTGGTAATTTAAAGGCTTAATTTTCCTTCAAAAAGGCTCTTCCCACTTTACGCATTCTTAGACGCAATTAGTGAGACAGCCTCTCCTCTAAGTGATACTCATCTGCCAGTCTGATAGACAAAAGGACAAATGTCTCAAATGGTTTTACTTTGCCTTGTGTTGAGTATTAAAGAGACTGAAGATTTTCTTCTCTTATTAACCATCTGGTTCATCGTTGATTCATCTGTCAGCTCGCACATTCTCCGTATTTCTCCTTGGTGCCCTATTCTTTCTTTTTTTTTTTTTTTTTCTGGAGGCGGAGTTTCGTTCTTGTTGCCCAGGCTAGAGTGCAGTGGCACAGTGTTGGCTCACTGCAACCTTCCCCTCCTGGGTTCAAGCAATTCTCCTGCCTCAGCCTCCCGAGTAGCTGGGATTACAGGTGCCCACCACCACGCCAGGCTAATTTTTGTATTTTTAGTAGAGATGGGGTTTTGCCATGTTGGTCAGATTGGTCTGGAACTCCTGACCTCAGGTGATCCCCCTGCCTCGGCCTCCCAAAGTGCTGGGATTACAGGCGTGAGCCACTGCTACTGGCCCATTGTATACTCTCAAGGTGCCAAAGTTCTGGCAGTTTTTGGTCTTTGTTTACCAAGTTAGAATTTTAAGAATTGCTATAAAGTTGATAAGTTTGGCTTTCTCCCACACTCAGAGGTTAAAAAAAACCTCAAACATGATTTGTCTGTGAATTTTTTTTTTTTTTTGAAATGGAGTCTTGCTCTGTTGCCCAGGCTGGAGTGCAATAGCGCAATCTTGGCTCACTGCAACCTCCGCCTCCCAGGTTGAAGCGATTCTCCCACCTCAGCCTTCCGAGTAGCTGGGACTACAGATACCCTCCATCATGCCTGGCAAATTTTTTTTTTTTTTTTTTCTGAGACGGAGTCTCGCTCTGTCACCCAAACTGGGAGTGCAGTGGCCGGATCTCAGCTCACTGCAAGCTCCGCCTTTCAGATTCACGCCATTCTCCTGCCTCAGCCTCCCAAGTAGCTGGGACTACAGGCGCCCACCACCTCGCCCGGCTAGTTTTTGTATTTTTAGTAGAGACGGGGTTTCACCGGGTTAGCCAGGATGGTCTCGATATCCTGACCTTGTGATCCGCCCGTCTCGGCCTCCCAAAGTGCTGGGATTACAGGCTTGAGCCACCGCGCCCGGCCGCCTGGCAAATTTTTGTATTTTTTGTAGAGACGGGGTTTCACCATGTTGGCCAGACTGATCTTGAACTCCTGACCTCAAGTGATCCGCCCCCCTAGGCCTCCCAAAGTGCTGGAATTACAGGCATGAGCCACTGTGCCCGGCCTGCCTGAATTTTATTTTATTTTATTTTATTTTATTTTACTAATAAAATCTTCTGTTAATTTTAAAAATTGTTTTTGTATGCCTGTAGTCCCAGCTACTTAGGCTGGAGTGTTTAGTCTTTCCACGGATGAATTTGAAAAGAAATGAGCCTGGGCGTGGGGGCTCATGCCTGTAATCCCAGCACTTTGGGAGGCCGAGGTGGGTAGATCACTTGACACCAGGAGTTCAAGACCAGCCTGGCCACCATAGTGAAATCCCGTTTCTACTAAAAATATAAAAATTAGCCAGGCTTGGTGGTGCACGCCTGTAATCCCAGCTACTTGGGAGGTTGAGGCAGGAAAATCGCTTGAACCCAGGAGGTGGAGGTTGCCGTGAGCTGAGATCGTGCCAATGCACTCCAGCCTAGGCAGAGCAAAACTCCATCTCAAAAAAAAAAAGAAAGAAACCAAACACTGCATGTTCTCACTCACAGATGGGAATTGAACAATGAGAACACCTGGACACAGGAAGGGGAACATCACACACCGGGGCCTGTTGCGGGATGGGGGGAGGGGAGGGATAGCATTAGGAGATACACCTAATGTAAATGATGAGTTAATGGGTGCAGTACAGCAACATGGCACATGTATACCTATGTAACAAACCTGCACGTTGTGCACATGTACCCTAAAACTTAAAGAATAACAAAAAATTTTAAAAAATTTAAAAAATAAAAACTAAAAATAAATAAAAAAGAAAGAAAAGAAAGCAAACGTCAGAGGCATTATTTGTAACTTACTGTAGATATTTCAAAACAATCCTTGGCTACTACTTAGAAGTTACAGAAATAGACTGTTTGGTCACTGGCTGATTAAAATGGAAAAGCCAAAGGTTTTCCAGGGGGAAACAAAAGGAGGTAAGGAGTCTCGACTGAGCACTCAAGAAAGAGCGTGTGTTACTGAGGAGTGACTGGGAGTTGGGGGCCTTGCCTGGACACTGTCCAAATCCAGGGAAGTGTTCTGGGGGGCAGGTGAGTGGGCTCTTCAGTCCCCCAGCCGGTTCTGTCTTGGAGGCTATTCCCAACAGACACATTTGTTTGGAGAGGGGCCGTATTGGCCAGCCTGCTTCCCGCAATTCTGTTTGCGCCCAAACAGTATGAGTGTGTTGTCCCGACGTGGGTGCGTCCCTGTGCAGCACTGCTGTGTTGCCGGGCAACCCAGTGTGTGTCCGCTTAGAATTCTCTTTAGTCCTGGAGTCTAAGGCAGAGCTGGCGTGGCTGGCATCCAGGGCTGCGGCCGCCCCGACCTAATCAGTCTGGGGTAGCCTCTGCCCTCCAGTTGTAGGGTGCACAAAAGCCCGAGCGGTGTGGCTGGGGACCTGACACACTGCTGCCTCTGGAGGTTGTGGCTGAAAAGGGGAGTTTCCATTTGCCCGTGTATGTGTGTGTGTGTGTGTGTGTGTATGAGTGCACATGTGCTTGTGTGCGCTGTGTCTGAGTGTTGGACTGTTCAAGGCTCTAGCAGGACCCTGCTCATGGCTGAGAGTTTAGGGAGTGGAGCTTGCCCTTCCAGGGCGGTTGTCCCTCTCTGGGGGCCAGCTTTGGGCATTGGATGGATTTGGCCACAGTGACAGCATTTGCTCTTTTTTTAAATTTTTATTTATTTATTTATTTTGAGACAGAGTCTCACTCTGTCACCCAGGCTGGAGTGCAGTGGCACGGTCTCGGCTCACTACAACCACTGCCTCCCGGGCTCAAGCAATTCTCTCATCTCAGCCTCCCGCGTAGCTGGGACTACAGGCACCCACCACCACACCCAGCTAAGTTTTGTATTTTTAGTAGACACTCAGTTTCCCCATATCGGTCAGGCTGGTCTTGAACTTCTGACCTCAGGTGATCCGCCTGCCTCAGAATCCCAAAGTGTTGGGACTACAGGCGTGAGCCACCACGCCCAGGCTTGAGGGTAATTTTTTTTTTTTTTTGGAGACAGAGTCTTGCTCTGTCGCCCAGGCTGGAGTGCAGTGGTGTGATCACGGCTCACTGCAAGCTCCGCCTCCCGGGTTTACGCCATTCTCCTGCCTCACCCTCCCTAGTAGCTGGGACTACAGATGCCCACCACCACGCCCACTAATTTTTGTATTTTTAGTAGAGATGGGGTTTCACCGTGTTAGCCAGGAGGATCTCGATGTCTTGACCTCGTGGTGCTCCACCCGCCTCGGCCTCCCAAAGTGCTGGGATTATAGGTGTGAGCCACTGCACCCGGCAGCCTTGTCATTATTTTTGCAGGAATCTTTTAAATTCGTTATTTGGAACCAGCACGAAGTGTCTTGGTACCAAGTGTAGTGATCACTCAAGACAAAAATGAAATAGCCTGGAAATGTGGCAAGGCCAACTTGTATGTTCCAAAAACAGGTTCTGAAAGGAATTTGTGTTTTTTGAGACAGGGTCTCACTGTCGCCTAGGCTGGAGTGCAGTGGTGCAATCACAGCTCACTGCATCCTCGACCTCCGGGCTTTAGTGACCTTCCCACCTACAGGTTCTTGCCACCACGCCAAGCTAATTTTTTTATTTTTTGTAGAGACGGGGGTCTTCCTATGTTCCCCAGGTTGGTCTTGAACTCCTGGCCTCCAGTGATCCTCCCGCCTCGGCCACCCAAGGTACTAGGATTACAGGCGTGACTCACTGTGCTCAGCCCTGAAAATAATTTTTTTAAACAAGTTTAAAAATACAATATTTTGAACAGTCAAAGCGACATCTTTGAAATAATCACAGAACTTTCTAGGATTATTCCTTTGAAGTTCTGTTCTATTTTGATTTTTAAAAAGATCTCTCTCAATACTGTAGAGGTGCAAATAGGGGTTCAGGAAGAACAGCTGACCCATTCCTGCAGCACAGGGGGAAGGAGACGGAGCAGAGCCGGGGCTGCAGCGGATTCCCGAGGGCCCCAGCGGCCGCGTCCTGCGGAGGGTTTCCAGTGTTTCTGTTTATATCTGTGCGTCTCTGGGTGTGTCTCCCTCTGGGTTGTGCACTAGCAGGCTCTAGGCGTGTCTCATCTCAGAGCAGCTCAGCCAGGAGGTGTTTCATCGCTGCAGGGAAATTCCAGAGGGCAGCTCCTGCCACAACTGCGGTGAGACATAATTTCCTTCCAAGGAAACCAGTTCTCAGCAGCCAGAAATGAAACAGTTTCCACTCTGGGAGGGAGCGGGAGGGTGTGGCTGCAGGCGGGGCAGAGCTGCCTGCCTGGAGGGCCTGCTGGCCGGCCTGGCTCCCTGAAGCCTCCAGTCACTGTTATAAATTTAGACCTTCTATTCTGGTCCGTGCTGCTCACGCCTCACCCCGTGGCCACCGGTCAGCCAGTTTCCCCGAGCACAAGTGCGCTCCGGAGGAGCAGAACGCGTAGGAGGTAAACGGTGTCCTGAACTTCGTTCTGTGGTGGTGTGGAATTGTGAAGTGGAATGGAAGAAAGACCAAGACCAGAAAAATCCTCCGCCCTAACACATTTCAGAACCAGGGACCCCGTGTCCACGCGCCCCACTGACTTCACAGACAGAAACATGCTTGCCCCACAGCCGTTTGTGGAGAGTCAGCCGCCTGAGCCACCAAGACTGGGTCCCCCTTCACGGTCTGGTGGAAATTCAGACAAGAAGAGGGCTGATTAGTGAGCAGGAAGACAGTGCATGTTCAGGGCAACTTGAATCTATGCCTGGGGGCGGGGCCAGGGCGGGAAGGCAGTAGACCAAGAGCTGTGAATCCCAGCATTGTCAGAGGCCGAGGCGAGAAGCTTGCTCAAGCCCAGGAGTTCGAGGCCAACCTAGGAAACATAGTGAGACCCAGTCTCACAAAAAATACAAAAATTAGCCAGGTGTGGTGGCACACACCTGTGGTCCCATCTACTATAGATGCTGAGGTGGGAGAATAGCTTGAGCCGGGGATCGTGTGTGCCACTGACTTCACAGACAGAAATAGGCTCGTCCTGCTGCAGTGAGCTGAGATTGCACCACCGCACTCCAGCCTGGGTGACAGAGCAAGATGCTGCCTCAATCTATATATATAAACAAAGTTAGCAAAATCTATGAGAATTAAGGCCTGCTTTACCCTAATAATTATTTTTTAAAAACCATACACGCTGGGCGTGGTGGCTCACCCCTGTAATCCAAGCACTTTTGGAGGCCAAGGCAGGTGGATTGCTTGAGTCCAGGAGTTGGAGAGGAGCCTGGGTAATATGGCGAAACCCCATCTGTAACCAAAAAAAAATACAAAAATAGCTGGGCGTGTCGGTATGTGCCTGTAGTGTCAGCAACTCCGGAGGCTGAGGTAGGAGGATCGCTTGAGCCTAGAAGGCGGAAGTTGCAGTGAATGGAGATCGTGCCACTGCACTGCAGCCTGAGTGACAGAGTGAGGCCTTGTCTCAGAAAAAAAAACAGAAAGAAAAGAAATCATGTAACCATAATTCCTATAATTTCCACTTCATTCTGTTCCCTGCCCAAATGCCCCTGCCTTGCCCCTCCAAATCAGTGCCTGCCTCTCACTGCCCCTCACCCTGCTTCATGTTCTCCCCAGTGGCACCATCATCTGACAGTAGCATACATCCGTGAGTCTTACAGCTTCCTCCCCAAGAATGCAAGATCCCGGAGAGCAGGGAGTTGGCTTTGCTCGCTGCTATGTCCCCAGTTCCTAGAGAAGTTGCCTGTATTAACTAAACACTTACTATGTACCAGGTGTTGTTAAACATTTCAGATGGGTTTTCTAATTTTATCTTCATGATAACCTATGAGGTTTTTACCCAAGTAGGAAAAGGAAGCTGGGAGAAGTTGAGGATCCTGTTCAAGGGCACACAGAGAACCCGGGCAGTCTGTGCTGGCATGTGTGCCCTTGGCCACTTCACTGACTTGCCCATGAGAACGTGCCCTTTCCACCCAGCCTGGCACATACTCTGCGAGGAAAACCACCTCTCTTACTCTCTCACTCAGCCCTTGCTGAGCTCCCTAGCCAGTCTCAGTAAGGCTGAACCAAACCCCCAGCCCCTGCTGCCCCCACCCCCAACCATCCTGGTCAGTGCCTGGGAAGAGGTGCATTCGTGCTGAAGGGATCCAGAATGTACACGTGTCCTCGACTTGTGATTTTCTGACTTTACAATGGTGTGAAAGTGCGCTACATTCAGTAGAGACCACACTTCAACTTTGAATTTTGATCTTTTCCCAGACTGGTGATACTGTCAGTGATGCAGCCTCAGAAGCCACAGCGTGGGGTGAGCCACGGGATCAGAGGGTGAACACCTCACCCTGCAGTGGACTGTGCTGCCCAAGGATTCTGATTTCTTTCCTTCCTTCTTTCCTTCCTTCCTTCTTCCTTCCTTCCTCTTTCCTTCCTTCCTTCCTCTTTCTTTCCTTCCTTCCTTCCTTCTTTTCCTTTCTTCCTTTCCTCCCTCCCTCCCTTTCTTTCTTTCTTTATTTTTCATTTTTGAGGCAGAGTCTCACAGTGTTTCCCACCCAGGGCAGAGTGCAATGGCACCATCTCAGCTGACTACAACCTCCACCTGCCACGTTCAAGGGATTCTCATGTGCCTCAGCCTCCTGAGTAGCTGGGATTACAGGCATGGCCACCACACCTGGCTGATTTTTGTATTTTTAGTAGAGACACAGTTTCACCATTTTGGCCAGGCTGGTCTTAAACTCCTGGTCTCAAGCCATTCACCTGCCTCAACAAAGTACTGGGATTACAGACCTAAGCCACCGTGCCCGACCCCTCCCTCTCTCCCTTCCTTTTTTTTATAACTACAGGGTGTCACTATGTTGCCCAGGCTGGTCTGGAACAATCCCGAAATGCTGGGATTACAAGCATGATCACCACACCCAGCCTGCCAAATGATTTTGCCCAACTATAGGTTGATGTCAGTGTTCTGAGCACATTTAAGGCAGGCAAGGCTAAGTGATGACAGTTGGTAGGTTAGGTGTATTGAATGCATTTCCTACTTAAGATATTTCTTTTTTTTTTTTTGAGACAGAGTCTCACTCTTGTCACCCAGGCTGGAGTGCAATGGTGTAATCTCGGCTCACTGCAACCTCCACCTCCTAGGTTCAAGCAATTCTCCTGCTCCAGCCTCCTGAGTAGCTGGGATTACAGGCATCTGCCACCACGCCAGTTTCATTTTTTGTATTTTTAGTAGAGACAGGGTTTCACCATGTTGGCCAGGCTGGTCTTGAACTCCTGACCTCAAGTGATGTGCCTGCCTCAGCCTCCCAAAGTACTAGGATTATAGGTGTGAGCCACTGTGCCTGGCTTTAGGATATTTTCTTTTTTTATGAATTTTTAGAGACAGGGTCTCACTATATTGCCCAGGCTGGAGTGCAGTGGCTATGCACAGGCTCCATCCTACTAGTGATCATCACAGTGTGATGGTCACAGTAGGATGATCACTTAGGCAACCTGGTAGTTCCCTGCTCCTGGGAAGTCACCATATTGATACCAAACTTATTGTGAACACCTGTTCGGCATACAGCATTAACGCCCTGAACTCTTGGGCTCATGTGATCCTGCCTCAACCTCCTGAGTAGCTGGGACTACAGACACAAGCTACCATGCTCAGCAATATTTTCAATTTACCATGGGTTTATCAGGACATAACCCCATCATAAATGGAGGCGTATCTGTATCACTGGATAGAGCTGTTGTTTTGTTTTTGTTTTGTTTTGAGACAAGGTCTCACTCTGTTGCCCGGGCTGGAGTGCAGTGGCATGATCACGGCTCACTTCAACCTCCACCTCCTGGGCTCAAGTGATCCTCCCACCTCAGCCCTCCCGGAGTTGTTCTTTTATCTCCACTGAATACCTCTTATCTAAAAGCAGGGCCTCCCAAAAGAATTCAACTGTCCTCAATATGCTTTCCAGGAGTTTCGCAACAGGGAAGACTGAGAAGTCGACACAGTGTTAAGAAATCACCTAAACAGACATCATCACAAAAGTATCTCCACCTATTCCCCTAAAGGCCTCTTTTGTTTGTTTGTTTTGAGACAGGGTCTTGCTTGGTTGCCCAGGCTGGAGCGCAATGGCACAATCATAGCTGATCAAAGCTCACTGTAACCTCAAACTCCTGGGCTCAAGCGATCCTCTCACTAAGAGCCCATTTAGTTTTCCTAAAAATAATTTGTTTTCCCATAAGCAGCTTTTCTCCCCCTCACTTCTCCTATGAAGATAATATGTAAGCCCCAAATTCTAACCACCTCCGTGAGTCACATTTTTCTGCAAACTCCTGCCTGCAAACATGTCTCTTGTTTATTTGTCTTTTTTTTTTTTTTTTTGGAGATGGAGTCTTGCTCTGTTGCCCAGGCTAGAGTGCAGTGGCATGATCTCGGCTCACTGCAACCTCCACCTCCCGAGTTCAAACAATTCTCCTGTCTTAGCCTCTCAAGTAGCCAGGACTACAGGCACACACCACCATGCCCAGCTAATTTTTTTTGTATTTTTAGTAGAGATGGGGTTTCACCGTGTTGCCCAGGCTGGTTTCGAACTCCTGAGCTCAGGCAATCCGCCCACTTGGCCTCCCAAAGTGCTAGGATTACAAGCGTGAGCGACCGCGCCCAGCCGTTTGTCTTTTGTCAGCTTCATTTGCAGGCTCCAGAACGCTGAACCTAAGAATTCACCATGGTCTGCAATGCAGCCCTCAGCTCTGTGTGCCAGAGGGAATCCCTTTCTGGAGGACCAGCTCACACTAACCAGGAATGGATAGAAATAATGGTGCTCTAACACTTGTACTTAGGGACACCGCAGATAAAATCCTCTACCCAGAGACCAAGCTACCTCAGATCCTGCTGCCGAAAATTCCACCATCTAGTCATTTTGGGGGGTTAAAGCACCATAGTCCCATGAAGTCCCTTTGAAATGCAAATCCACTGCAGAGGAATACTGAATTACTGAACTCAGTATCCCTAGAATTTTGGAGGTGAGTAAGAGAATCCTAGAAGTATCCTGAAATTTCTGGGTTTTTTTTTTTTTTTTTTTTTTTTTGAGACAGAGTCTCGCTCTGTCGCCCAGGCTGAAGTGCAACGGCGCGATCTCTGCTCACTGCAAGCTCCGCCTCCCGGGTTCACACCATTCTCCTGCCTCAGCCTCCCGAGTAGCTGGGACTACAGGCACCTGCCACCACACCCGCCTTGGCCTCCCAAAGTGTTGGGATTACAGGCGTGAGCCACCGCCCCTGGCCAGTATCCTGAAGTTTCTAACAATGTCTGAGTATTCCTGTTTCTATGGAAAGACATTATTTTTCAATGGACTGCTTGGCAATGATCTGAGAAAAATAAAAGGAAAAAAACAAGGACGCTAATTCTATGTAGATAAGGAGCAATTTCCAAAGCATAGGTTGCTAAATAAAAAAGCAAATGCAGGCCAGCTGGGCACAGTAGCTCACACCTGTAATCCCAGCACTTTGTGACATCAAGGCGGGCAGATCACGAGGTCAGGAGTTTGAGACCAGCCTGGTCAACATGGTGGAACCCGGTCTCTACTAAAGATATAAAAAATCAGCCTGGCGTGGTAGTAGGCACCTGTAATCCTAGTTACTCAGGAGGCTGAGGCAGGAGAATCAATTGAACCTGGGAGGCAGAAGTTGCAGTGAGCTGAGATCTTGCCACTGCACTCCAGCCTGGGCCACAGAGGGAGACTCCATCTCAAAAAAACAAACAAACAAAAAAATAGATTTTGAGACCAAGGGACAGGGTGGGAGAGAAATTTTTCACAATATTTTTTTCAACTTTTGAAACGTTGTCCCTTGTGCTCGTGTATCTATTCAAAGAGCAGCTGTCCTTAAAGATTCTTTCCACCTGATATTGAAATTACAGATTTCCCTGCCCCCAGCTCTTACACCTCTGTTTTGTGCTCTGATGCTGACCTGCTCCCAGCGTCTTCCTCCCAGTCAGGCACACCCACTGCCTGGGGAAGAGGTGCCCCAGGGAACAGAAGGACCAGCAGGAACCAGCACCACCAGGGTGCCGTGTGGGCCAACCCCAGCAGATGGCAGCGTGTGGCCACTCAAGGTGGCCGGCCCACTGAGGAGGGGTGCCAGGCCACAGGAGGCACAGGAGTGGAGACAGGGATGCCAGGAGGGAGGGCAGGCGGGGTGACTGTAAGGGTAGTTGGCACTGGGCAGGGCTGCTTCCTCTTCTGTGCCACAGGCCCCCTGGAGTCTGGGGGGGCCCAGGGACCTTTCTCAGAGTGGTTTATGCATTTTTATTTTTATTTATTTATTTTGAGACGGAGTTTCACTGTTGTTGCCCAGGCTGGAGTGCAATGGCGTGATCTTGGCTCACCGCAACCTCCGCCTCCCGGACCCAAGTGATTCTCCTGCCTCATTCTCCCAAGTAGCTGGGATTACAAGCATAAGTCACAACACCTGGCTAATTTTGTTTTTTTTTTTTTTTTTTTTGAGACCAAGTCTCACTCTGTCACCCAGGCTAGAGTGCAGTGGCACAATATTGGCTCACTGCAGCTTCTCCCTCCCGGGTTCAAGCGATTCTCCTGCCTCAGCCTCCCCGAGTACCTGGGACTACAGGCGTGTGCCACCACACCCGGCTAATTTTTTGTATTTTTTAGTAGAGATGAGGTTTCACTGTGTTAGCCAGGATGGTCTTCATCTCCTGACCTCATGATCTGCTGGCCTTGCCCTCTCAGAGTGCTGGGATTACAGGCATGAGCCACCACGCCCGTCCTAATTTTGTACTTTTAGTAGAGATGGGGTTTCTGCATGTTGATCAGGCTGGTCTCAAATTCCCGACCTCAGGTAAACCTCCCGCCTTGGCCTCCCAAAGTGCTGGGATTACAGGTGTAAGCCACTGTGCCCGGCATTTATTTTATTTTTTGAAACAGAGTCTTGCTCCGCTGCCCAGGCTGGAATGTGGTGGCACAATCTCGGCTCACTGCAACCTCCACCTCCTGGGTCAAGCGATTCTCCTGCCTTAATCTCCCAAGTAGCTGGAATTATAGGTGCCAGCCACCAGACCCAGCTAATTTTTGTATTTTTAGTAGAGATGGGGTTTCACCATTTTGGCCAAGTTGGTCTCAAGCTCCTGGCTTGAAGTGATACTCCTGCTGCGGCTTCCCCAAGTGCTGGGATGACAGGTGTGAGGGTAATTTTTTTTTTTTTCCAGAGTTTTGATCTTATCGCCCAGGTTGGAGTGTGATGGCGCGATCTCTGCTCACCACAACCTCCATTTCTCGGGTTCAAGTGATTCTCCTGCCCCAGCCTCCCAAGTAGCTGGGATTACACAGACGTGCCACCACGCCCGGTAATTATTTTTTGTATTTAGTAGAGACAGGGTTTCACCATGTTGGTTAGGCTGGTCTTGAACTCCTGACCTCAAATGACCCACCTTCCTCAGCTTCCCAAAGTGCTGGGATTACAGGCATGAGCCACCATGCCCAGCCAAGGGTGATTATTTATAAATGTATTCAATAACTAGATCCAGTAGTGAGCCTGATAACTACGATTTTTTTTTTTTTTTTTTTTGAGACACGGTCTCACTCTATTACCCAGGCTAGAGTGCAATGGTGCCATCATAGCTCACTGCAGTCTCGACCTCCTAAGTTCAAGCAATTCTCCCACCTCAGCCTCCCAAGTACCTGGGACTACAGACTCATGCTATCATGCCCAGCTAGTTTTGTTTTGTTTTGTTTTGTTTCTAGAGATGAGTTCTCGCTATGTTGCCCAGGCTGGTCTCAAACTCCTGGACGCAAATCCTCTCACCTCAACTTCCCGAAGTGCTGGGATTACAGTCGTGAACCACTGTGCCAGGCATTACCATGATTTCAAAGTCATGATGAACATGAATGACATCCAAAATATGTTCCACAACTGTGGCGTGGTAAGAAAATACCTCGGCCAGGCATGGTGGCTCATGCCTGTAATCCCAGCACTTTGGGAGGTCAAGATGGGCAGATCATGAGGTCAGGAGATCGAGACCATCCTGGCCAACATGGTGAAACCCCATCTCTACTAAAAATACAAAAATTAGCTGGGTGTGGTGGCCATGTGCCTGTAATCCCAGCTATTTAGGAGGCTGAGGCAGGAGAATCGCTTGAACCCAGGAGGCAGAGGTTGCAGTGAGCTGAGATCGCATCACTGCTCTCCAGCCTGGCGACAGAGCAAGACTCCATGTCAAAAAAGAAAAAAAAAAAGGCCAGGCACAGTGGCTCACACTTGTAATCCCAGCACTTTGGGAGGATGAGGCGGGCAGATGACGAAGTCGGGAAATAGAGACCATCCTGGCTAACGCAGTAAAACCCTTTCTCTACTAAAAATACAAAAAATTGGGCCGGGCGCGGGGGCTCATGCTTGTAATCCTAGCACTTTGGGAGGCCGAGGTGGGCGGATCACCAGGTCAGGAGTTCGAGACCAGCCTGACCAACATGGTGAAACCCTGTCTCTACTAAAAATATAAAAAGTAGCCGGGCCTGGTGGCATGCACCTGTAATCCCAGCTACTTGGGAGGGTGAGGCAGGAGAATCACTTGAACCCGGGAGGTGGAGGTTGTAGTGAGCTGAGATCGTGCCATTGCACTCCAGCCTGGGCAGCAGAGCAAGACTCCGTCTCAAAAAAATAAATAATTAATTAATTAATTAAAAAAAAATTAGCTGGGTGTGGTGGCAGCCACCTGTAGTCCCAGCTACTCGGGAGGCTAAGGCAGGAGAATGGCATGAATCCAGGAGGCTGAGCTTGCAGTGAGCCAAGATTGCACCACTGCACTCCAGACTGGGTGACAGAGGGAGACTCCATCTCAAAAAAAAAAAAAAAAAAA
>NC_045444.1:118108076-118153713 GCF_002776525.5 Piliocolobus tephrosceles
GCTCACTGCAGCCTCCGCCTCCTGGGTTCAAGCGATTATCCTGCTTCAGCCTTCTGGGTAGCTGAGATGGCAGGCATGAACTACTGTGCCCAGCTAATTTTGTATTTTTAGTAGAGATGGGGTTTTCCATATTGGTCAGGCTGGTCTTGAACTCCTGACCTCAGACGATCCATCCGCCGCTGTCTCCCAAAGTGCTGGGATTACAGGTGTGAGCCACCATACCTGGCCCTTTTTTTTTTGAAACGGAGTCTTGCTCTGTCGCCCAGGCTGGAGTGCAGTGGCACGATCTCCGCTCAACGCAAGCTCCGCCACCTCCCGGGTTCACGCCATTCTCCTGCCTCAGCCTCCCTAGAAGCTGGGACTATAGGTGCCCGCCACCACGCCCGGCTAATTTTTTTGTATTTTCAGTAGAGACGGGGTTTCCGCCCGCCTCAGCCTCCCAAAGTGCTGGGGTTACAGGCATGAGCCACCAGGCCCGGCCCCCCCCCTTCTTTTTTTTTTTTTTTTTGAGATGGAGTCTTGTTCTGTCACCAGGCTGGAGTGCTGTGGTACGATCACAGCTCACTGCAACCTCCGATTCCCTGGTTCACACGATTCTCCTGCCTCAGCCTCCCAAGTAGCTGGGATTATAGGCATGTGCCACCACGCCCAGGTAATTTTTGTATTTTTTTAGTAGAGACAGGGTTTCACTATGTTGGCCAGGATGGTCTTGAACTCCTAACCTCGTGATCTGCCCGCCTCGGCCTCCAGAAGTGCTGGGATTACAGGCGTGAGCCACCGCGCCCAAGTTAATACCCGTGCTTTCTATAGGTGACAAAGTCCCAGGAACTGCCTCTACTACCGTGGTGTGCTGCTTACATACACATGAAGGGAAATGCTAGAAGTCAACGAGGGATTAGTAAAAATCCCTGGTGTCACTTTTTCCCGTCCTAAATTCACCGAATCCTTTACTGTAGACTAAGAATCCAAGGAGTGCAGATTTGAAGGGGCCTCAACCTGGGAGGAAAACCTGAATTTCTGGACACCTTCCCAAGCCAGAGTTGGATGCTGCTGTCATTCAAAGTTAGTGTGGGAGCCGGGCACAGTGGCTCACGCCTGTAATCTCAGCACTTTGGCAGGCCAAGGCAGGTGGATCACCTGAGGTCAGGAGTTTGAGACCAGCTTGGCCAACATGGTAAAATCCCCATCTGTACTAAAAATACAAAAATTAGCTGGCGTGGTGGCAGGCGCCTGTAATCCCAGCTACTTGGGAGGCTGAGGCAGGAGAATCACTTGAACACAGGAGGTGGAGGAGGTTGCAGTGAGCTGAAACTGCACCATTGTACTCTAGCCTGGGCAATAAGAGTGAAACTTCGTCTAAAAAAAAAAAAAAAAAAGTTAGCGTGGGAGACCTGGAAGGCAGAGTTGGGGCCAGGGATAGGAGGACGGCCTGGGCACGGTGGAATTGTCACCAGGGACACTCTGCCCTGGCTGGAAGCTGGCCTGGAGTATGCGTGGATAGATGCTCCGCCTGCAGCCTCCAGGCCCTCCAGTGACAACAGCAGTGCACGACTGGTCTGGCTGGGAGGACCGGTCAGGGCTCCCCTCTTCTCACGTCCCCAGCTCTCTCCCAGGCACCCCAGCTCCTTTCACTTTAGAGGAGCTCGGAATCTCTGGAAACCAGAAGATACCCCAGGGCCCCTCTTCCACCCTCCAGAGGGTGGGTCACGTCACCTTGACAGTGGGCCAGCAACAAGGAAATGGGGCGAAGTGCATCCCCTCTGCCCTGTTCCACCTTCGCAGGAGCCTTGAGTCTAAACCTAAAAATAGCCCAGGTGCTCTGTGTTGCCTAGACAATTCCATCTTATGTCTGGGGTCAGGGCACGTTTTTTCCCGTTTGTTTATTTGGTTTGTTTTACCACTTTGTGTTACAATTTTTTCTTTCTTTTTTTGAGACAGTCTTGCTGTGTTGCCTAGGCTGAAGTGCAGTACTGCAATCTTGGCTCACTGCAACCTCCCCCTCCCAGGTTCAAGCAATTCTCCTGCCTCAGCCTCCCGAGTAGGTAGGATTACAGGTGTACGCCACCATGCCCAGCTACCTTTTGTATTTTTAGGAGAGATGGGGTTTTGTTATGCCCAGACCGTTTATTCCCCGAAGAAGACCACCAGAGTCCAGAGTCAAAGCCAAGCGGCAAGGATCTTTATTGCAAGTTCGAACTTGGTTCCTCCGTTCCACAACATACAAGAGGGCCTCGAACAATGCGTGCGCTCGCTTCTTATACCCCGATGTAAACAGGATATGGATATGTAAAGTTACAGAGAAACAAGGGAATTCTTCTGGTTACAGCATTACAATTGGTTTACATTTTAAGTTATACTTTTAGCAGTTTTCTTATCGGTTCCTGCGCTTTTACAATCGGTTGTAACCTTATCGGAGATTCTCCAGGCTATGATATGAGGAATGTGTTTGTGTCAGGCCCAGGAAGTGGAGGCATATGGGGGGATGTGTTCTTTCAGTTTCGCCATGTTGGCCAGACTGGTCTCAAGCTCCTGGACTCAAGTGATCCACCTGCCTCAGCCTCCCAAAATGCTGGGATTACAGGTGTGAGCCACTGCACCCTACCAAAAATTTTTAAAAATACATGAAAGTATAAAAAATAGGCCAGGCGCTGTGGCTCACACCTGTAATCCCAGCACTTTGGAAGGCCGAGGTGGGCGGATCACAAGGTCAGGAGTTCGAGACCAGCCTGGCAATATGGTCAAACCCCGTCTCTACTAAAAATACAAAAATTACCCAGGTGTGGTGGTGGAAGCTTGTAGTCCCAGCTACTTGGGAGGCTGAGACAGGAGAATCCTTGAACCCTGGAGACAGAGGTTGCAGTGAGCCGAGATAGTGCCACTGCACTCCAGCCTGGGTGACAGAGCAAGACTGTCTCAAAAGAAAAAAAAAAAAGTAAGTAAAATACACTCCCATTA
Organism: Piliocolobus tephrosceles; assembly: GCF_002776525.5. Classification (NCBI taxonomy): domain Eukaryota; kingdom Metazoa; phylum Chordata; class Mammalia; order Primates; family Cercopithecidae; genus Piliocolobus; species Piliocolobus tephrosceles. The sequence continues at coordinate 118,111,032 of NC_045444.1, forward strand.
CTTCCTCGCCCAGATTCTACAATTCTCAACCTTTCACCACAGTGGCGTTCTCTCCCTTTTCAGCGTAATTATTAGTTGTGCCATCTTTCCCTCAGAAGTCCTGGTTTGAAGAACTTTTTTTTTTTTTTTTTTTTTTTTGGAAAGGAGTCTCGCTCTGTCACCCAGGCTGGAGTGCAGTGGCCGGATCTCAGCTCACTGCAAGCTCCACCTCCTGGGTTCACGCCATTCTCCTGCCTCAGCCTCCCAAGTGGTTGGGATTACAGGCGCCCGCCACCTCGCCCGGCTAGTTTTTTTTTTGTATTTTTTTAGTAGAGACGGGGTTTCACCGTGTTTGCCAGGATGGTCTCGATCTCCTGACCTCGTGATCCGCCCGTCTCGGCCTCCCAAAGTGCTGGGATTACAGGCTTGAGCCACCGCGCCCGGCCGGTTTGAAGAACTTAATGCAATATCTGGCCCTAGACTGAATGCTGCCCTGGAGGGAAAAAAATTGCTATTAAGGACATATTTGGGTCAATTGATAAAACTGGAATATAGGCCGGGTGTGGTGGCTCACGCCTGTAATCCCAGCATTTTGGGAGACCGAAGCAGGTGGATCACATGAGATCAGGAGTTTGAGACTAGCCTGGCCAATATGGCAAAACCCCGACTCTACTAAAAATACAAAAATTGGCTGGGCGTGGTGGCATGTGCCTGTAATCCCAGCTACTAGAGGGACTGGGGCAGGAGGATCGCTTGAACCTGGGAGGCGGAGGTTGCAGTGAGCCGAGATCATGCCACTGCACTCCAGCCTGGGCAACAGAGCGAGACTCCGTCTCAAAAAAAAAAAAAACATCAGCAAACAATGAGAAGTATTAGTACAAACAATAAATTCTATGGCCACCCTACCTAAACTCACCTAAAGTCTAAAATGTCCAATTCATATTTAACCAGAAAGCTGGCCCTAGGATTCTGGGCTTATGGGTTTCAAGGTCTTATAGGTCAGGGGCCTGTCCCCACATGTATTTACATCCATCTGAAAGGAAAGGGCGAATATTCATGAAGCCAGGCAGGGCTTCAGACAGAGCCCTGGGGCAGGAGCAGTGGGGGACAGAGGCAGCTGGACAGTTCCCTGCCCTCAGGAGGCTGCTCTTGGGCAAGTGGGCATCATTTGGGGGCCACAATGATGGCATGGGGCTCTGTAGCTCCAAGGCTAGCACTTGTGGGCTGGCCAACAGCAATCCCCCGCCTGGGTGTCTCTGCACATGGCTGGCAGGATGCTGCTGCCCACTGGAATGATCCAGAACGAGAGCTCTCAGCTTTCGTAAAGGTCTAGGAGTCCCTGAGATTTGCAAGGTACAAGAAGATTATGTCTTTTTTTTTTTTTTTTTTTTTGAGGCGGAGTCTCGCTCTCTCGCCCGGACTGGAGTGCAGTGGCCAGATCTCAGCTCACTGCAAGCTCCGCCTCCTGGGTTTATGCCATTCTCCTGCCTCAGCCTCCCGAGTAGCTGGGACTACAGGCGCCCGCCCGCCACCTCGCCCGCCTAGTTTTTTTTGTATTTTTAGTAGAGACTGGGTTTCACCGTGTTAGCCAGGATGGTCTCGATCTCCTGACCTAGTGATCCGCCCGTCTAGGGCCTCCCAAAGTGCTGGGATTACAGGCTTGAGCCACCGCGCCCGGCCGATTATGTCTTTTCTTATTCAAGACTGAGTTGGAATTTAACATATCTCCCCCAATCACTTGATGTCTCTGCGTCAATTAGCTAGCATGCACCCTCCCCCCCGCCCCGCTCCCCCCACCCCCCGCAAACTTCCCCCGGAAATGAAAACCATATGCATGATAACAGTATTCCTGGCTGCACTTGCGTGCATCACTTAATCCTCCCAAGAACCCTAGGAAGTGAGTTTAGGAAATGTTAACTAAGGTCACTACATAGAAAGGGGTGGAGTTGCGTGTCCAGCACAGCAAGACAGGAGTGAAGCAGGCAGGTGGCATGGAGAACCGCCCCACCTGGGGGACGTGGGAGCCCAGAGGTCAAAAAATCCACCCTGGAAAGGAGACAGAGGTAGGGTACTGTGCGACATTTACAAATCTCCACGACCCTTGTGTCGTGTTCCGAGCATGGATTTAGGAAGCAAGGTTCAAACCCCAGTTTAGCTGATCACTAGCTGGGTGACCTTGGGCAAGCTTCTTTTTTTTTTTTTGAGACGGAGTCTCCCCCTGTCGCCCAGGCTGGAGTACATTGGCAAACCCAGCTCACTGCAACCTCTGCCTTCTGGGTTCAAGCGATTCTCCTGCCCCAGCCTCCCGAGTAGCTGGGATTACAGGCGCCCACCACCATCCCGGCTAATTTTTTGTATCTTTAGTAGAGACGGGGGTTTCACTATGTTGGCCAGGCTGGTCTCGAACTCCTGACCTAGTGATCAGCCCGTCTCAGTCTCCCAAAGTGCTGGGATCACAGGAGTGAGCCACCATGCCCAGCAGATAAACTTCTTAACCTCTCTGTACCTCAGTTTCTTCCTCTCTAAAACAAGGATAATAATAATACCTTATGGAGTGGCTGTGAGAATGAATGAGTCACATACACAGAATTGACAGTTTAGCTTTCATTTTACTCCTATATTGGTGCCAACATTTCTCAAAGAAAAAAAAAAAAAATGGGCCAGGTGTGGTGGCTCACACCCATAATCCTAGCACTTTGAGAGGTTGAGGTGGGCAGATCACTTGAGGCCAGGAGTTTGAGGCCAGCCTGGCCAACATGGTGAAACCTCATCTCTAGTAAAAATACAAAAATTGGCCGGACGCGATGGCTCACACCTGTAATCCCAGCACTTTGGGAGGCCAAGGTGGGCGGATCATGAGGTCAGGAGTTCGAGACCAGCCTGACCAATATGGTGAACACCGCCCCCCAGTAATAATACAAAAATCAGCTGGGTGTGGTGGAATGTGCCTGTACTCCCAGCTACTTGGGAGACTGAGGCAGAAGAATCACTTGAACCCAGGAGGCGGAGGTTGCAGTGAGCCGAGATTGCACCACTGCACTCCAGCCTAGGGACAGAGCAAGATTCCAACTCAAAAAAAAAAAAAAGGGCAAAAATTAGCCGCGTATGGCGCACACCTGTAATGCCCACTTCTAGGAAGGCTGAGGCAGGAGAATCGCTTGAACCTGGGAGGCAGAGGTTGCAGTGAGCTGAGATCGCGCCACTGCACTCCAGCCTGGGTAACAGAGCCAGACTCTGTCTCAAACAAACAAACAAACAAAAAACCTGTTTAGCATGTACTATCGTTGCTCTTTTAAAAAGTATTAAAAATAAAAAAGGTTAGCCAGGCGTGGTAGCTCTCAGCACTTTGGGAAGCCAAGGCAAGAAGACTGCTTGAGCCCAGAAGTTTGAGACTAGCCTGGGCAACATATTGAGACCCTGCCTCTACCAAAAAAACAAAACTAAACTAGCCAGGCGTGATAGCACACACCTGTAGTCCTAGCTATTCAGGAGTCTGAGGCGGGAAGATCGCTTGAGCCCAGCAGTCCTATGATTGGACCACTGTGCTCCAGCCTAGGGGACAGAGCGAAACCTTGTATATAAAATAAATAAATACATACATACATACATACATACATACATACATACATAAATAAATAATAAAATGTGGCTACCAGACAGCATCTGGTACCGTAGTATGGGCTGGCCCACCCCTTGGCTTGCTCCTGATGGACACTGCTGTTACTACAGGGAAGATGGGCAGGGTCTGGGGACATCATCATGCTACAAGTGCAATGTCCCCAGAGTACGTGATATCAGAGGAAGGAAGGGGGCAAAGAGCCCGCAATGAGTGCCTCTGCTGCCTCGTCAAGCCCACATTTCTCAACCTGCCCACAAAACCAGTTTCCCCAGGTCTTTGCAAGATGATTTCTACCTATTGGGTGTGCCTCCCCTGTATGGCTGTGGGACAAAAGCCATCTGTCAAGAGTTGAAAAATGGGAATAAAGGCTGGGCGCGGCGGCTCACGCCTGTAGTCCCAGCATTTTGGGAGGCTGAGGCGGGCAGATCACCTGAGGTCACGAGTTTGAGACCAGCCTGGCCAACATCGTGAAATCCCATCTCTACTAAAAATCCAAAAATTAGCCTGGCATGGCGGCAGGCACCTATAATCCCAGCTACTCAGGAGGCTGAGGCAGGAGAATTGCTTGAACCTGGGAGGCAGAGGTTGCAGTGAGCCAGGATCACACCATTGCACTCCAACCTGGGGGACGGAGTGAGACTCTGTCTCAAAAAAAAAAAAAGGGAGGGAATAAATGTTGAAGGTACATGGGAAATCAAACTCTTCTACTTTTTTGTATGTTGAAAATTTACATACATTTTAAAAATGTGCCAGGCACAGTGGCTCATACCTGTAATCCCAGCATTTTGGGAGGACAGGGTGGGCAGATCACTTGAGCTCAGGAGTTCAAGACCAGCTTGGGCAACATGGTGAAAACCAGTATCTACAAAAAATAAAAAAATTCTCTGGGCATGGTGGTGCGTAGTCTCAGTTACTCAGAAGATCTCTTGAGCCCGGGAGGTTGGTGCTGCAGTGAGCCAAGATCGTGCCACTGCACTCCAGCCTGGGCAACGCTGGGAGATCCTGTCGCCAAAAACAAAAAAAAGAAAAGAAAAAAGGCCGGGCGCGGCAGCTCACGCCTGTAATCCCAGCACTTAGGAAGGCTGAGGCGGGCGGATCACGAGGTCAGGAGATCCAGACCATCCTGGCTAACAAGGTGAAACCCCATCTCTACTAAAAATACAAAAATTAGCCGGGCGTGGTGGTGGGCGCCTATAGTCCCAGCTACTCGGGAGGCTGAGGCAGGGGAATGGCATGAACCCGGAAGGCGGAGCTTGCAGTGAGCTGAGATTGCACCACTGCACCCCAACCTGGGCGACAGAGTGAGACTCCGTCTCAAAAAAAAAAAAGAAAAGAGAAGAAAGTGATTTGCTCAGGTCACACAGCCAGCAAGGGGGAGAGCTTAGGCAGTGCAAATCAAACACCATACAGAGCACACTGCTTCTCACACCAAGGCCAATCACTCATTCACATCACACATAGAAATACCTTCCTCTCAAGAGTCTTTTGAAGTATATCCATACAGTGGAATATTATTCAGCCATAAAAAGGAATGATACATACTACAACATGGATGAACTTTAAAACATTATGCTAAGTGAAAGAAGCCAGACACAAAGACCACATATTGAATGATTCCATTTATATGAAATGTCCAGAATAGAAAACTCCATAGAGACAAAAGGAGATTAGTGGTTGCCAAGAGCTGGGAGGGAGGTGGGCAGATGAAGAGTGACTACTAATGAATATGGGTTTTGCTTAAGGGTAATGAAAATGTTCTGGAATTAGTGATGATGGTTTTCTAGCTTTATGAATACAGTGAAAACGACTGAATTACACATTTTTCTTTTTCTTTTTTTTTTAAGATGGAGTCTCGCTGTGTCGCCAGCCTGGAGTGCAGTGGTGCAATCTCGGCTCACTGCAACCTCTGCCTCCTGGGTTCAAGTGATTCTCCTGCCTCAGCCTCCCGAATAGCTGGGATTACAGGCGCCTGCCACCATGCCTAGCTAATTTTTTGTATTTTTAGTAGAGACGGGGTTTCACTATGTTGGCCAGGCTGGTCTCGAACTTCTGACCTCGGGCGATCCATCCACCTCGGCCTCCCAAAGTGCTGGGATTACAGGTGTGAGCCACCGCACCTGGCCTCATGAAGTCTTATTAATAGGAGTCAGGGACCTGTTAAGATTGACAGTCTCTCACCAAGCAAGACAAGCACCTACCACTTATCAGTATTGCTGAGTGTTGGAGTCCCCACCTTGTTAAAGTTTTTTTTTTTCTTTGTTTTTGAGAGAAGGTCTCACCCTGTTGCCCGGGATGGAGTGCATTGGTGCAATCTCCAGATTCAAGCGATTCTCCTGTCTCAGCCTCCTGAGTAACTGGGATTACAGGCACGCACCACCACCCCAGGCAAATTTTTGTATTTTTAGTAGAGATGGGGTTTTGTCATGTTTGCCAGGCTGGTCTGGAACTCCTGGCCTCAAGTGGTACGCCTGCCTCGACCTCCCAAAGTACTGGGATTTCAGGCATAGAGCCACCACACCACTCTACCTTGTTAAAGTTTTTTGTTTGTTTTTTTGAGATGGAGTCTCGCTCTGTCTACCAGACTGGAGTGCAATGGCGCGATCTCGGCTCACTGCAACCTCTGCCTTCCACTTTCAAGCCATTCTCCTGCCTCAGCCTCTAGAATAGCTAGGAATACAGGCAGCGCACCACCACACCCGACTAATTTTTTTTTAGTAGAAATGGGGTTTCACCACGTTGGCCGGAGTGGTCTCGAACTCTTGACCCCAAGTGATCCACCCGTCTCAGTCTCCCAAAGTGTTGGGATAACAGTCATGAGCCACTGTGCCCGGCCACCTTCTTAAAGCTTTAAAAAAAGAAATAAGGATGGACACAATTAAAAGATCATATAGACCCTGAGGACTTGGAAACTGAGGTTGCAAGTCAGACACCTCAACTTGGATAAAGGATCTCTGCTCCACTATTAGTTTATGAATTTGGGCATGACTAGTAACCTTAAAGTCTCAGCTGCTTCAGGTATCAATGACGAATGATCCCTGTCCTCTGTTTTCTACCTTGACCCCATTCTGACTTGCAAAAATGCCGTTTCTCATAATCCTCAAATGAGTTGCTGAAACTTAAAAGTCAGGCAATTGTGACCTGCCAATGTGCTGACTGAGACCCTGTAGGGGGGGAAAAACGGGAGGGAGGAATACGGATACTTTTCCTTCCAACCCCATGGCCTGATCACATGAGTTATGTACATTCTGGATCCCGGGTCACCAGATAACTAACATTCTAACCTTTGAACGTGGTCCCTCCACTGGCCGGGACTTATCTCTCCCAGAGACCGTGAGAAACTGGCACTTGACCGGCTCCTCTGAGCCTGCTGAGTGTTTTCTATTTGCCCAACCACAGCTCTCCCGGAGAAGCAAAAACTGCTCCAGTACGTATCTAAACCATGAACCAAACTTCCTAACGCACGGAAAAGCCCTGGCGGGAGCCATGCCACCTGGAAGGTGGAAAGGACTATTTGTCCTTTCGTGTCCTTTAAGTACTTCTGTACTTATCTCTGTGTGTCAGTTCCTCCACCTGCACCTGGTCATGAAAGTTAGTGCACTTAAAACAGGGCCTGGCATACGGCAAAAGGAAAGTGAATGCTATCATTCTTTCTTTCAAAAATTTCTACCGGCCGGGCGTGGTGGCTCACACCTGTAATCCCAGCACTTTTGGAGGCTGAGGCGGGCGGATCACGAGGTCAATAGATCGAGACCATCCTGGCCAACGTGGTGAAACCCATTCTCGACTTTTAGTCTGCACAAAAATTAGCTGGGCAAGATGGCGGGCGCCTGTAGTCCCAGCTCCTAGGGAGACTGACGCAGACTTGCTTGAACGCGGGAGGCGGAAGTTGTAGTGAGCCCAGATCGTGCCACTGCACTCCAGCCTGGGCCACAACAGCGAAACTCCGTCTCAAAAATAAACTTGTGCCAATAACTTGTATTAGTTTTATGGCTAAGGTTTGCTTTTAAACATTTTCTTGATCATTGTTTTACAGGAACGTCTCTTTAATGGAAATTTTGAAACTTATTTTTGCCTCCTCCAAATCCCGTAACCCCAATTTGAAGTATAAAGCTGCAAACTATGGAGATGAATTTGCGGAAGGGTATGTCTTTTCTTTTTCCATGAAAAACTCAGAATCACATCTCAAAAGGTGTAGGCACTTTCAAGAACGCTTCATCCGCCCGCTTTAAGCACGCGCACCAAGGAAAGAGTTTGGGGAGCGAGCGCCTCGGGCTTCCCCGGATGAGTTTTCCCCCTCCCCGGCCAGAGAAAGAGCGCCCAGCTCCGCCATTACAGCGTGCGAGGGAAAATGGAGGCGCCCGGTCCACCCGCCCGCCGGCGCCTGCGTCCTGGGCGTCTATCCCGGCCCGCGAGGCGGCTGCGGCTGGAGAGGGAGGGCGAGGGAACTAGTGCGGTGTCGCGCCCCACCCTGCGCCTGAGGGCAGTGCCGGCGAGCCCGGCTCCGGCCCTGAACGTCCGCTCCAGGCCGCTCCAGACCACGAGCCACTCCGCAGGTTTTCAGCGCTCCGTGCTTTCCCTCCAGCCCTTTGTGTCCTAGCGCGCGTCGGAAGGAACGCGGGAACGCGCGCCGTGCTCTGCGCCTGCGCAAGGGGGCAGGCGGTGCGCCCTGCCTGGAGTCGAGAGTGGGCGAGGCTCCCGGCCGCTCCGCCCCGGCCCGCCTTCGCTCCGCCCCTCGCCCGCCATTTCGTGCTCCGCCGCGTTCTCTGCGCCTGGCGCGCGGGGCCTCCGCGTGATGGACGCCCGGAAGCCGGCACAACAAATGCCCAAGCGCCGGGACTTCGCTGTCTGCAGGTCATTCAGCTGCCCGCGGAGCGAAGATGGCGCCTAGAGCTTGCGGCGGTGCCCAAGTATGGGGGGAATTGGGCGCCTCCGCCTTCTCCAGAAGGGTCTGCAGGTTGGCCTCGGGGGTGTGCACGTCCTTGTGTGTGCAGAACCCTGAGGCATGCGCCTTTCTGTGTATGCACAACCTCGGAAGTGTGCACATACCCTTGCTTACACTCCCTAGCACGCACACCCAAACTGGCATGCACGAACCCGCGGGTTTCCACGTTTTCGTATGTGCAGGACCTCGAGGATGTACTTGGACCCGACAGTGTCCGCATTTGTGTTTGCACAGGTCCAGGTGTGCACGGACACGTGCATTCAGGAATCCAGTGGTTCACAGGAGCCGCTGTTTGCGTGGCCCGGGGATGTACGTGGACCCGCGAGTGCAAGCCCCACCTCCGCTCTCTGTGGCCCACTAACCCGATCCTGTTTCCGGCCTGTTTTGGATTCATTTGCACTTGCCCAGTTTACATGCAAAGCGTAACCTGCCCGCCAACCCAAGCAATTTTTAACCTTTCCTTCATTCTTTCTTCACCGATTTTTGGGCTCCTGCCCTGGACCCAACTTTGCACGTGGGGGCACGCGGTGATAGTGACTCAGAGCGTGAAACCAGTGGGAGAAACGCCTAGAAATAGGCAGTTAAGGACAACCTGAGGCCGCTGTGAAGGAGGCGCATGGCTTGCCAATGACAGGGGAAGCAGCCTGGAGGAAGCCGTGCGCCGAGACTAGGGCGTGGGTTAGAGGGAATGGGGTAATGGCCCAGGACTGTTTGGGGAGGCATTCAGTCTCGTTTGAGAGGACGGTGGGTGGAAGCAGAGGAGGCAGGTGATGGAGAGGAGAGTGCGTGGGGAAAGGGGACCTGTTGGTGAGGATCAGGGGGCAGAAGACCTGGGCAGGCTCTGAAGTGAGAGCTCACAGGGCCTGGCCTGCCCGGGGAGCAGTGGGGAGAAGCAGCTAGGGCCTGGGGGCAGAGCCCGTGTGCCCAACTGTTGACACCTTCGCGGGCTGCTGCTCCTCGTGGCTTCTGTGTGGAGCACAAGCCTCTTCCCCCGAGAGGGACTCGGACTGCAAGCTCCAGCCCTGCACTGCCATTAAAGGGCTGGGCAGGCTGCCTGCGTAAGAACAGTACCTCTGCTGGTGGAAATGGAGGGAGACGCCGCGGCACAGAGGACCTGTCCCAGACACGTGGGATGGCAAGCATCGGAGCTGGTGTGGCTGCTGAGGTCCCCTGGTGAGGCCCTCCTTGTCTCTCCCTCAGCGGCCTAGTCACCTCAGATTTTTTTTTTCTTTTTTGAGACGGAGTCTCTGTCGCCTAGGCTGGAGTGCAGTTGGCACTGTGGGCTCACTGCAACCTCTGTCTCCTGGGTTCATGCACTCCTGACCTCAGGTGATCCGCCTGCCTCAGCCTCCCAAAGTGCTTGGGATTACAGATGTGAGCCACCGCGCCCGGCCCGTCCTGTGTTTATGGTTACAGATACTCTCCAGTCGTGCTCACGGAAAACCTCTCCCCTGAAGTATCTACCGTTCCATCGAGAATCCCTCTCCACGAGGTCCCCAGTGTGTCTGTCCCCAGCTCGTTGGAACATGTCTCATGAGGGAGCAGGGGCCACTTCACACACTTTGCAGTACAGCTGTTTTGCTGTAGGCCAGATCTTTTTTCTTTTTCCTTTTTTTGGACACAGAGCCTTGTTCTCTTGCCCAGGCTGGAGTGCAGGGGTATGATCTCAGCTCACTGCAACCTCCCCCACCTGGGTTCAAGCGATTCTCCTGCCTTAGTCTGCTGAGCAGCTGGGATTACAGGCATGCACCACCACACCTGGCTAATTTTTGTATTTTTAGTAGAGATGGGGTTTCACCATGTTGGCCAGGCTGGTCTTGAATTCCTGGCCTCAAGTGATCCACCCACCTCAGCCTCCCAAAGTGCTGGGATTACAGGCACTAGCCGATGCGCCCGTCCTAGGCCAGAGTTTTTTTTTTGGTATGAGAGAGAGTCTCGCTTTATTGCCCAGGCTGGAGTGCAGAGGTGCAATTTCGGGATTATAGGCACATGCTACCACGCCTGGCTAGTTTTTTTGTATTTTTAGTAGAGACGGGGTTTTGTTGGCCAGGCTGATCTCGAACTCCTCACCTCAGGTGGTACTCCCGCCGCAGCCTCCCAAAGTGCTAGGATGACAGGCGTGTGCCACCGCGCCCAGCCTAGACCAGATCTTTATCTGAAATGGAAATGAAGGCTTTCTTTCTGTCACCCAAAAGATACTTCCTGAGCACATGCTCTGTTAGGCCTGTGTCTGGACTAGAGATAGAGCCGTGGAGCAGTTCCTGCCTGTAAGGAACATAGAGACCCAAGTGGCAGGACATGAGGGTCCAGAAGCCGACAAACAGCTTCTTTCCACTAGATACAGTGATGCAGAAAGTCTGCACCTGGGCCTGCCTTCACCCCTCCCCCCACCCAGCCCCATGCATCTTGAATTAAAACAGAGAAGGTGGGGACTGGATGGTGGCAGGCCCTTCCCCCACCAAGGGAGTGGCCTTGGCAGGCACCGCCTTCCTCTTTCCCAGTCCTGAGCATGGCCCCCAGGCCCTGCTTCTGGGAGTAACAGGGAGTTAGTTGACTGCACTCTCTGGGACACCAGTTGGGACCCTCCTCGGAAGGGGATGGGGAGAGTCCTCAGTGCAGAGCAGTCTGCAGGGAGGCCATGGTGGGGCCATCCCACTGACTTCCCTCAGCACCATATCTGGGGAGCTGTGCCCCCCTGGGAGGTGGGGTGAAGGGGCCAGTGTCTAGCCCTGTAGCCGTTGTTCCTGTGACACTCAGGCATCAGGGCAGCTTGTGCCACTTTAATCTACCAGCAGGGCCAAGGCCTGGAGCCCTCAGGGCACCAATTCTGAGATCTGCTGTAAACAAGGGCTGCATCCTTCGAAGTAGGTGAGGTGGTCTCATCTCCTGTAGAACAGGCAGGTTTCCTACTTTCTCCAAAGGCCCCAGGACCTGGGTGATGTCCTTCTCCCTCAAAGGTCCTCTCCTTCAGCACAGGGCTCCAAGGGCAGCTCTCCATGCCACCCCACTCCTGAGCAGCCTGATCTTGAACTCCTCACCTCAGAGGAGGAGGCTAGAGCTGCCCCCTCTGAATGCCGCGCTGGGCCAGGGGTCCGTGCCTGGGAAACACCTGGTGGGGAATGCTCTGGCCCTCAAGAGTAAACAACGGGGATCTAGATGATGCCACCGTCCTCAGCCTCTGACCTCCAAAGGAGCCACATTCAAGAGAAGGGGGGGTCCCTCCACAAATGAGACAGCAGAAGAATAAATGCCGCCCTGTGCCTGCTGACTTCCTGCAGAGGTCTGTGGGCTCGTGTAAATAATTGAATGGAAAACTTCAGAAGGGAGGTAGCCCATGGGAGCCTGGCCTTGCCCGCCAGAAAGCAGGTTATAAAATGTTTCCCATGTAAGCGGTGGCTGCGGGGAGTCAGGATGCCTAGTTACAACCCGGAGAAGTAAGGCTGCCCTGGGCTCCCAGGGGAAACACTGGGCCGGGCTGGTGGGAGCTCTTCATGGAGTAGATCCCTCCCGGCCACCCCCAACTCCTAGTCTCCTGGGTGTGGTAGCTCCAAGATCTCAAAGCCCAATCGCCGAGCCCGGTGGTCTCCGATGTGTCCTACCCTCCCTCCTGCTGCACAGCAGCTTGCGTTGCTGGGGAGTAAGGGGAGATTTCCGGCCAGCACGAGCAAAGCCAGGCAGGGTGAACCCTGAGGCGGTGCAGCAGGAGGACTACCGAGTGTGGCCCTCACGCCCCACATCCGGCCCGCTCCCTGCCTTGTCCTCAGATGAGGCCCGAGGTGCATTGGAGGCTGGGCCGATTCCCCACCCCTGGCCTCAGGGCGGTTCCTCCTGGGTCCAACTGCCCCAACCCAGGCCATCTGGGAGGCCGCCTGGGCGGGGAGAGAGGGAGGGAGGACGCGTGTGGAGCCACTGCCCGGCCCCCGAGGCACAAACATTTCCTTATGTGGTGGCTCTGAGTGCCCCGGCGGCGCCCTAGAGGCTGCTGGGGAGGGCCGGGGCCGGACACACCCTGGGTGATCGCAGAAGCAGAGCCCCTGCCCAACAGGATGTTGGCCTCATGCTGTGGAGGAAAGGACCCCCAGCCCGCTCTTTGTCCCCTGGAGTGGTCCACAGTAATCCCCTAGGAGGAAGTGGTCACCGCTTCTCTACGGGAAGTTTCCCCGAATTCCCCCTGTGTTTGCGGGAGACCCTGTGAGATTAGAGGTACAGCAGAGACCCCAGCCCCGGGACAGGAAGGGGGTGGGCTGGCAGGCCCCTAGCCTCAGGGTGCGCCTCCTGCACTGCCCCCCACCCGGCACCAGGCACGATGCTACTCCCTTTGTTTCCGGCAGGCCTTGGGAGCTATATTTGGCGGTGGGGGGGATAACAGGGTGACTCATGGGAGGCACGGCCCGGGGTGGGAAGTGGAGGAGCTGCGTCTCTGGAAATGCAGCTCTCTCTGTTCCCAGGCCTGCCGCAGGTGCTAGCCTTCCATGAGCGCTGAAAGCAAAACAGCCGACAACGGCGGGGCTCCTGCCCTGTAATCCCAGCACTTTGAGAGGTTGAAGGGAGCAGATTGAGCCCAGGAGTTTGAGACCAACCTGGCCAACACGGTGAGACCCCGTCTCTACAGAAAAAATTAGCCAGGTGTGACAGTGCGCGCCTGTGATCCCAGCTACTCTGGACGCTGAGGCGGGAGAATCACCTGAGCCTAGGAGTTCAAGGCTGTAGAGAGCCGAGATCACACTACTACACTCCAGCCTGAGCAACAAAACAAGACCCTATCTCAAAAATAAGAGAGAAAGAAAGGAAAGGAGGGAGGGAGAGAGGGAGGGAAGGAAAGAAAGGAAAGGGAAAGAAAGAAAGAAAAGAAAAAAACTGGGCAGAGACAGCATAGCTGCTTCCCACAGCAAAGCAAGGCTCCATGGTCCCTGCACTCACTCTCGGGGTCTAGGACAGTGACCTCAGGGGCACCCCAGCTGTCCAGAGCCTGGTTAGCACACCCCAGCCCTGATCCCCTGGGGTGCCTACTCAGACCCCCGAACTGCCCTAGCTTCTCAGGCCAGTGTCATTTCTCCAAGGTGACAGCCTTTAAAGCAGATTTGAATATCTGACAGGGAGGGTTCCCCATGGGATATGTACTTTGTTGTTTTGTGGCTTTTTTTTTTTTTTTTTTTTTTTGAGACAGAGTCTCACTCTGTCGCCCAGGCTGAAGTGAAATGGAGCGGTCTCAGCTCACGACAACCTCTGCCTCCTGGGTTCAAGCCATTGTCCTGCCTCAGCTTCCCGAGTAGCTGGGATTACAAGCACCTGCCACTACACTCAAACAAAAAATTTTTGTTTTTGTGCTATTGTTGTTTTTTGAAACACACCTGGCTAATTTTTGTTTTTGTTGTTGTTGTTTGTTTTGAGACAGAGTTTCGCTCTTGCTGCCCAGGCTGGAGCACAATGGCGCAATCTTGACCCACCATAACCTCCACCTCCCAGGTTCAAGCGATTCTCCTGCCTCAGCCTCCCGAGTAGCCAGGATTATAGCCACGTGCCACCAACCCAGCTAATTTTGTATTTTTAGTAGAGATGGGGTTTCTCCATGTTGGTCAGCCTGGTCTCGATCACCTGACTTCAGGTGATCCGCCCGCCTCGGCCTCCCAAAATGTTGAGATTACAGGTGTGAGCCACTGCGCCTGGCATTTTTGTAGTTTTAGTAGAAATGGGGTTTTGCCATGTTGGCCAGGCTGGTCTCGAACTCTTGACCTCAGGTGATCCGCCTGCCTTGGCCTCCCAAAGTGCTGGGATTGTAGGCATGAGCCACCGCACCTGGCCAGGATATTTTTTAAATGGGGCTCCAGTAAGAACTGTGCTTACTCCAGTACATCTTGAATTGGTCTGATTTCAGGGAGTATAGGTTGAGGCTGATTCTGAAAGTTAACTCTGGTCCAGGAGGCCTTGGCATGCCAGCACCGCCAGCACCACCCCACCAGGCTGAGGGGAAGAGCCTGCTGGGCCTGGCTGCCAGCTGGCTCTGCGACTCCCATCTTTTCTTACATAGCCCCTTGATACTCAGCTCTCCGGGGTCCGTCCTTAGTCCCTCGGTCAAGGGACATCCATCTCTAAATTGCCTTCCTCCCTTGGTCAAGGGACATGCATCTCTAAACTGCCTTCCTCCCAGCCACTACCCTTACCACCTGACACTGGGGAAGTCACCTCCTGCCTCAGAGCTCCGTTAGCCCCAGCCCAACTTGCCCTGTTCTGATTCTGTGGGAATGGGTAGGATTCAAGCCCCCCAGTTCGAGACCCAGTCTTCTGCAGTACACTAGGATCCCAGAGCTGAAGTAGAGAATCCAGTTAATACATCAGTGTATAGACTCTTCGGTTTTAAGATTCTCTTATCATATGGGGAGGTCTCAGGAATCTGTAGACGGCAGATGGGGAAATGGACACTCAGAAACATCAGTCACTTCACAATCCAGATGCTGATAAAATGGCCAAACCTCGGGTTCAAAGGGACGTTAGTGGTCATCTCATTCAACCCAACTACCCAAAGCAGAAACCTCTTCTACCGCTTCCTGGATTGCTTCCAGCGGCGGGGAACTCACTACCTTGGTATGCTTTTGTTTTGTTTCTTATTTTTGAGATAGAGTTTCTCTTTGTCACCCAGGCTGGATTGCAGTGGCATGATCATGGCTCACTGCAGCCTCGACTTCCTGGGCTGGAGCGATCCTACTGCCTCAATCCCCCACCTCCACCCCAAAGTAGCTGGGACTATAGGTGTGTGCCACCATGCCTGACTGATTTCTGTGTTTTTAGTAGAGGCAGGGTTTTGCCATGTTGCCCAGGCCAGTCTTGAACTCCTAGTCTCAAGTGATCCTTCTGCCTTGGTAGACTGCTGGGATTATGAACACCCGGCGGGTGTGTTCTGTCTCATATGGAATTAAAATTTTCCTTCTTCAGCGTCTGTCCTCATGCTCCTTGTTCTGACTGTGTGTTCTATGAAAGCAGAGTTACAGGGTGGTTTGCTCCCCGCTGCATCCCGCCACCTCACACAGAGCTGGGATGAAGCAGTGTTCAATAGTTATGCTGTCGGAATGACTGATGAAGCAATACTGAATGTTAGCCATGGTGCCGCCTTGCAGTCATCTACCCTGGGCAGTACAGCACCAGCTTTTCACACCATCCCACATATGACAGACAGGGTTTCCAGAATATTCTTCATCCTTCCCACACCTCTACCACATGCAGGTTGCAGAGCTTTGTTTTGTTTTGTTTTTTTGAGATGAGTCTCACTCTGTCGCCCAGGCTGGAGTGTAGTGGCACGATCTCGGCTCACTGCAAGCTCCATCTCCCGGGTTCATGCCATTCTCCTGCCTCAGCCTCCCGATTAGCTGGGACTACAGGTGCCCACCACCATGCCCAGCTAATTTTTTTTGCTTTTGTATTTTTAGTAGAGATGGGGTTTCACGGTGTTAGCCAGGATGGTCTCGATCTCCTGACCTCGTGATCTGCCCGCCTTGGCCTCCCAAAGCGTTGGGATTACAGGCGTGAGCCACCACTCCCAGCCTCAGGCTGCAGAATTCTTTTAAGCAGTGGGCCTCTGCAGTGAACTCAGTTTTCTAGGGCTGTCCTGAATGGCACAGAAATGGAGTGGGGCATGTCACCCCTCGGGGTGCACTTCGTGCTGCTGTCCACACAGCCTGCCCTGCGAGGGCTTATTTCAGCATTACGCCATGGTTGCATCTCTCTGAGCCCCAGGGTGGTCCTTTGTGCAGCAGAGATAGAACTTTAACTTCCGGAGTTTTAGTAAAGCATGGGGCTCCTTGCTTTGTATGGCAATGGTACCATACCCTGGAAGAGGGCAGCCCCAGGCCTTCCTGGGTGGAACCTGTTCAAGGGGCCAACAGTCTCGTTGTGGGGGAAGAAGATGCCAGAGTGTGCCCCTTGCTTGGTTTTCTCAGCGAGCAAGACCTGGCAGTGGGGGTCTCCTAGTCCCCAAGCTGAGAGACCCATAACCAGGTCATCAGCAGGTGTCTGACTGTGGGTGGAGGAGTCCCTGGGCCCCAGGGCTTCTAGGCACCGTGGCTCGGCTTTGCTGGCCCACAGAGTCGCACAGGCATGAGGTAGCTGTGTACACACAGTTCTGGGTTAATAAATGTTTGCTGACTGACTCCCGAGGGCAAGGAGGTAGGGAACTGCCGCAGGCTGGTGGCTGGCCGACTTTATATGGCACCTGGGACGCTGGGTCTTCCTGGTCCCCTCTGCCATGAGGGCCAGGTCAAATTCACCCTTCTCGCCCCAGCCCACAGGTTGCAGATCTTTTTTTTTTTTTTTATTTTGAGACGGAGTTTTGCTCTTGTTGCCCAGGCCAGAGTGCAATGATGCCATCTTAGCTCACTGCAACCTCTGCCTCCCAGGTTCAAGTGATTCTCCTGCCTCAGCCTCCCAAGTAGCTGGAATTACAGGCGCCCGCCATCATGCCTGGTAATTTTTGTAGTTTTAGTAGAGACAGGGTTTCACCATGTTGGCCAGGCTAGTCTTGAACTCCTGACCTCAGGTGATCCACCCACCTTGGCTTCCCAAAGTGCTGGGATTAAAGGCGTGAGCCACCGCGCCCGGCCACACAGGTTGCAGATCTGATGAAGGGCAGGGAGGAGGCTCTGGCTAAGACTAGGCTCGACCTGAACTTGTAGTCCAAAGGCAGGAGGAGTGAGATCCAGACTATCCCAGGAGGGAACTGGGGCCTCTGGAAAACCACAGAGGTTTTCCTCGCCTGAAGGGGTTTTGTGGCAACGTCCCTCAACAAAACCACCTGGTGGCCACAGAGGCTCAAGCAGGGTTGGGTGTGGAGGGAGATGGGAGGGGATGGGGTGGGTGAGGGCCATTGCTCCCTGCTGAGTCCCACTGGGGATCACTGTGACAGACAGGATACCCCTCTGTCCGTGCTGGGAAGTCAAAGGAAGATAAAATTTGCCCCACACTGAAAAGGAAAGGAAGACTCAGGAGAGAGGCCCCTGAGGAGGAGGCTTTACTGCCCAAAGGCTCCCAAGGCCTGTCAGGTCAGCGGACACCAGCTATGTCCCAGCAGAAGGTGGCCGGCTCAGCCCAGCTCCAGGAGGACACCAGCTCAGCTCCCACACCACAAGGGCTAGTCGGGCCTGAGAAAGCGCCGGCCTAGATGTGCCAAGGAGAGTTGGCCCCACACCCAGACCTGCACTGCTGACTCCAAGCAGAGGCAGGCAGGCGCCCGCCTCACCCTCCTTCCTGCAGGAAGTGTGGCTTTGCAGCAGTGGCTGGTCTGAGGAACTGCCTCCTAGGCCAAGCCCTCTGGCTGGAGACCCCCGGCTACCATCCCAGGCCTCAGGGAGCCCCCTGGAACACACCTGCAGTCCCGCCCAAGGCAGGCTGTGTGTCCTGAAAGAGCCCTGAGGTCCCAGGACAGAGTCTGCCGGCCCTCAGTGGCTGGAGAGCCTGGGACAGGTCACTCTACCAGCCGGCCCCCAGTGCTCGGTCCCAGCTCTGCCAGCCAGCATGTAATTTTTCTGCCTCTGAGTGCGTGGGCCACCTGAGCCAGCTGAGCTGAGTGGGCAGGACCAGAGGTCAGGACCAGAGCCTGGGTGTGAAAAGCAAATGGCCCCATATGCAAATCACTCAGTTGTTTGTTCCTTCTCTAGTGACAAGGGCCAGCCACACCCAGGCGCCGAAAAGAGTGCTCATGGCCTGGTCCCTGGGTGTCCTCAAGAGAGGAGTGGGCTGGGCACCTGATGGAGCATAGCAGCGCTACCCTCTGGGGCAGGACCCAGCTGAGCAGTCAGCCCTCTCTCCTCGGAGCCGCCGTGAGCCCTCGGTCCCTGCCCAAGGGAACTCACAGCATTCTGCCTTTCCTGAAATCACTCCTGTCCTGAGTGGAGTCATCCCACAGACCGGCAGTGAGGTCTGTTCCCCCAGGCTCAGGGCAGACTTTCAGTCTGGGGCTGAGGTGGCCCTGTGTGTCTAGGGGCTGATGTGGGCCGACCTTTGAGGAGCTGGCTGGGAATCCCTCCCCTGCCTCCATCACAGGGACCACTGCAGGGTGGTGAACCAGGCCCACAGAGCTGTTTTTTTTTTTTTCCCCGGTCGAGACAGAGTCTCACTCTGTCGCCCAGGCTGGAGTGCAGTGGTGCGATCTTGGTTCACAGCAACCTCCGCCTCCTGGATTCAAGCCATTCTCCTGCCTCAGCCTTCTGAGCAGCTGAGATTACAGGCGCCCGCCACCATGTCCGGCTAATTTTTTGTATTTTTAGTAGAGACGGGGGTTTAATCATGTTGGCCAGGCTGGTCTCAAACTCCTGACCTCAGGTAATCCACCCGCCTAGGCCCCCTAAAGTGCAGGGATTACAGCCATGAGCCACTGCGCCTGGGAAAGATCCTAGGCTGGGAGGGAGCTAAGCTTGGGACCCTGCCTCGAAGGATGCTGAGCAGGGTGACTCCAGTACTGGGTGGGCAGCAGTCCCCTGAGGCTGTGGGTGGCAGACAGCTGGGCCACGGGGGCCCTGGGGAGCCCCAGATGTTGTCTCTTTCAGCTCACTGCTTCTGTGAGGGGGAGACTGGGGAGGCCACAAGGAGGAGCCGAGGGTCCCCCACGGGGGTTTACTGAGGAGCAGACAGTGTGGGAGTGGGCCATCTGTCCCCGGGCTGCACGGCCAGGGAGGGGCTTCCTAATATCAGCAGGCAGGGCCGCCCTCAGGCCCAGCTCCCCCAGGAGTGCGCGGCAGGGGCACCTGGCTCAAGGCTGAGTGGAATGAGATGGGTCCAGAGCACCCCCTGTACACCATGAGGCTCAGGTGAACCTGGGAACGTTCAGGGAAAGTGATAGGAGAAACGGGAGGCCTGAAAGGGAGGGTCCTGGCCTGAGGGCAGATGGGGAGGGAGGGCCCACCAGCAAGCTGCTTCCCTCTGGTCTGCCGGAGGCATCAAAATCACCCTAGCCCGGGCCCCACCTGACAGTCTGAAAGCCCTTTCAGACCCTGGGCAGGAACCGACGTTCTGATTTCACGGCAGACCTTGTTTTCCACCAATATCACTGAGTCCTGGTTCTTGAGGGTCCTTGAAATCTCCCCTAAGAGCTTGGTCAGAGCCTTGGAGGAAGGAGGCATGGGGGGAGGAGCCTCAGATCTGGGAGGCCGGGTCCAGAAGGTCTGGCCCATCCTTGGGACCCTAGAACCTGGTCCCTGAAAGGCATGGCCCCTCCTGAGGCACTGACTCTGGGCACTGAAGCCCCCCCCAGGGCTCTCACTTCCAAGTCCCCCCAACCCTGGGCCACTAGGAAATCCCTGCTCCCTCCCCTTCCCCACCCTTCCTCTTAGGCTCCTCCTCCTCCCATCCAGCAGGGGAAAGAGGGCCGGCCCCCCGCCCCAAGGCATCCCACTTCCTGCCTCTCACCGGCAAACAGCTCCCAATCCCAATCCTCAGTGAGGAAAGAGGTGTGACTGACTCCTCCCAGCCAGGTTCCACCACTGTGCTGGTGCTGACTCCATTTGTCCCTCCTGTTGGGTCTTCCAGGTCCCTCCTGTGTTCACACGAGGTGCTCCAGCCCACCTCCCTCCTGCTTCCCTGACTTCACAGCCTCCATATACATGTGTGTGTGTGTGTGTGTGTGTGTGTATGTATGTATATATATATATATATATATTTTTTTAAGATGGAGTTTTGCTCTGTCGCCTAGGCTGGAGTGCAGTGGCGAGATCCCGGCTCACTGCAACCTCCACTTCCGGGGTTCAAGTGATTCTCCTGCCTCAGCCTCCAAGTAGCTGGGATTACAGGCGCCCACCACTACGCCCGGCTAATTTTTTTTGCATTTTCAGTAGAGATGGGTTTCGCCATGTTGGCCAGGCTGGTCTCAAATTCCTGACCTCAAGTGATCCGCCCACCTCGGCCTCCCAAAGTTCTGGGATTACAGGCGTGAGCCACCGCGCCCGGCCCCGCAGCCTCCTTCTTGAAAGAGAGGCCCACACCCCACCTGCACCTCCTCCTCCCTTCCTCATTCCTCAGCGCCTGGCTGCCTGCAGCTGTTCCAAGGATCTTCTGCAGAGTCCGGTCCAGCCAACCCGACCGACCACACACCTACCTGGCTCCATGTCCACGTCTTTTGAGCCCTCCTCTTCTCAGCCCCATGGGTGCCCGTTTCTCCGGGCCTGCCTCTCTGCCCTCCTGTCTTCACCGCAGGCCCCTTTCTACCTGGGCCTCGGGCTAGCACTCTGCCTCTGAGAGTGGAAGTGGGGAGGCTGGGAACGAGCACTGGTATAGGGCACCCTGGGTGCAAAGAGGCCTCACTGTGTACCAGCTGGATGGCCTTGGTTTCCTCAAGCGTAAAGTGAGTTTGGCCTCCAGGTCCTGTGAGGACTTAGAGGCACACGTCCAAGTAGCTGCTGCACACCGTGGGGGCTGAGCTTTGCCCAGTGGACTCTGGCACCAGTGCTTTCAGCCACAATGAGAGGTTTGCAGAGGGCTTCATAGGTCAGCAGGCATTTGGCCTGATCTGGGAGTCCCAGTGACCCGAGCAGCCGCACACATTCCCACACAGCTGAGCGCATTACTCTTCCGAGCAAGGGGCGGGCACGTTTTGAAGGCCTCGGCCATTTGCACGGAACACCGTGTTCTGTCTGCTGCCACTGGTCCCAAGGAGGACGAATCTCCTCAACCGTACCCCACCCTGGGCATCTCCACCCAGAGCTCTGGGCTGGCAGCAGGTGGGTTAACTCCTGGCCTGACTCCAGAAGGGATGGCCCCTCAGCCTGCAAACCCCTCTAGACTCCTGGCATCCCTCCCCTCACGCACAGCCCCTCTACCCTCCAACCGAAGGGCACATGGGCTCCCCCAGGTGGCCAAATGCACCAAGGCCAGAAACTGGGGAGTCCGGCAAAGACTCACTGCAAACAGCTCGCTGCTTCCATCCCGTAAATACAGTTCCCTGGTGGGCCCAGGTGTTCTGACTTGGGATTTGGAAAATCAGACCACCTGTATGTGGATTTGCGTCTATAGGAAGCCAGCGGCTTTGCAGCCCAGGTGTCATAAAGTATTCTTAGCAGGCTGCGGGGAACTGCTTGCAGCCATTCTAAAGCTGAGGCAGGGTTTAGAATGACACACTCTGCCATGTGTCATGGGTCACAGGACACAGAGATATGGGGACAGGAAACAGCCCAGAGGCCCAACTCGAAGCCAGAAATGCACCAGTAACCACCATCATGTATTACGTGCCTCTGTGTGCTTGTCACCATACTCAAGGCTTTCCGTCCCTCGTCTCATTTACTTCTCACAACAGCCTAGGAGATAGGTACTTTTACTCTCCCCATTCAGCAGATGAGGAAACTGAGGCTGAAGTTAAATCCTTTGTCTAGAATCACACAGCTAGACAAAGCCTGAACTTGAACTCAAACATGTCTGCCTCCCAGCTCTTTGCTCTTTTATTTTCTTTTTGAGACGGAGTCTCGCTTTGTTGCCGAGGCTGGACTGCAGTGGTGTGATCGCGGCTCACTGCAAGCTCCGCCTCCCGAGTTCACACCATTCTCCTGCCTCAGCCTCCTGAGTAGCTGGGACTACAGGCGCCCGCCACCACCCCTGGCTGATTTTTTTGTATTTTTAGTAGAGACGGAGTTTCACCGTGTGAGCCAGGATGGTTGCGATCTCCTGACCTCGTGATCCACCCGCCTCGGCCTCCCAAAGTGCTGGGATTACAGGCGTGAGCCACTGCACCCGGCCTTTAGCTCTTTGCTCTTATGCAGGCCTGCCTGTGCACGGGAAAATGACCTGGCCAAGTAACTAGAGAGCCACGAGTATACTCGTGAGATGTTCATGAACGAGGATGTGCAACTCCTTACCCCAGAAGCGTGCGCAGCGGGTGCTCCACAAATGCAGCTGGAACACAGGGAACGCGTACACACGAGAAACAGGAAGGGAGGACCCAGCTTTCCCCCAAGCAGCACACACAGGCACCCAGGGGCCCTGACACCTGCCAACAGCAAGATATGTACAAGACTCAGGGTTTGGGTACTGGTCCTTCTAGACCACGGACACCTAGACACCATTGAGTGAACCAAGATCCAGAAAGTTCCAGTGACAGGTTGTGACCCACTCTCGGCTTACTGGCAGGCTGAGCTCCAGCATTCTCAGACCCAGACAGGTTCTTGGTGACAGCCATGCACAAGCAGGGGACACATCCGCCAATGTGGGCTCAATCCCGCAGGGCTCCACCCACACATACATCTTCCAAAGACAAAACCTGCTGCCACCATCTGTGCAGACACAGTTGAACACTTGGCCTCTTGGGCACACAGTTCAGCTCACAATGACAAGCACACACACACACAGAGACACAGACACACAAACACACAAACACACACACATGAAAGGGGATCTCAGAGAGAAGGGGAAGAAAGGAGGAGCTGGCTCAGGAGCTGAAAATCCCTGCAGGCCCTCAGACATGCAGGGCCTAAGCCCTGGGCTCGGGCTCCTGGGCTGCAGACTCTGTCCTCAGGTGACTGCCACCCACCTTCCGGGGCCCTGCCTGCCTTCTGCCTTCTGTCCTCCTATTTTACTTATTTATTTTTATGTATTTATTATTTTTGAGACAGAGTCTCGCTCCGTCCCCCAGGCTGGAGTGCAATGGTGAGATCTCGGCTCACTGCAACCTCCACCTCCCGGGTTCAAGCAATCCTCCTGCCTCAGCTTCCCAAGTAGCTGGGACTACAGGCACACGCCACCACACCCAGCTACTTTTTTTGTATTTCGAGTAGAGACAGGGTTTCACCATGTTGGCCAGGCTGGTCTCGAACTCCAGACCTCAGATGATCTGCCCCCGCTTGGCTTCCCGAAGTGCTGGGATTACAGGTGTGAGCCACCGTGCCCAGCCTGCTCTCCCATTTTAGTTAGTTACTATTATTATTATTTTTGAGACAAGCTCTCACTCTGTCACCCAGGCTGGAGTGCAGTGGCGCCATCACAGTTCATGACTTGCTACAGCCTCCTAGGCTCCAGTGATTCTCTCACCTCAGCCTCCCAACTAGCTGGACTACAGGAGTCAGCTACCACACCCAGCCACGTGGCTAATTAAAAACATTTTTTTGTAGAAATTGCGGGGAGGGGGGTCTCACTATGTTCCCTACGCTGCTCTTGAACTCCTGGGCTCAAACGATCCCCCTGCCTCAGCCTCCCAAAGCAAAGCACTGGGATGACAGGCATGAGCTACCTTGTCTGGCCACCTTCCTGTTTTAAACGCTGAGCCAAGGCCTGAAATGCCCATGATGACCACCAGAGGGCGGATGAGCATCAAATAATCCCTTCAGCCAGCCTCCTTCCAAAACCCTCCTCATTCATTCCCAAACGTGTATTAAGCACTGGTTTGTGCCAGGTCCTGGGACACAGAGAAGGAAGGTGGGGGAAAGTAGGGGAAAGGCGATTAGGGCAAGGGAGGAGGTGTGTGCCTAAAGTTTGGTGGGGCTGGAGGTTAGATTTGGGGGAAAGGTGTTTGGCAGGGGGGCTGGGTCAAAAAAAAAACCCAGCTAGGCCGGGCGCGGTGGCTCAAGCCTGTAATCCCAGCACTTTGGGAGGCCGAGACAGGCGGATCACGAGGTCAGGAGATCGAGACCATCCTGGCTAACACGGTGAAACCCCGTCTCTACTAAAAAAAAATACAAAAATCTAGCCGGGCGAGGTGGCGGGCGCCTGTAGTCCCAGCTACTCAGGAGGCTGAGGCAGGAGAATGGCGGGAACCCGGGAGGCGGAGCTTGCAGTGAGCTGAGATCCGGCCACTGCACTCCAGCTTGGGTGATAGAGCGAGACTCTGTCTCAACAACAACAACAAAAAAACCCAGCTAGAATGTACTGAGTATCAGCAGTGTTCCAAGCTGTTCCAGAGTTTGTTTTGTTTTGTTTTTTCTTTTTTGAGATGGAGTTTCGCTCTTTTTGCCCAGGGTGGAGTGCAATGGGGCAGTCTTGGCTCACCGCAACCTCCGCCTCCTGGGTTTAAGCAATTCTCCTGCCTCAGCCTCCTATGTAGCTGGGATTACAGGCATACACCACCATGCCTGGCTAATTTTGTATTTTTAGTAGAGATGGGGTTTTACCATGTTGGTCAGGCTGGTCTTGAACTCCTGACCTCAGGTTATTTGACTGCCTCAGCCTCCCAAAGTGCTGGGATTATAGGCGTGAGTCACTGTGCCTGGCCAAGAGTTGGTCTTGCTCTCTCACTCAGGCTGAAGTGCAGTGGTGCCATCTTGGCTCACTGCAACCTCCGCCTCCTGGGTTCAAGCGATTCTCCTGCCTCAGCCTCCCGAGTAGCTGGGATTATAGGCACTCGTCACCACACCTGGCTAATTTTTGTATTTTTAGCAGAGACGGGGTTTCACCATCTTAGCCAGGCTGGTCTTGAACTCCTCACCTTGTGACCTACCTCGGCCTCCCAAAGTGCTGGGATTGCAGGTGTGATCCACTGTGCCTGGCCCAGAGTTTTTTTGTTTTGTAACATTCATTGACTCATTTACTCCATGATTGTATGAACTAGGTATCTAGTATAACTTCCATGATTCTACTTATTATTGGTAGTCAGGGAGACATAACGAGAGTTACTACCACACCAGGCTGTTGTAGGGATTAAACAACTCAGCACGAGTATGTGTAAAGCACTCAGAAAATTCCTCTGCTGTTATCGTCATCCTTGTTTTATAGATGGGGAAACTGAGGCACAGTTAGCAAGGAGAAGAGATCATGAGCAGGCTGGTTCCAGTACATGAGTGGAAGAGCCCAGGGCAGTGGCTGGGGAGCAGAACGGGAGAGGTAGGGGCATGTGGGGCATCTGAGTGGAGGAGAAGCATGGGGGTCCAGCCCTACCCTCTGGCCTTGACCTGGGAGAGGGCCTCCATGTCCCCAGGGCTGAAGATAAAGGAAAAACAGCCTCCAGATCCTTCTGCCTCATCTTTCTTAGAGAGCTTGGGGAGGGTGTGGGGACCACGTCCCTAAACTCTGGCTCCTTTCTGTTTGGGGCTCATGGGGCTCAGGGCTCCACAGGGATGGGCCTCTGGACCAGCCTGTCATCTGGCCTGGCACCCTAGCCCTGGCCCATGCATTGGGGACAAGGGGCCCACCCACTCTTTGTGGCTGTGTGGCTGCCAGTTCCCCAGCATCTGGGCAGAATGAGAACATCCCTCCATCCTCCTACACATGTTGAGGCTTTACTCCCACAAAGCCCTCTTTTTTTTTTTTTTTTTTTGAGACAGAGTCTCACTCTGTCGCCCAGGCTGGAGTGCAGTGGCACGACCTCGGTTCACTGCAACCTCCGTCTCCCAGATTTAAGCAATTCTCCTGCCTCAGCCTCCCAAGTAGCTGGGGCCACAGGCACATGCCACCATGCCTGGCCAATTTTTTGTATTTTTACTAGAGATGGGATTTCACCGTGTTAGCCCGGATGGTCTTGATCTGCTGACCTCGTGATCCGCCCACCTCGGCCTCTCAAAGTGCTGGGATTACAGGCGTGAGCTACCGCGCCCAGCCTAAAGCCCTCTTTTCTATAGGATCCCATCTAATCTTAACAGCAACTTGGGAGATAGGCCCTTATTATCTTAGTCTCACAACTGCAGGAGCCACGTGGGAAGGAAGGGGCTTGCCCCAGGTCACACAACTCCTGCCTGGACCAGCTCTCTGCCAGAATTTTTGCCACAAATCATGAGCTCTTACTCCCACCCCCGCCCTGTTCCCTGCACTACGAGACCCTTGGTGGCCATCTAGGGGATGTAAGTAGCTGTCCCTTGCGGATGATGGCCCCTGTGCGGGACTGGGGATGGGGCTACATGAGGCATGGTTCAGAGTCACCAACATTCAAAGAGGCAAAATCTGCATCCAACTTCAGTCCAGGCTGGGGACACCCGGGGAGGCGGGAACCAGCTGTGTGAGGAGCAGGGCCTCCAGAAAGGTGGGTTGGAGTGGAACGTGCCTGGGCAGGCAAGTGGGGACAAAGAGGGCGCCGGCACACCTGGCGGCCAGGCAGCCCGCGCCCGCCAGCCCAGATTCAAAGTGGAGTCGAGGCTGTGATTGGCGGCCCGGCCCGAGCCCCACCCCTTCTCTCACCTCCCAGGCCGCCGGGAAAGACGCAGGGAGTGGAGTAGGCCCCTCATCCCGCCTTTAACCACCCAGCAGTGGCCTGGCTGGTAGTGAACTGCAAACAATTCTCCTGCTCCAAACCCTGCCGGGACCCTGCTTGGCATTCTGGCGCCTCCTTCGGTCCCAGTGACTCCTGGAGCTGCCGGGTTCCAGCCATCGAATCACCCCTCCCTGAGCCGTCCTTCAGCCTGCGACCTCCTCCACTAACTGGTCTTAATCCCAACCCGCCCTCCCGATGTCCCCTCTTCTCTGAGCGCTCTCCCAGTCCAGCCACCAGCCACGGCCAGGCCCAGTACGGAGCCGTTTTCTGGGCCCTGTCCCCTGTCCCCTCGGGCCCGCTGGCCCTCTTGTGCCCATCGGGCTTTTCCCCCACGGCGGTGGCCCAACCCCTTGCTTGGACCCCGGGGACCCTGAGCGCAGCTGGGCCGGGGGTGGCGGCGGGGAGGCCGGTGCACAGGTTGCCGGCCAGCGACGAGAGCTGACGGCGGGGGCTGGGCGGGAACCCGACTCCGGGCCCGCGCCCCGCCCGGGCGCAGATGGCGGCTCGGGTTTCGGCCGAGAAGGGCGGGGCGGGCGCCGGGGGCCCCCGGAGAGGCTGCGGCCCAATCACGGCCCGGCCCGGACGCTGCCCCCGACCCCGGCTGCCTATCACTGCCTGGCCGGGCCGCCCCCGCTCTGTTGCGTCCTTTGTTCCCGCTCCCCTCTGCCTTCCCGGGCGCCCCGCTCTGGCCCTGCGGCTTCCGGCCCGCGCCGACCCCGCCGTGTGCACGCGTGTGGGCTGCGCCCGCCCCGGCCGCACTCCGGACCCTGCCGCCAGGCACAGGCCCGCTTGTGGCCAGGCAGGCTCGTGTGCCCTTGGCGGCCCCGGGCGCTCCGGAGGGCCTGACCAAAGCCCCCAGAAGAGCCCTTTGGAGGGACTGAACTTTGACCACGGGCAGAGGGCAACGGAGGAACCCAGGACCTGGGCAGTGTCCAGCCCGGGCCCCACCTTCCCTTTCCGGGCTGCGGCTCTCTTCACTTTCAGCCTCCTTGCCTTGCCCACGCTGCTTCCATGGCCCCACTTCCTTTCACATCCCACCCTTCCTTCCAGACCCGTTTTGGGGGTGCATCCTCTGTGACACCCTCCAACCCCGGTAGTGGTCCCCTTTTGATCTGGGTCTGAGACCTCCCCAGCAGGGAGCCCCAGCGCTCGGCAGGGCTCACGTACAGTGGTGCAAGGGGCCTTCAACAAGCCTTGGTCCCCACGCTTCCGCGGGCACCCCAGGCCTGATCTTGGTTCCGTGTGAGGCTGCGTGGAGGCTCTATCACTCACTGAATCGGAACCGCGGTGTTCTCAGCGGTGAAATGGGCACGATTATAGTAACAGGGTCAAATCTGTTTCCCACGTCAAGACTGTTGTATGGATTAAAAGAGCTGGCCGGGCGCGGTGGCTCACGTCTGTAATCCCAGCACTTTGGGAGGCTGAGGCACGGGTCACGAGGTCAGGAGATCGAGACCTTCCTGGCCAACATAGTGAAACACAGTCTCTACTAAAATTGCTAAATTAGCTGGGCGTGGTGGCGTGCGCCTGTAGTCCCAGCTACTCTGGAGGCTCAGGCAAGAGAATCGCTTGAACCAGCGAGTCGGAGGTTGCAGTGAGCGGAGATGGCGCCACTGCACTCCAGCCTGGTGACAGAGCAAGACTCCATCTCAAAAACAAAACAAAACTAAAATATGTGAAGAACAGAATACCCAGCTAGGAGCCATGGTGCCCACACAGGCCCCACCCCTGCCTTTTCCTAATCCCCAGGTCCAAGGGACACTCCTGCTCTCCCTCTCCCTCCTGGAGTCCCCTCCCTGGACCTCTGCATGTTCTGTTCAGGACCCCACCCTCAGCCCCTTCTCCCCATATTCTCTCCACCTTCTGCCAGGTCAGCCAATCTCAGACCTCCCTGCCCTGGCCCCACCTCTCTCCTGGGTCCCCTGGAGACCCCTCAAACACCTCCAACCAGTTTTTGTCAAATTCAAGGTCCTCACCAGCACCCCACTGGCCACATCTGTTCCTATTTCTGTGAAGGACTCAGCATCCTCACCACTGCCCAGTCCATAGACCCAGGTGTCCTCCTCACCCTAGTGGCACCCCACCATATGCTGGGGCCAAGCCTGTGCTCTCAGGCCTAGCCTGCCCTGTTCTCCCAGGGCCAGCGCCTTGGCCCACGCTCTTCTCCTTTTGGCCTGGTCTCCTAATCCATCCCCTAACCCTCTGCCTCCACAGTCTGTAGGACCCACTGCCGGGAGGGCTCCCCTACGCTGCCCTCAGTGTCCAGTCCCAGCTCCTGGGTGTAACTGACAGAGCCCTGCCATCTGGCCCTGCCTGCCTTCCTGTTTCAACTACAGGCACACAGAATTACTCCAGCTGAAGCCCATAATTCCGGCGAGGAGGCTGGGAATGGGTCCACCTTCCCAGCACCCCTAATAGAAGAAGGGCCAGGCCCTGTGGGAATCAGGGGAGCAGCCAAGGCCAGGAACAGGCTGGCTCTGCAGACAGGCTCTGCAACAGGCACACAGGGTGTGAATCCTGGCTCTGCCCTTGCCCTGCTTAGTGACTTTGGCTTGGTTCCTTACCCACTCTGGCTCTCATGGTATTCCAGATGGGTTTAATATCACCTTCTGGAGAAGAACTTGGGACCCAGGGCCAAAAATGGTCAGGGGCTGCCTTCCCTTTGGGGATCCCCCAGGGCCCTAGCTTCTAAACCCCTTGGTGGCGGGGAGGAGGAGGGCCTGATATGGAGGAGCCAGTTGGGAGGCACTGGGGAGGAGGGGAGGAGTAGGGGGGCTGAGGGGGTAGGGGAGGCTGACAAAAGAGACCAGCTGCTGTTTGCACACAAACCCCAAGTTGATAATGAGTGGAGGGGTGGGGCGGGGCGGGGAAATGGCTTGGCAGGAGCCTCTGCCAGCTGAAGAGGCTGCCCAGAATGCCCTCCCCCACCCTGCAGACCCCAGCTCTGGGCTCTCACTACCCACGCCCAGGGAATAAATCTCCCAAGACTGCAGCAGGAAGGGCAGGAGGGCCCAGTCGGGGCAATCTGGTCCCCACTAAGCCCAAGGCTTAAATCCTCCTCAGGCCACACTCAGCGTGAGCCCTGCCCTGGGGAAGCCCTTGTCGTGGAGCCCATGACCCGCCAAGGAGCTGGGAGCAGGCCCAGGCTCCTTCTCTGAGCTCCTGGCCAGAATGAAGGCCCTTGGAGATGCTCTGAAGAAGAGGGCAGGCTACCAGATGTGAGGCCTTGAAGAGTCCTCTGCACTGTAGCCTGCCCAGCAGAAACACAAAGGCAGACCCAGGGATGAGGGGAGGTCAGGAAGCCCCTGTCAGCCCCTTAGCCCCCAGTAATGCCAGGAGGGCTCTGGGTAGTCCACCAGGGCGGATGCAGACAAAGCCAAACAACAAACTGTTGCGGTGGCTCACGCCTGTAGTCCCGGCTGCTCAGGAGGCCAAGGCAGGAGGATTGCTTGACCCTGGGGTGTTGGAGGCTACAGTGAGTCATGATTGCACCACTACACTCTAGCCTGGGCAACAGAGCAAGACTCCATCTCCAAAAAGAAAAAAAAAAAAAAAAAGCTAAGGAAGAGCAGCTGGGCTCCCCAGGATGTCAGGAGTGGGAACCCCCCCCCGGCTTACTCACCCCCATCTGCCTGGAGAGTCACGGAAGGGTTTCCCTTTCTGTGGCCCCAGGGCCCTGCTCTGTTCATTTGTGCATGCACCCGCTGCCCCCAGAGTCTGACTGGCCTGTTGGCATCCCCCTCTGGGCAAAGAGTTGCCCCGTGCCTGCGGCCGCCTCTTGCCATGTGGGCTGTGGGCGCAGCTGACAGGCTGTGCGTGCAGGAGAGTGAGAGCACGTGCTCCTGCTGCTGCCGGGTGCCAGCCTAGCAACGGCTCCCAGGGGCCCAGAGAGGTGGCGCCGGGAGGGGATGGCAGCTCTGGTACCCTCCCCACCGCGCTGCCTCCTAGTTCCCTTGCTGCTTGAGCTCCCTGCCAACACCTGCTCCAGAAGAGGGGCAGCCTGGCACTGGGCCCCAAGGACAGCGGCAGACCACAGCAGCCTGCACAGCTCGGAGGCCTCAGTCTTCTGCTGGGGCCAATCCCTAAGAAGCCAGGGGCTGAGCTTCATGGAGAACAGGAGGGAGGAAACCCCGCTGTATGAACCAGGAGCCCCGCCTCGGGCAGAGCACGGTTGGGGAGCAGGATGGTTTTCTTGGGTGCCCTTCCTAGCAGCTCACCCCCTTCTCAATTTCAGAGGGAGACTGGGTGCAGCAGGAGGGGAGGGAAGTGACAGAGCTGGGCAAGGCTTGGAGGGGCCATGAGAGAGGTTGGGGAGAGGCACACAGTGAGGAGGAGGAGGGGGGGGGGGAGGGGGGGGGGGGGGGGGGGGGGGGGGGGGGGGGGGAGAGGCGGGCAGCCAGGTGTTGGAGGCGCCTTGAATGCCGAGCAAGTAGTCCTGGTGTCAGTGGGAGCCCCAAAACATGCTGAGCAAGGAGCCACGGGAGGCACAGAGCAGAAGGGAGATCATGGCTACGGGGCAGTGAGAAGAAGCCACAGGGGTCTGCATTCAGGGAGTGGTGCCCTCCTGTAGGGGCAGCTGGAACCCAGGCCTGGTTCCAACCTCTGTTTGAGCTGCTGTGGGCAGCTAGGCAGCTGTTGATTTGGGGCAACATGATGGCCTGTCCCTGTTTGTTGGGAGGGTCAGATAGTATAATGAAGGCAGAGCTGTCCTGGAAGGGAATTGCTGTCACTAGCAGGGAGGAAGCGTGGCTTGGATGGAGGCTCAGGCTCCTGAGTCACAAGGCATAGCCTCAACATGTCAGAAATGGGCACCTTTGCTCACTTCCTCTCCTGGGCGTTGGGGGCAGTGGTGTCCACAGTGAGCGGCGAGTGCTGGTGGGCTTCTGAGGGGCCCTGCTTGGCACTGGTCATGCAGCTGGGGCCACAAGCAGTATGTGTCCTTGAGCCCAAGTGTGGCATGAGGTGGTGAGGGGAGGAGGTTGGTGTGAGTGGGCACGTGAATAGGCAGGAATGAGGGGGGTTTGAGCAACGGCGCACGGAGGCAGATCAGTAACCAGTGCAAGGGACTCCAGAGCCCTAAGAGAGGCCTGGGTACCACCAGGGAAGAGGCGACTGGGGGCAAGGAGCCAGCAGCACACCAGGTTCTAGAGGGTGAATGGGACTTGATACCAAAGGGATGCTGGAGTGCAGACGTTTTCCTCCCATACCTGAGCGTGTGCCCACGTGCCCGCCCTGGTGCACCTGGGCGAGTGTGTGTTCGTGTTTGAGATGCTTTCTCTGGGCTGGATTTCACAAGTCACCACAGGACCCACCTCACTGGGGGGCTTCCAGGGCACCGGGCCCTAAGGATGGAGCATGCCTACTTAAGACGCCAAGGCCAGTGCCAAAGAGGCCAGCCCAGTGCCACCCGGAGAGGGGACCGAGCTGGCTGGAGCCCCAGGCCTTACTCGGCCCACCCTCCCAGGCCACAGAGGAGGCATTGATGGCACAAGAGCGCCCAGAGGCCACCGCAGCTGGCGCAGCATGGGCACCACTGGGTCTTGGAAGGGGGAGTCGGGATGCGCCTGCAGTCCGAGCTGCTGCCAAACAGACCCCTGAACCCGGAGGTGAGAGTGTCTGTGGTCAGCCTGTGCCCTGGGCATCCTGGCCTCCGGTGTTCCCGGGCAGGCAGGGGTACTGGAGTCAGTGCCCACATACCCATCTGTGGGTGTTGGCAGGAGGTCAAGAACCCCCAGTCCACCCTAACCCCCACTCAGACTTCTTCTGTGACCCTTCCCCACTGGGCGGCACCTGGGCCCCTCTGCTTGGCCCACAGTAAGGCTCTGGCCCTGCTTCTCACCACTGGACGCCCAGTGGGCCCCTGTCCTCCCACCTCTCCCCCGATCCTCTGCTCTTCTGTGCCCTGAGCCCTTTGGGCGACCCCCTTTTTTCTCAGCCAATTTGTCTGACTGTCCAAGGCTTTACCTCCCCCTCAAGCCTCCAGGCATGACTGTCTCCTCCATGGAGCCTCCTAGGATTGCACGAAGTATGCCCTGTGTTTTGTAGGCACCTCCAGGGGAACTAATTATCATGCTAGATTCGGACTCCTCACATGCAAAGCTCCTTAGGGGACGGAGCTGAGACCTACATTGTCCTTTTCTCCTTGTAGGCAGTGAATAAATGTCACAGTGGCCGGTGGACCACTCTGCCCCCTTCCCAATTTTCCTCCAATTTTCAGGCAGGTCGTCCCCAAAGTCAGGCTCAGGTAAGTGAGGCCCTGCAACCTCCCCTGGCCTCAGCCTGGCCCCATCACTACCGTCGGGACCAAGCCCAGGCGGACACCCACACTCATACAGACATGCACCTGCATAAACGCACAGTGAAAATGCACTCAGGCACGGACACACTCCTACAAGCATAGACGCAGACATGCATTCATAACACACCCGCACTTGCTGACACGGGCATGTATACATGGACAAAAACAGACACAGATGTGCAGACAGACACACTCAGACACATGCTCACGTATTCACACACACGGGCACACCACGTGCACATCAGACACGGGCATTCCTGGACACATCGGTAGACACAGGCACACATAGACCTGCTCACATACAGACACATACTCACACAGAACCCACAGGCACCCACCAGCACACACCCGGCCAGGTCTTAGGTGCTGGAAGAGGAACCTAAGATCAGGGACCTGGAGCTGCTACCTCCTCCCTTGAGGAGCCCCCAGGCCGGCAGAGGGCACTCTAGGCCACTGGAGGCTGGGGGGCTGGGAGGGAGCACGTGGTCGCCTCCTGCCCTCCCAAGCCAGGTCCCCTTTGTTTCCCCGCCCCCCCCAACTCCCAGGAGGCGGCTGTGCCTGGGGACCGCCTGTGACTATGCCTGGGGACCGAGAGTCCTTCAGGACCTGCCCAGTTGAGGTTGTGCTCATCTCAGCCCCAGAGATGAGCCTGGGGGACTGTGGAGCAGTGAGAGGATCCAGGCACGAGGCAGATGCCCAGCACTAGGACAGCAACCACCACAAGGATGGAGAGCCCGCCCATCACCCGTGCCTGTTCCCAGGACCGTGCAGCCCCCAGAGACCTGCAATCCCCTACCCCTCACAGTGAAGCCCAAGGGGCCAAGGGTGCTTACCCTGTGGCCTCCCCATTGTCCCTCTGAGAGCTTGTTAATGTGCTGTCCCCTGGGCGGGAGGTGGGGAGGGGCTTCCAGAATGCTGACATGGGAGCCGAGAACTCCAACGGCAAGCCCGTCAGTCTTCCCCTTCTCTCAGTGCCCAACTCTTCTGGCCTCACCTTTCAGTACCCCTTCACCCCAATTTGGAGTCTTGGAGGTTATGTGTGGGAATCATTCAAGACACCACCTCTGCTACTTGCAAGTTAAGAGCCTTGGGCTGGTGATTTAACCTCAACAACCTCAGTTTTCTCATCTGTAAAATGGGCATCGTTAGCAGTCCCTGCCTTGCAGGTGGAGCTGGGGGCAAACAAGGCAGTGCATGCAGAGCCCTGGTTTGAGACCAGGCCACGATGGGTGGGTATTGGCTGCTTTCGCTGTGGTGGTCACCGTTTGCTGAGTGCTTTCCTGGCTGAGACTTTGGGACAGTGTGTGGACCCCAGCAGGGAGTCACATAGTATATGCCTACTAAACCCTGGTACATGAACCAGAAGGGGGCGGGGCCAGCCCAGGAATGCCACACTTGTGCCATCAGCCAACAGCCAGCATCAGGGAGAGTCTGGCAAGATGCCAGCCCTTGTTTTCTCGGTGGTTTGTTTCTTGGGACTTGAGTTTCTATTCCTAGTAGGGCCATGCTCTGGACGTGGTGATGGGCCTTGGCTGAATGAGGTTCCTCCTCCTCCCCCTTCCGCCAAGGAAGGACAAGACTGACCCTCCCCACCCACTAGCACCCCCGATCTCCTTCCCAGTTGCTCCCATAATTAGGCCCTGTGCAGTTCAAGAGGGGGGTCTGCACTGCCTCTCCTTCCCCAGCTTCATCAGGCCAAGGGTGGGGGATCTCCCCTCCCTCAGGGGTGTTTCTGGCCCTCTCAAGGGCAGGCAGGGAGCTGGCCAAGCCTGTGGCAGGGGTGGCCGTTCTGTCCACTGTCGTAGGGTCCCTTGCTAGGAGGTTAGCAGTACATGGTGCTCGGCAGGGCTGGGGCGTGCTTAGGTACATGGGCTGTCGTTAGTGCCGGCCTCACTCCAAGTGAATTAGCTGGTCCTCAGGGAGCAAGTGCTGAGGCCTGCAGGCTCCTGGCCCTGGCCAGTGATTTATTACCACAACCTCACCCATAGCAGAGGCCGGTGGCATCCCTGCCCCCAGCCCACTGGCCTGGCTGGCGGCCGGGAGCAGGAGACTGGTGCCCAGAGCTGCCCTGGCTGCCCGTCCACCTGCTATTCATCGGTCTATTCATCAGGCCATCCCTGCTGCCTCTGTCCGCCAGGCCCTGCCACACACAGGCCTAGCCCACCCTGCCAGCCTCCGTCTCCTATTCCCTGAGTCCCCTGGCACCTTGGGTGACCCAAGGGAGGCCCCCTTGTCTTCCTTCTCCCACCCCTGTGTCTTTCTGCCCCATCAACTGGAGCCCCAGGATCCACTAACTGGCATTGATGAAAAGCAGAGTTCTGCTCGTGCAAAAAAGCAGGCCCTTGGCAGCCTCTAACAAGGTTGAGGGAGGCAGCCCCTTGGTCCCAGCCACAAAAGCCCCGAGAAACCCATCCCACTCCCTTCCATGGTCCCCAGAATGTTCACTTCCTCCAGTGGAGGCAGGCGCTCGATGCTCACGTGCTGGTGGGTGCATGGATGCATAGCTGCTCCTCCCCACGGCAGGTGGCTCGTGCTCCATCCACTCACGTGACTCACATCTGCTCCCATGTCTCCATGTCTCCAGCTTGAAAACTGGCCTACTGTGGCCACAGAGTGAGAAGTGCCCACGTTTTGAGGCCAAAAGACCTGAATTCCAAACTTGGCCTTGTCTGTGAGCTGTGTGATCCTGTCTCTGAGCCAAAACGTCCTCAAGGTCATGTGAGGCCAAGCCCCTGCCCCCGTGCTGGCTATGAGGCATTGATCTTGTGCAGGGAATGCAGGGCATAGAGATGCCACCCAAATGCACTGACACCACAGCAGGACTTGACTCAAAGTGCTCTTCCTGGGGGCCTCCTTAGCACATATGTGTGCAATTTTCCTGGTATTGTTCTATAATCCTTGATGTGTTGCTCTGTAATTGGTCTCAAATGGTTTCATCATAATAAATAGCATCTACAGAGCAGTTCACAGTCTGCAAAGTACCTTTTTTCTCATTCCATTCCCACCATTACAAAAAGAAATAGAGTGGCCAGGAGTGGTGGCTCATGTCTGTAATCCCAGCACTTTGGGAGGCCAAGGCAGGTGGGTCACCTGAGGTCAGGAGTTCAAGACCAGTCTGACCAACATAGTGAAATCCTGTCTCTACTAAAAATACAAAAATTAGCTAGGCGTGATGGCGTATGCCTATAATCCCAGCTACTCAGGAAGCTGAGGCGGGAGAATCTCTTGAACCCAGTAAGTAGAGGTTGCAGTGAGCCGAAATCATGCCATTGCACTCCAACTTGGGCAACAGAAGGAGACTTTGTCTCAAAAGAAAAAAAAAAAAAGAAGAAGAAAAGAAACAGAGGCTCAGAGAAGTTAAGCTGGGGCCTCCCCTGACCCCTGGGATCTGATGGTTTATGGGAGAGGCCAGCGTTGCACCCATTAGGCGGCAGGGTTTTCTCATGAGCAGGCTGTGCTTTGACATCCCAAGTGTGGGTGCATGACTGCGTGCTCACCTGGGCGTGCAGGTGTCCAGGCTGAGAGCAGGTGAGTCCCGAAGGGGGCTTATGGAGGAGTCATGCCTGCCATGGTGGGCTGTGGGACTAGGTTAGCTCTACAGTCCCTTTCTATTGTGGGGAAAGGGATTGGACCACATGAAATGCCTCCAGTGCAACTGAGTTTCTTTTCCCTTTTTTTTTTTTTTGAGAGGGAGTCTTGCACTGTCGCCCATTCTGGAGTGCAATGGTGCTATCTCGGCTCACTGCAACCTCCGCCTCCCGGGTTCACGCAATTCTCCTGCCTCAGCCTCCTGAGTAGCTGGGACTACAGGCGCCCACCACCACACCCGGCTAATTTTTTGTATTTTTAGTAGAGATGGGGTTTCACTGTATTAGCCAGGATGGTCTCGATCTCCTGACCTCATGATCCATCCGCCTCGGCCTCCCAAAGTGCTGGGATTACAGACGTAAGCCACCGCACCTGGCCTTTTTTCTTTATGAGAGGGAGTTTCGCACTGTTGCCCTGGCTGGAGTACAACAGCACGATCTCGACTCACTGAAACCTCTGCCTCCTGGGTTCACGTGATTCTCCTGCCTCAGCCTCCTGAGTAGGTGGGATTACAGGCGCATACCACGACACCCAGCTAATTTTTTGTATTTTGAGTAGAGACAGGGTTTCACTACGTTAGCCAGACTGGTCTCAAACTCCTGACCTTGTGATCCACCCGCCTTAGTCTCCCAAAGTGCTGAGATTACAGGCGTGAGCCACTGCGCCTGGCCGCTAATTTTGTTTTCTTTTTATCTTTCTTTTTTTTGTTGTTTTTTTTTTGAGACAGTGGCTCACTCTGTTGCCCAGGCTGGAGTGCAGTGGCACAATCTCAGCTCACTGCAACCTCCACCTCCCGAGTTCAAGCAATTCTCATGCCTCAACCTCCTGAGTAGCTTGGATCACAGGCATCTGCTACCACGCCCAGCTATTTCAGTATTTTTAGTAGAGACTGAGGTTTTGCCATGATTGGCCAGGCTGGTCTCGAACTCCTGACCTCAGATGATCCGCCCGCCTCAGCCTCCCAAAGTGCTGGGATTATAGGCATGAGCCACCATGCCTGGCCAAAATGATTCTTTTTTTTTCTTTGAGACAATCTCACCCTGTCACCAAGGCTGGAATGCAGCGGCGTGATCTCAGCTCACTGCAACCTCCGTCTCCCGGGTTCAAGTGATTCCCCTGCCTCAGCCTCCCAAATAGCTCAGATTACAGGCGTGCGCCACCGTGCCTGGCTAATTTTTTGTATTTTTGGTAGAGGTGGGTTTTCGCCATGTTGGCCAGGCTGGCCTTGAACTCCTGGCCTTAAGGGATCTGCCCACTTGGGCCTCCCAAAGTGCTGGGATTGTAGGTGTGAGCCACCATGCCCGGCTTAGTTTTTTAATTTGTTGTTGAGACAGAGTCACCCTATGTTGCCCAGGCTGATCTCAAATTCCTGGGCTCAAGTGATCCTCCTGCTTCGGCCTCCCAAGGTACTGGAATTACAGGCGTGAGCCACCATGCCCTGCCAAAAGGTTTTTGTTTTGTTTTTTTTAAATACAGAAATATACAAGGGAGAATAAAGCCAACACCCACAGATCTGCAGGGACCTGCTTGGTGCCCCGGCCCCTAGGAGGGGAAAGGGTGGTTCGATGGTTGGTGGTATCGCGGGCACATGCTCACATCTGCACACTCGTGTACACATCTGTGGCCACATTCGGGACATGGGATCCGTGTTCATGGTTGTACAGACATGTACATGCACACCCAGAGACTGGGCGTGGGAGTGTGGAACGGGCCTGCTACAGGGAAGAGAGGACAGGCTGGGTCAAGGCCTGGGTGTGGCCACGTGCCTACAGGTGCCTCTTGCCCGGCATTCTATGTCCACACCAGGCCTGCCCCCAGTGGCCGCTCCATGCTGTGCTTCTGTCCAGGTAGGCAAGGCAGGCTCCCTCAAATACCCACCAGGGAGCAGCTGGGGCTCGGGCCCCACAGCACTGTTTCCCGGGTTTTCAGGCTTGGCTCTTTGCTGGCCATTCCCACTGGCCCCTCTGGCCAGACTGGTCCCCTGAGCTCCAGCAGCATGAGGCAGTACCTGGGCATGGCTGCCTGTGGACAGATGAGGACGGACGTGCTTCTGTGGAGAGGGTAAGTTGGCGGACACCCGTGTGGACACACAGGAAACACTCAAATTCACTCACGTTCCCGGGCTGTGGGGCCCAAGGAAGGGTGTTTCTGGTGGGACTTTGGGGTGACAGCACAGAGCTCAGTGTGCCTATGCAGCAGGGGCCAGCGAGGCCCTGGCCTGAGGCCTTGGGATGACTGAGGGCCGCCTGGGAAGGGGACCTCAGGGCAGGGATTGGAAACTTCGTAGCAGATCTGACTTCAGAGGTAATGCCACCAACTACACCGCCACACATTTTTGAAAAGCAACAACCATAAGCTTTGAATACCAAGAAGGAACCTCACGAACACGTTATAAACTGCAGGTTGCTTTGTTATTGAGATGTCATGTCAGTGGAAAGGCATCGGTGTTCCTCTTTTATCCTGAAGGACAGGTCAGCTCTCTCCCACCTTGGCCCCAACTCAGCTCTGGGCCTGCCTGGCACATCTGTATCTTCTGGTGCTCAGCTGGATACCAAGGCTGTAAACCCCCAAGGGAGGCGGGGTCTTAAAGGGAGCCTCCCTTCTGCATCTCACTGGCGATCTGTGACCCCCCAGGGTCAGGGCCTTCCCCAAAGAACTCACTCTGGGAGCAAGGGGTTGCTGGACGAGGTGGTGCGCTCCTGCCAGCCTGCCTGTGGGTTCTCCGAGGCACTGATCCAGGCCCGGTGTTCCGAGCTCCTGCGGCCTGTTCCTGGGAGTGTGGGACCACATTTCCTTAAGGCTGAACAGCACGATGCCACTCCCAGGGACATTCCTGCCTATCCCATGAGGGAAAGCCAAATCGGAACCATTTGGTGTAAATGCCAAGGGGGGGGGGGCATGCAGAGGGGTGGCTGGTTTCTCGCTCATCCTTCAGTAATGGAGGGAATGCCATAATCTCTTGGAGAGTTCCCTCAAAAGGCCAGACAATGATACTGGGGAAATGGAAGGCGAGATGGATGTGACCACATAGTCACAAAGCTATGGCCAGGCGGGG
Source organism: Piliocolobus tephrosceles (assembly GCF_002776525.5). Lineage (NCBI taxonomy): Eukaryota > Metazoa > Chordata > Mammalia > Primates > Cercopithecidae > Piliocolobus > Piliocolobus tephrosceles. The sequence goes on from NC_045444.1 coordinate 118,150,652, forward strand.
GACAGTGGGAAGGGCTTCATGAGTGGGGGCAGCCACCCACGGAGCCGGGACAGGGTCAAAGCCAGGGGACAAAGCTGGGATGGGGGCAAAGTCAGGTTGGTCCCCACCTCCACCAGTTCCTTCTGGCAGCCTTGATTTCCTCTTGTGTGAAATGGGGACACCTGCCTTGATTGGCATGAGGCTCAAATGACATAACCTGTGAGAAACTGCCCTGGGTATAAAAGGCTCTAGTTTGTTTAATTAATTACCATTTTAACCAATTTAGGCCTCAGTTCTAAAGTTTGTAGAAATACCTAAAGGACAACAGGAAAACAATAACTGAAGTTGTTGGGTCAAGGAAAATAGGGTAAGAAAGAAGAAGTCAGAGACAGGGTCAGTCCTGTGGGCCTCCAGGGGCCACGGAACCATGAGCTACAACTCACAGCTGGCACCGAGCTTCCAAGCCAAGACAGAAGGAAAGGGGACCAGTTATAAGACCTGGAAGCTCTATAAAGAAAAAAAGGAAACAAGTTATTCAAAAGCCCAGCTTTTCCTGGCAATAAGAAGTGGTTGGTGATTATCAAGATTTTTTTTTTTTCAGATGGAGTTTCGCTCTTGTTGCCCAGGCTGGAGTGCAATGGCACGATCTCGGCTCACTGCAACCTCCTCCTCCTGGGTTCAAGCGATTCTCCTGACTTAGCCTCCCAAGGCTTAGCCTCCCAAATAGCTGGGATTGCAGGCGCCCACCACCATGCCAGCTAATTTTTGTATTTTTAGTAGAGATGGGGTTTGACTATGTTGGCCGGGTTGGTCTCCAACTTCTGACCTCAGGTGATACTCCCTCCTTGGCCTCCTGAAGTGCTAGGATTACTGGTGTGAGCCACCCAGCTTGGCAACGTTTTTTTTTTTTTTTTTTGAGACAGAGTCTTGCTTTGTTACCCAGGCTGGACTGCAGTGGTGCAATCTTGGCTGACTCACTGCTACTTTGATCTATTGGGCTAAAGCGATTCTCCCATCTCGGTCTCCTGAGTAGCTGGGATTACAGGCATGCACCACCATGCCTGGCTAATTTTTAATTTTTTTGTAGAGACAGTGGGGGACGGGCGGGGTCCCACCGTGTTGCCCAGGCTGGTCTTGCACTCCTAGGCTCACGTGATCCTCCCGTCTTGGCCTCCCAAAGTGCTGGGGTTATAGGCATGCGCCACCAGCCGGCCAAGAGGTGTTATTATTCGTGTGTTTTACATATGAGAAGCGGCTCACAGGTGTCACACCCTTGTCCAAGGACTCAGCTTCATGACACAAGCAGGTGAGGAGCCCAGTTCTGGGGGGCTCTTGCCTCACTCACAGAAGGGGCCACCTGGAGCCTGTGCTCCTAAACACCGAGCCACACTGTCCTGCTGGTGCTGAGGCCCGAAATAAGTTTGTCCTGCGGGTCCTCTTAAAAGGAACATTGTGCAATGCGGCACTTCCAGGCCCAGCTCTGGAGCAAGGCCATGGGATAGGTTAGCCCGGAAACATGTTCCAGGCAGATGTTACCAATTATCTACTGATGCCATGAAAAATCTCAAGAGAACACCCCGGGAGCACATTTTTAGTGGGCCTTCTAGTGAGCCTCTGGCAACAGACAGTTGCAAAATGTCCTGCCCTCAGGTCACCAGGTCCTACCAGAAAAATCTTGCCTCACAACTAGAAATCACTCATCTGGGACACCCTCCCTACCCTCACACCACCTTTGAGGCATCTGCTGGAGAATGACGGCCTCAGTTTGTGAAAATAAAACTCCTAGCCAGGCACGGTGGCTTACACCTGTAATCCCAGCACTTTGGGAGGCCCAGGTGAGAAGACTGCTTGAGCCCAGGAGTTCAAGACCATCCTGGGCAACGAAGTGAGACCCCCTCTCAAATACATAAAATGAAATAAAGTAAAACTGCTTACCAATCAACAGAGGACACCCCAAGATCCCCTCTGTGGTGCGTGAGGGGATGGGGTGGTCAAGGGGACTGGCATGTGGATGGTGGCAGTACTGCTCGTGACTTTTCCCCTTGAAGCTGAGGCTGCAACTGCAGGTAGCATGGGGCTCTGGAGCCAGGTGGGGTTCAGATCCCAGCTCTGCTGCCGAATAACTGTAGGGCTTTGGGCAATGCTTCCTCACTCAAGCTGAGTGGAGGACACAGCCATGCCTGCCCCTGCCCACACCCAGCTCACAGGGCCCTCAGGGAGGCAGGTGCTGACACGGCCGTCCATGCTTAGAAATCTGTGCTCAAGTCAGCCCTGCATGAGGGGAATGAGGTGGGGGAAGTAAAGGGACCTGTTTAGGACCAGTGTCAATCAAGCTTAGGCATGAATCCTGCAGGCAGTGAGCTCCCTGTCCCACTATGGCTGGGGCAGAGGGACCTGAGAGGGGAGCAGCTGCAATGGTGACAAAGCATGGCGAAACTCTACTACTGCCAGGCAACATGAAGCTGAAGGCTTTGAAAGCCAGGGTTCTCAGCTAAGGATCTTTTTTTTCATTAATTTTCTTTTCTTTTCTTTTTTTTGCACACCCAGCCCAGTGTGCAATGGCACGATCTCGGCTCACTGACACCTCCGCCTCTCAGGTTCAAGCAATTCTCTGCCTCAGTCTCACGAGTAGCTGGGATTACAGATGCACACCACCACGCCTGGCTAATTTTTTGATCTTTAGTAGAGACAGGGTTTCACTCGAACTCCTGACCTCATGATCTGCCTGCCTCTACCTCCCAAAGTGCTGGGATTACAGGTGTGAGCCACCACACCTGGCCTCTTTTTTTTTTTTTTTTTTTTGAGACGGAGTCTTGCTCTGTTTCCTGGGCTGGAGTGCAGTGTCCGGATCTCAGCTCACTGCAAGCTCCGCCTCCCGGGTTCACGCCATTCTCCTGCCTCAGCCTCCGGAGTAGCTGGGACTACAGGCGCCCGCCACCTTGCCCGGCTAGTTTTTTTTTTTTTTTGTATTTTTAGTAGAGATGGGGTTTCACCGTGTTAGCCAGGATGGTCTCGATCTCCTGACCTCGTGATCCACCCATCTCGGCCTCCCAAAGTGCTGGGATTACAGGCTTGAGCCACCG
>NC_045444.1:118154113-118170019 GCF_002776525.5 Piliocolobus tephrosceles
AGTTTCGCTCTTGTTGCCCAGGCCGGAGTGCAATGGTGCGATCTTGGCTCACTGCAGTCTCCACGGCCCCGGTTCAAGCAATTCTCCTGCCTCAGTCTCCCAAGTAGCTGGGATTCAGGTGCCAGCCACCACGCCCTGCTATTTTTTTTGTATTTTTAGTAGAGATGGGGTTTCACCATGTTGACCAGGCTGATATTGAACTCTTGACCTCAGATGATCCACCCACCTCAGTCTCCCAAATTGTTGCAATTACAGGCATCAGCCACGGCGCCCAGCTGAGAACTAGACACTTCTGAAGAGCATTACAGAACACATCATACCATCCTTACCATCCTAAAAGTTTTCTTTTTTTTTTTTTTTTAAGGCAGTCTTGTTCTCACCCAGGCTGCAGTGTGCAGTGGCTCAATCACAGCTCATTGTAACCTTGACCTCCTGGGCTCAAGCAATCCTCCCATCTCAGCCTCCTGAGTAGGTGGGGGTACAGGCATGTGCCACCATATACGGCTATTTAAAAATTTTTTCAGTCAGGCGCGGTGGCTCACGCCTGTAATCCCAGCACTTTGGGAAGCCAAGGTGGGTTGATCATCTGAGGTCGGGAGTTCAAGACCAGTCTGGCCAACATAGTGAAACCCCATCTCTACTAAAAATACAAAAATTAGCCAGGCATGGTGGCAAGTGCCTGTAGTCCCAGCTACTTGGAAGGCTGAGGCAGGAGAAATGCTTGAACCCGTGAGTCGGAGGTTGCAGTGAGTTGAGATCTCACCACTGTACTCCAGCCTGGGCAACACTGCGAGACTCTGTCTTAAAACAAAACAAATTTTTTTTTTCATAGAGATGGGGTCTCCTTATGTTACCTAGGCTGGTCTCAAACTCCTGGGCTTAAGTGATCCTCCTGCCTCAGCCTCCCAAATTGCAGGTATTACAGATGTGAGCCACTGTGCCCAGCCCTTGAAAAATTTTTTTATTTTTATTTATTTATTTATTGAGATGAAGTCTCGCTCTTGTCCCCCAGGCTGGAGTGCAATGGTATGATCTCAGCTTACTGCAACCTCCGCCTTCTGGGTTCAAGCAATTCTCCTGCCTCAACCTCCTGAGTAGTTGGGATTACAGGCACACGCCACCACGCCTGGCTCATTTTTGTATTTTTAGTAGAGACGGGGTTTCACCATGTTGGCCAGGCTGGTCTGGAACTCCTGACCTCAGGTGATCTACCTGTCTTGGCCTCCCAAAGTGCTGGGATTACAGGCGTGAGCCCCTGTGCCTGGCCAAGCTGCTGAAAATCTTAATTAAGGAAACTTCCAATGTATCACATAAGGCCCCAGAGGAAACTGATTCATACCAAGGTGATTCATACTTCAGGGTCTCAAAAATATGTCTTAACCAGGGACTTTGTGCCTCACACCACGGCCCTGTGAACCGTCAGGTCAGAGTGCGGACAAACAGCCACACTGCTCTCTCTCCGGGAGCTGGGCCATATTCTTCTCTCCATTTAGCAAGTGGGAATGCTGAGATCATGCCAGCAGCGAAGTGGATGAGAAGTGTCTGCTCAGTGCTATTTTTTTTTTTTTTTTTTGAGACAGAGTCTCACCGTGTCGCCCCAGGCTGGAGTGCAGTGGTGCGATCTCGGCTCACTGCAGCCTCCACCTCCCGGGTTCAGGCGATTCTCCTGCCTCAGCCTCCCAAGTAGTTGGGATTACAGGTGCCTGCCACCGTGCCCGGCTAATTTTTGTATTTTTAGTAGAGAGGGGGTTTCACCATGTTGGCCAGGCTGGCCTTGAACTTTCCTCAGGTGATCCACCCTCCTCAGGCTCCCAAAGTGCTGGGATTACAGGCGTGAGCCACCGTGCCCGGTGAGATAACACTCTTACAGCATCTAACAGCAAGAGGCTGGCATAACCAGGAGAAAGATGCTGGCAGGGGCCATAAATGACCACAATTTAAGGTAGGACTATACTTGTCAGGCCCCAGGAGAACTCGTTGAGGCTGAGGACAGCTCAGGAAGCTCTCAGTCCAGGTGCTGATTGGCAGCTTTCCCCTCGGACTTCACATGTGGGAAGGGCGCCCACCTTGCCTTCCCCTCCCTGATGAGGCTTCAGTTCTGGGTGATGCTGCATCCTATTTTGAGGTTTTCCTATAGAATTGTTCAAGTGAGATTCCTCCTGTGAGATTCTCAAAAAACATTTTGGAGGAGAGAATGTTTCTCAAAGGACCCTAAGAAATCTCTTCCCCTTCTAGAGACGCTTGCTCTGCCGGGAGCTAGAAAGGAACACATCTCCATGCTCTGGACCTGATTAGTGACCCTTACCTCAGGGGCAGCTGAGAGCCCTCCCGGGGCGTCCTGATCCTGGGCACCAGCTCGGTCTGTGATCTACCTAAGCCCTTCAATTCCCTGGCTCTGCAATGTGCAATCCAAATGCTCCCAGTATCTTCGTAGCTCCGTCACCCTGGGTTCTCGCGGCAAAGAGAGACGGATCTCAGTGGGAGGCTGGTTTTGGATGGAGGGCCACAGGGACTCGTGGTCTTACTGGTGGCTAAAAATTTCTTCAGAAATGTCGTTCTTTGGCCGGGCACAGTGGCTCACGCCTGTAATCCAGCACTTTGGGAGGCTGAGGCAGGAAGATCACTTCAGGCCAGGAGTGCGAGACCAGCCTGCATAACATACGGAAACTCCATTTCTACAAAAAATTTAAAACTTAGCTGGGTGTGGTGGTGCGTGCATGTAGTTCCAGCTACTTGGAGGCTGATGTGGGAAGATCACGTGAGCCCAGGAGGTCGAGGCTGCAGTGAGCAGAGATTGCGCCACTACACTCCAGCCTGGGTGGCAGAGCGAGACCCTGTCTCAAAAAAAAAAAAAAAAAAAAGAAAAAAAGAAAAGAAATGTTCCCAGTGTGTGATAAGGAGTGAACTAGTGAACTAGTATGAGCAACATGTCCCAGTTTGCCCAGGAGTTTTTCTGGTTGTGGCACTGAGAGTCCTGCATCCTGGGAATCCCTCAGTCAAACAGGGACTGTGGGTCGCCCGCCTGTAGCCCTGTAGCCCCCTGCGGCAGGAGGAGGGTGAGCCAGTCCGAGTTGGTGGTGTGTCCTCCCCTCGCCTCTGCCCTCTGCTCCTTTCACCTTTCTCCCCGAACAAGGTGGGGAGATTCTCTGCCAGGGGAGAAAGGAAGGTAGAAAAGACCCATTTAAGATGAACAGAGAAGATGTAGTGAGCCGAGATCGTGCTGCTGCACTCCAGCCTGGGTGACATAGTGGGACGCTGTCTCAAAACAAAAAACAAACAAACAAAAAAACCGAGCTGGGCACGGCGGCTCATGCCTGTAATCCCAGGGAGGCCAAGGCAGGCAGATCACATGAGGTCGGGAGTTCAAGACCAGCCTGACCAACATGTAGAAACCCCATCTTACTAAAAATACAAAATTATCCCGGCACGGTGGCGCATGCCTGTAATCCCAGATACTCAGGAGGCTGAGGCAGAAGAATTGCTTGAACCCAGGAGGTGGAGGTTGCGGTAAGTCAAGATTGCCCCATTGCACTCCAGCCTGGGCAACAAGAGTGAAACTCCATCTCAAAAAAATAAAAAATAAAAATAAATAAAAATAAAAAAATTAACAGACAAGGGGAAAGAGTTAAGTGTCAGAATGTCACAGAGCCTGCCCTCCTCACCCTCACGATTATCAGAGCTCAGCCTCCTGGCTTGGCACGGGCACACAGATCCTCCTCAGGGCCTACTTGGGCCCCCTGGTCTTCTGGGCTCCCACGTGGGCCGCGTGGCAGGAAGTCACATAGTGGTGTCCAACCTTTCCTCTGGTGCAGCGCTCTTGTGGGCATTCACGGCAGGGTGCCCAGGTGTGTGCCTGCTCACGTGCTCCCCCAACTAGCACCTTTCCCTGCTGTCATGCTGCTGGGCCCACCTATTCACAAAGTGGAACCGGAACTTAAGCAAAACACCCACGGAACTCGAGCTATGCAAATTGGTGCACACACACGGAGGGATCCAGGGAAGACAGCCAGGAAGTGACACAGGCAGGCAGAGGATTCCTGGAGGGATCTGAAGGAGCACGTGTACAGGGAGTCAAGGACTGGCACGATGGCCTTTTACTGTCCAGGGGCAGTGGCGTCGTGCACACTGCACACTCACCTCTCCCAGCCTCCTTACCTAGGCTCATGCCTAGGCTCCACAGAACTTGGCATCAGTTTGGGGGCAGGCCTGGGACATTAAGAGACATTTCCCACCCTCTCCCTACCAGGTAGGAACCTCCCAGGGCGGCCAGACCTGTGTGGGTACCAGGAGCCAGGTCTCTGGCACAGCTCCCCAGGAAAATGGGCAGGTCTGGGCGTGCTGAAGGAGCAGGCGTTGGGGGCTCTTACGCAATCCCAGCCAGGCTCACAAGGCGGGAGGGTTGAAAGGCTCCTGGCAGCTCCCCAGGCCCTTATGCCTGGGTGAGGAAACCACAGCCTGAAACTCCTCGGTTTCTGAAGGGCAGGAAGGCGGGAGTTTTTGAGACCTGCTCCACTCTGCTTGCCTCCCAGACTCTGTCATGCCTTTGAGGCCAGAGGGGCCGCCAAGCATGTCGGGCACCAAATCACAGGCTTCCAGAAACTAGAGAGGCCAGTGCCCTCACTTCCCATTGAAGACAGAAAGAACTTGCTGAAAACATTGTTCCTTTGTCCAGAGTCCTACAAGCTCTGTAAAGCCAACCCACTTAGGTACAGATGGCAGCTGGAAAATGGGATGCAATGGTTTCCCAGATGTGTTGGATGCTATTTTAAGCACTTTCTGAATATTAACTTATTCAATTTTTACAATAATCCTGCAAAGTAGTAACTATTATTGTCTTCTCTTATTTATTTATTTGTTTTTATTTTTATGTTTTTTAAAAATATGAAGTCTTACTCTGTTGCCCAGGCTGGAGTGCAGTGGCATGATATCATACCACTGCAACCTCCACCTCCCAGGTTCAAGTGATTCTCCTGCCTCAGCCTCCCGAGTAGCTGGCACTACAGGCATGCGCCACCATGCCCGGCTAATTTTTGTGTTTTTAGTAGAGATGGGGTTTCACTATGTTGGCCAGGCTGGTCTCAAACTCCTGACCTCGTGATCTCCCTGCCTCGGCCTCCCAAAGTGCTGAGATTATAGGCATGAGCCACTGTGCCCGGCCTCTCTTTTTGATTTTTAATTTTTATTTATTTTTATTTTTTATTTTTTGAGAAGGAGTTTCACTCTTGTCACCCAGGCTGGAGTGCAGTGGTGCCAACTTGGCTCACTGCAACCTCCGCCTCCCAAGTTCAAGCGATTCTCCTGCCTCAGCTTCCCTAGGAGGTGGGATTACAGGCGCCCACCACCACGCCCAGCTACTTTTTGTAATTTTAGTACAGACAGGGTTTCACCACATTGGCCAGGGTGGTCTCGAACTCCTGACCTCAGGTGATTGCCCGCCTCGGCCTCCCAAAGTGCTGGGATTACAGGTGTGAGCCACCACATCCAGCTTATTTTTATTTATTTTTATTCTTTTTCTTGAGACGGAGTCTTGCTCTGTTGCCCAGGCTGGTGTGCAATGGCGCAATCTTGGCTCTGCAACCTCCACCTCCTGGGTTCAAGGGATTCTTCTGCCTCAGCTTCCAGAATAGCTGGGATTACAGGCGTGCACCACCATGCCCGGCTAATCTTTTGTATTTTTAGTAGAGACGGGGTTTTACCATGTTGGCCAGGCTGGTCTCGAACTCCTGATCTCGTGATCTGCCCGCCTCAGCCTCCCAAACTGCTGGCATTACAGGTGTGAGCCACCGCGCCCAGCCTATTTTTTATTTTTTATTTTTTTATTTTTTATTTTTATTTTTTATTTTTTTTGAGGTGGAGTCTCGCTCTGTCGCCCAGGCTGGAGTGCAGTGGCCGGATCTCAGCTCACTGCAAACTCCGCCTCCCGGGTTTACGCCATTCTCCTGCCTCAGCCTCCGGAGTAGCTGGGACTACAGGCGCCCGCCACCTCGCCAGGCTAGTTTTTTTGTATTTTTAGTAGAGACGGGGTTTCACCATGTTAATCAGGATGGTCTCGATCTCCTGACCTTGTGATCCACCCGTCTCGGCCTCCCAAAGTGCTGGGATTACAGGCTTGAGCCACCGCGCCCGGCCTATTTTTTATTTTTTAAGACAGAGTCTTGCTCTGTTGCCCAGGCTGGAGTACAGTGGCACCATTATGGCTCACTGCAGCCTCAACCTCCTGGACTCAAAACAATCCACTCACCTCAGCCTTCTGAGTAGCTAGAACTACAGGCACATGCCACCATGCCCGGGTAATTTTTAAAAAATTTTTTGTAGAGATGATGTTTCGTCATGTTGCTGAGACTAGTCTCCAATTTCTGAGCTCACACAATCCTCCTGCTTAGGCCTTCCAAAGTGCTAGGAATAGAGGTGTGAGCCACTATACCCGGCCATCCTCTCTATTTCTTAGAGGAGAGAAAGTAACTCTCCCAATTCACAAAGCTAGTGTATGTCAGGGCTGGCATTTGAACCCAGGCAGTTTAAAAATACATTCTGTCTGATCTTTTAGGGATCAAGCAGATTTGTGAGATAACCAATTAGAAATATGGTGTAAATGGCTTTAGGGGAAGGCTTAGTTGCAAACTGAAGTGCCCACGGGGCCAGGCAGATGAAATCAATGTGTTATTCAGGCTGGTCAGGGAGAGGCCTGTGGGCCATCTGGACAGTGTGACGCCCAGAGGTGTCCCTGTGAAAATTCCCCCAAAACAAGCCAGGCACAGTAGTAAGCATCTGTTGTCCCAGCTACTCAGGAGGCTGAGGTGGGAGGATAGCTTGAGCTCAGGAGTTGTAGTCCAGCCTGGGCAACATAGCAAGACCCCGTCTCAAAACAAAACAAAACATGCCTGGAGGCCATATGGGGCCCCTTGCTCACAGCAGCTCTAGCCCAAGCCCACTGTATCTCAGCCTGGGGTCAGGAAAGCAGGCCTACCAGGGCACACCAGCATGTCCGGGGGTTTGAAGGGTAATGCCACAGAAGTGCCTGACCTCCTATGTAATAACAAGGCATGAGATGTATCAATGAGTGGAAGTGACAGTGGACAGGAAGAACAGTCCGTTCAGAAACAGCAAGAGTGGGCCGGGTATGGTGGCTTACGCCTGTAATCCCAGCACTTTGGGAGGCTGAGGCAGGTGGATCACTTGAGGTCAGGAGTTTGAGACCGGCCTGTCCAACATGGTGAAACCCCATCTCTACTAAAAACACAAAAATTAGCTGGGCGTGGTAGCAGTTACCTGTAATCCTCGCTTCTCAGGAGGCTGAGGGATGCAGGAGAATCACTTGAACCCATGAGGCAGAGGCTGCCATGAGCCAAGATCATGCCAATGCACCCCAGCCTGGGCAACACAGCAAAACTTAGCCTCAAAAAAAAAAAAAAAAAAAAGCTTGGCACCTGGCACGGTGGCTCACACCTGTCATCCCAGCATTTTGGGAGGCCGAGGTGAGCGGATCATGAGGTCAGGGTTCAAGACCAGCCTGGCCAATATGGTGAAACCCTGTCTCTACTAAAAATACAAAAATTAGCCAGGCATGGTGGTGCACGCCTGTAGTCCCGGCTACTTGTAAGGCTGAGGCAGAAGAATCGCTTGAACCCGGGAGGTGGAAGTTGCAGTGAGCTGAGATCGCGCCACTGCACTCCAGCCTGGGCAACAGAGAGACTCAGTCTCAAAACAAACAAACAAACAAACAAACAAACAAAAAACAGTAAAAGAGGTGGGGAGCTATCTGTTGCTGAAGGAACACAGTTCTTCATAGCCTAAATAACTCCACCACTATGAGCTGTCAGATACCACACTTCTGGGATGAGAGGGAAGTCCATGGGGGCAACTTCGCCCCAGGGCTCATCTAAAGATGCAGATTCCTCTGTTTTAGGACTTAGCTTCGGCCTCATCATTGATCCAAGTCCCTTGCTGTAATCCCTAGGTCTGCTTTTTTTGATTTGTTAAAAGGAGGGTTATATCAGAAGTTGAACCTGTAAATGTGTTGATTTTCAGTTGGTTTTCACCTACATAAACATCAGTTTCATATGGTTCAACTCCGTAACTGTCCTACCCACGTTGTACATGAAAATGAAGCATGAGCCAAAAGCTCACTGCATGTACACAGCGGGCACTCAGTGAGTGGGAAATTTAAGTGGTGGTTCTGGCACCAGATGGGCATGAGCCTTCCTCACCCACTTCTAGCAAAGCCACCTGCATGAGAACAACGTCAGGCAAAGCAGTTCTTTTTCTTTTTCTTTTTTTGAGAGAGAGTCTCATTCTGTTGCCCAGGCTGGAGTGCAATGGCACGATCTCGGCTCCTGAAACCTCTGCCTCCCGGGTTCAAGCGATTCTCCTGTCTCAGGCTCCCAAGTAGCTGCGATTACAGGTGCGCGCCACCAGGCCCGGCTTTTTGTATTTTTAGTAGAGGCAGGATTTCACTATGTTGGTCAGGCTGGTCTCGAACTCCTGACCTCGTGATCCATCCACCTTGGCCTCCCAAAATGCTGGGATTACGGACGTGAGCCACCGCGCCCGGCCAGGCAAAGCAGTTCTTAGAGGGAAATTCACATTCATTAGTTCCTCCTGGGTGTTTGACCTTCCCGCTCCCACAGCGGCCTGAATCTGTAACTGTCAAGTCTGGTTTTCAGCTGTGGACACATAGGCCACTACCCGAAGGCCACCATCCAGACTAGGGGGAAGCCTCGATTCTTAGAGGTGGCACAAACCAGGCTCTCACCGCATCTAGGTTTTGTGGAAAAAACAATCCCCTCGAGGGTAACTGGAACTTCATGGACGGGCCGCAGGTGCAAGGCGCTCTGTCTCCCTGTTTACGATGACGCATAATCCCTCCAGCTCTGCGAATGTGACACAAAGGAGCGGGTCACGGTGGCTGAGGCCAAGGAGCCCTTCCTCTCTGTGACGGGCGGCCCCAGGTCTGCGCGGCAGTGAAGACAGACTGGCAGTGGGAGTCAGGGGACTGGACAAAGAGTTGAGATGCGTGGTCCTCGAGAACAGCACTGTGGGAGTCCCCTGAATTGCGGCGCGCCCGTCCAGAGGAGAATGCCACCTCTAGCCACTGGGGCGCCTGGGGGCAGGGCGGAGACCCAGGGGGCGTCCCTTCGCCGCTGCATAGGAGGGCGTCCGCTGGGCAGCTGGGGTTGGCGCGGTATCCCCGCCCTGCCCAGCGTCTGTCCCACGTTTCCTCAGGCTAAAGTACCTGGAGCCCGGGCTTCTTCCTAAAGTAAAACTCGCCCCGGAAAGGCCAACAGTCCAGCGGCCAGAAAGGCACCTGGGAACAGGGATGCAGACCTAACCCGTGCGGGAGACGGGGTGGCGCCTGGCACTGCGCGCCTCTTCCCCGCAGGGAGAGTGCGTGCTAAGCTCAGCAAAGCCCCGTTGTGGAGATGGAACCATGTCGCCCATTACCTAATGAAACCGAGAAGGGAGACTCAGTCTCTCTTCTAACCCCGAGCGCAAGCTCTGCTGGACTTGGCATCGTCCGCCATCCACGATCCCACACTCCGGGTTTTCCTCATTCCCAGTTCGGCTGCACCGGAGAGACAGACGGCAGAAACTGCCAATGGAAGGACGCAAAGCGTCAACTTTGTGTTCGCCCGCCACTCTCGGCCAATGTGCGCTCGTCTCTCCGGAGTCCCGCCTTCCGTGTCGGGCGCCCCCTTTTGGCAGCACATGGACGAACCCTACCACTCGCCATCTTGTGTGTGGCACAGGTAAATTTCTGGACTATCTTTCCACCTATTCTGGTCTTTTTTCCCACACAACCGACTTCTTAGTTCGACAGCCAAGTGCGGTGGCGGTAAGGCTGGCGTAGCCAGCTGTTGTCGGATAGCCCACGTGAGCTAGATCGCTACGTCACGCCACGCTTGCCGAGCCCGGCGCCATCTTGAGTGTGGCGTCTTGATGCTCCACTTTCTCGGGGCTCCGCATGGTTCTCTAATGGCCCCCCAAATTTCAGGCAGTCCCCAAAGATTAGCCCAATTGGCTGAAGAGATGATTATTTTCCCCGAGTAACTCTGTAATGTTCATGTGTCCATCGCAGTCCAGCAATGGGGTGGGAGAAGGGTAGACTCGATGACCCGGCGGGTCCCTGGAGGAGGCTGCCCTGAAGCTGTCGCGACGGCAGTGACCGCTCGGGACAGACCCTAACTAGAGCCCTAGATTGAGGGGACCGCTACGCCGTGCGGGACCCGCGGGCTATCCCACTCGAGGGACATCGCGCATCGAGTCCCCTTGATACATGAATCCCTCTGTGTGCTTGACCCGGTGCCTGCTTGTCGACTGGCTTGGCCGACGGACGCCGGACCTGATGGTGGGCAAACTGGGTCGCCTGCCCACAAGACTGGGGTGCCCTGCCCCTGGGCGGGCGCGAGGATATGGCAGAGGGACGGGGCGGCCCAGGTGCCCGGGTCTCGGCCTCGGGACCACGTTGCTCGTCGTGGGGCTGCCGTCCACTTGCACTGGGACAATCTTTGGTCGAAGGCGACCAGGCGCGGGGGGCGGGTACCTCCGCGGGCACTGCGCTGGGCACCGCCCGGGGCGAGCGCGGCCCAGCACCCCGCCGTCCCCTCCCCCGCGCTGGCAGCCGTCGTGCGCCCGCCGCCGCCCCCTCTTCCCTCCCCCTCCTTCCGAGCAGCCGCGGGGAGGGCGGGAGGGAGGGGGAAGGGGGCTGGGCGGGCAGCTTTGCCGCGCTTTGGCTTTCTGCGTCAGCAGCCCCAGCAAAACAGCTGCGGGAGCGCGCGTCCGGAACGCGCTCGCGCACCCCTCCCCCGCGGACTCGGCGCCGCTGAGACCCGGCAAAATCAGGCCTTGAATGACAGTGCGACCGGCGACTGCGCAGCGCGGGACGCGCCGGGGCACTGCCGCTTTAAGCACGCTTGTCCATTGTTCGGAATCGAGCCAATGAGCGAGCGCCCGCTCCCTGCGCTCAGCCAATAGCGGCCGAGCATGGGAAGCCGAGCGCCGCCCACTAATCTATATTAAAGCTTCTGGCGCCGCGTGAGTCCCCCACTGGCTGCTCTGAAAAGCCATCTTTGCATTGTTCCTCGTCCGCCTCCTTGCTCGCCGCAGCCGCCTCCGCCGCGCGCCTCCTCCGCCGCCGCGGACTCCGGCAGCTTTATCGCCAGAGCCCCTGAACTCTCGCTTTCTTTTTAAATCCCCTGCATCGGATCACCGGCGTGCCCCACCATGTCAGACGCAGCCGTAGACACCAGCTCCGAAATCACCACCAAGGTGAGGCTGGACGCCGCCCGCCCCCTCGGGGTCCGCGCGCCGCCGCCCGAGCGGTGTTTGGCGCGCAGCAGCTGGACTGCCTCAAGCCCGCTCTTGCTCCCTCTCTCGGGGAAATGGCCCGCCCCCGGCGCGGTGCCCTCAGGCAGCCCACTCTTTGTGTGGTGCGGGGGAGGGGGCGGGAACCGCCGCGGGCAGACGTGATGCCCGTCGGGGAGTGGGCCGGGCGCCCTCAGGGGCCGAGGGCTAGGCGCGGAGGCCCGCTCACGGCTCTCGAAACTCGTCTGCGACCCGTGTGAGTGGCGGCGGGAGGGGAAGGGCCTGTCTGGGGGTCGCCGGCCCGCCGGGCGCACGGAAATAACTTTGAAACTCGAGCGCGTTGGGAATCGGAAGTGCTGGGGGGCGCGTGTTGGGGCGCGGGCCGGCCGCGGGAAGTGGCGGCGAGCGCCCGCCGGCCGCGCTGCTCTTTGTTCGGCGCCAGGCTGCCGGTTTCGCGCCCTGCAGCGGACCTGAGGTGGTTTATCTGGACTAAGCCCCGATAAGGCGGATGGGGCGACGGGCCGGTTGGCCGCGACGTCGGCAGTCCCCGCGGAGATGTGACGGGCTTATCCGCTTTGGGCGCTCTGGGAGGCGGGGGTGGGCGCCCTTCGAGGTGAGTGCGCCGGGAGCGGCCGCCCAGCTTCAGTCATGCACCCGCGGTGCCGGGCTTGGCTGAGGAGGCGAGAGCCCACGCGCCGCAGGCAGGAAAGAGAAAGTGAAGCACGGCGTTGGGGCGACGATGGGCGCCCCCCGCGGCTGCCCGGGAGTACCGTGTGCGCCGCAGCTCGGGGCGACGCGGGCCAACACGGCGGCCGCGACAGGCCGATGGTAGGGTCGAACGGGGGGGGCGCCCGGGCCCCGTGGCTGGTTCATCGCCCTCGGCTGTGAGGTCCTGCGCGGCTGGCGCGGCTCCGCTCCTGTTGTCGGCGCCGCCTCGGTCCCACTACCCGCCCTGGGTAGCGTCTCCGCCCTCGGCGGGAGTGCAGCGCTCTCAGACTGACTGGCTTTTTCTTAATCTTTCGGCTCTCGTCCGAGCCCCTCGTGCCCCTGCGGGGATTGGCGCGAGTCACCTTGGCGTCTCCTTAACTCTTGTGCCCCTGGCGTCACCTCTGGCTCTCCCAGGGGCGACTTCTTGGCAGAGCGGAGCTCGGGCCCCGCATCTCCGTAGGGGCTCTCAGTGACCCCTTCTGGGCTCAGTCCGGGAACCAGTTTGTTGGGGGAGAACACCTTCCCCATTGCGGGGCCTGGGTGTTCGATTTTCTGTGAGGCACCGAAAGGTGACTTTCCGCGAGGGCGATGAAGTAGCCCAAGAGGCGCATCCCCGACGGTCTCGGACCTAAGCAGCCCGGCGGACTTCGGGGCGACCTCCCGCGGGACTTGGCCCGGCAAATGCAGACATTCGGGCCTGCCGCGGTGGCGGCAGTGGGGCGTCGAGTCGAGAGGCCAACCGACCGACGCACCACCCGCGCGCTTGGCACTGTGCGCTCTGCCTATCCGCCCGAGTCTCCAAGGCAAGGGACGCACTCGGCGGCCCCGGGCCACGTGCTCTCTGCGCGCGGTGCGTGCCGAGGCCCGCGCGCAAAGCCCGCCGGGCGGGGGATGCGCGCCTGCGCGCCGCGACCTCCCTGCCCCCACAACTCCCCGGGACTTTGTCCGCCAGGGGGCGAGAGCGGGCGGAGCTGGGGTCCGGGGAGCGGGGTGGGCCGGACGGAGAGGGCCGGCAGGTGGCCCGGGGCTGCTCGCCGGACAGCGGCCGAGGGGCTCCCGCAGGCCCCGACACCTGTTGGTATTGGCGGCTGTGTCGTGTGGAAAAAATTACCGGGCGCCCCGGGGCGGTGCTGCCTTTTGGATCCTGGGCGGAGTCCCACTCGCTAGGTGCGGTCGGGACCCCTAGCCGTCGCGGGGAGGCCGGGACTTGGTTACTCCGGCGGCAGGCCCCGGCCTGGGGCACCGCCAAGCAGCGGTTTGCAGCCTCTAGGAATAGCGGTCGGATTTGGGGGTCGGTATGCTTTGGTTTTTTCAGAGACCTGACCTGGCCGGGGCGGTGCGGCCTCGCGGGCCTTCTAGGCTGTCGCGCCCGTGGGGCCCTCCCCGAGCGCAGGCCCCTCCCTCCTTGCCTTATTTATTTCTGGGACATAGCCTGCCACCTTCTTAGACGGCTCGAGGGGCGGGTTCCTTGCTCTTGGAAGCAGGCTGATGGGCGTGAGTGTCCGGGGCTCATCCACCCGGCCCGACGGGTTGGGGCTGTGGCGCCACATGGCTCCTTTCCTAGGAAGCGCCAGGGGGCAGTGGGAACCGCCACTGGGGCCGCTGTAGCGGGCCTTAAAGGATGGGAAACCCGATCACAGATGCCCCCACCGGCCTTCCTTTCACCGGACCAGTGGGAGAGGGACCGCAAGGACATTAGGCCCTTCTCTACGTGTCGCGTGAGACTCTTAATTTGGGATGGACAGAACAGACCAGTAGTTCTCAGCGCCTTTGCTTACCCTGGGGTTGCTCGGAAGACTTACTGGTTACTGGTTCCTTCTTCCCTTTTGAAGGACTTAAAGGAGAAGAAGGAAGTTGTGGAAGAGGCAGAAAATGGAAGAGACGCCCCTGCTAACGGGAATGCTGTGAGTGTCCGCCTTGCTCCTGAGCCCTGGCAGCTACCGCCCCGCAAAGTTTTTCCTGTTCTACTTTAAACATATATATATATATATATATATAGCTTTGCACAGTGGCAGTATCGTAGCCAGTGAGCTTTACCCGAGGGGCGAATATTACTAATTAAATGTTTATAAAAAGCTTTCAAGCAGCACCTGAACAAGAATAGGTTTAGAGGAGCTCTGGTAGTCTGAGTTTGGGCTTGTCCCAGGGTGGGGAAGCCCTTGCCCTTGCCTTGGGGCAGTTAATGTGCGGGGTTCATGATGGAGCCTGGAGGGTGTTGACTGGAGAAAGGCCTCTGCGGTGGGCTTGGCTGGGCTGTAGATGTAGCTGGCAGCCTCTGGTGGGAGACTGGGCATCAGGAGCAACGCTCTGTCCATCCCTGGGCCAGCTGGTAAGGAACGTGGTCTGTTTTCTGTCGAGGAGAATGAGGAAAACGGGGAGCAGGAGGCTGACAATGAGGTAGATGAAGAAGAGGAAGAAGGTGGGGAGGAAGAGGAGGAGGAAGAAGAAGGTGATGGTGAGTAGCCTTGTTTGTCTTCCCCTTTTCAGGTACTTCCTGGCCTTGTCTGGCAGAAGGGGAAGGAGTTGGGGCTCCTGGGAGTGGGACCATGGTACTTGGGGCCAGTGGACCACATGACCGTGGGCACCCACCTGTAGAGTCAGCTGTGCCCATGCCCACTCACACTCACTCGCACATCTGAAAGTTTGTTTCTTGAAGCTCTGAAAGCCACAGATCTGTTGGGTTGGCTTCTTGGGGTGCAGCTGCTTGGGCCTCTGTCCTCTGGAGATTCCCACCTGTGCAGTGGGCATGGATGGGTGTCCTGATTGGGCCCAGTTGCAGGCAGCAGAGGCAGGGCAGGGACCTTGCAGGCCGCCACATCTTCCTCGGGATTTCCCCAGGAGCCACAGTAGGAGGGAAGTGTGGTTTACCTGGCCTTTGATTCTCTAGGTGAGGAAGAGGATGGAGATGAAGATGAGGAAGCTGAGTCAGCTACGGGCAAGCGGGCAGCTGAAGATGATGAGGTGGGTTCTGGCTTGAGAAGAAGCGGGATTTGCCATCTGGGTCTTCCCACCTACCTCTAGTGGAGGGACTGTTTGTGACTTTGTAGGTGGCCACTGTGTGGTCCTGAATCCTTAAGAACAGGAAGGAACAGGGCTGGGCTCAACCTCCCAGAGCAAAGGCCTTGGGCTGTGGAGCTGGGGGTCCCTGGTTCTTGCTCTGCCTGTGGGAGCTGAGGCAGTGGGCTGGATAGGGCCCCTGGGGTTGGAGGGGCCTTTGACAGTCTTTCTCTGCCCAGGATGACGATGTTGATACCAAGAAGCAGAAGACCGACGAGGATGACTAGACAGCAAAAAAGGAAAAGTTAAACTAAAAAAAAAGGCCGCCGTGACCTATTCACCCTCCACTTCCCGTCTCAGAATCTAAACGTGGTCACCTTCGAGTAGAGAGGCCCGCCCGCCCGCCCACCGTGGGCAGTGCCACCCGCAGATGACACGCGCTCTCCACCACCCAACCCAAACCATGAGAATTTGCAACAGGGGAGGAAAAAAGAACCAAAACTTCCAAGGCCCTGCTTTTTTTCTTAAAAGTACTTTAAAAAGGAAATTTGTTTGTATTTTTTATTTACATTTTATATTTTTGTACATATTGTTAGGGTCAGCCATTTTTAATGATCTCGGATGACCAAACCAGCCTTCGGAGCGTTCTCTGTCCTACTTCTGACTTTACTTGTGGTGTGACCATGTTCATTATAATCTCAAAGGAGAAAAAAAACCTTGTAAAAAAAGCAAAAACGACAACAGAAAAACAATCTTATTCCGAGCATTCCAGTAACTTTTTTGTGTATGTACTTAGCTGTACTATAAGTAGTTGGTTTGTATGAGATGGTTAAAAAGGCCAAAGATAAAAGGTTTCTTTTTTTTCCTTTTTTGTCTATGAAGTTGCTGTTTATTTTTTTT
>NC_045444.1:118170029-118175416 GCF_002776525.5 Piliocolobus tephrosceles
GATGGAGTATCACTCTGTCGCCCAGGCTGGAGTGCAATGGCACAGTCTCAGCTCACTTCAGCCTCCCCTTCTTGGGTTCAAACAATTCTCCTGCCTCAGCCTCCTGAGTAACTGGGATTACAGGTGTGCGCAACCACGCCCTGCTAGTTTTTGTATTTTTAGTAGAGATGGGGTTTGACCGTGTTAGTGAGGCTGGTCTTAAACTCCTGACCTTGTGATCCACCTGCCTCAGTCTCCCAAAGTGCTCGTATTATAGGTATGAGCCACTGCACCCGGCCGAAAATGTCTACTTTTAAGTAAGTCTGCTGTTACTTTCTTGGAATCTTCCAAGAAAAACTGGTTATAATCTTAGCCTAATTTTACCAAATGAATAGTAGTTATTCAAAATTTTAAATATCTGTTAAAGAATATTGTTGCTGAATATAAGCCAATTAAAAGTTGGTATATACTTGCCAGTAGAGATTATTTGGATTCTAATCCTGACTAAGAGCTAGACCTCAAGTAACAATATGCATGGCCAACAATGTATCATAAAGAAAAGAAATGATCATGATTGACCTCTTTAATAACATAAAACAATAAAGTGTAATTTTAAGTTCTGTAAACAAGTAGACCAATCATCTCCACTTGATTATGCCAGGGCACCTTGTGACCCATAAAATATTCAGATAGCATATTATATCTCAAATGCACATAATTTAGCTCCAAATGAAATAATTAATATATATAAAGCATTCAAGTGACAATAACTTTGCTTATCCTCTTATAACAGAAGAATTATTTGGGGGATGATTTGAGCAAGTCAGTTCACTTAAGAAGTCTTTCTAAGATATCTGAGTAGATGCCTTTTCCATTGAATGCATTTCCTTTAATAAATGCAAGAATTCAAAAGCATTCCATTGAACCAAGAGCTGCTTCAGAGCTCAGAAGTGGGTGGTCAATACCCATTTGTTGCTATAGCTGCCAGTGATGGTGATGAGTGTGTTTCTTTCTTGAGACAGGGTTTCACTCTGTCACCCAGGCTGGGGTGCAGTGGCATGATCTCGGCTCACCACAACCTCTGCCTCCCAGGCTCAAGCGATGCTCCCACCTCAGACTCCTGAGTAGCTGGGATTACAGGTGCGCACCACCACGCCCAGCTAAGTTTTGTATTTTTGGTAGAGATGGCATTTCACCATGTTGCCCAGGCTCATCTTGAACTCCTCATCTCAAACAGTCCCCTGCCTCTGCCTCCCAAAGTGCTGGGATTACAGCAGGGAGCCACCGTGCCCAGCTGATTATATGTTTTTAACCCTCTGAAAGACATTTTATTTTTTTGAGACAGGAACCTCACTCTGTTGCCTAGGCTGGTGTGCAGTGGCATGAACATGGCTCACTGCAGCTCCAACTTCCTGAGCTCAAGTAATCCTCCTGCCTCAGCTTCCCAAGTAGCTGGGACCACAGGTGTGTGTCACCACAGCCAGCTAATGAAAACAAAATTTTCGTTTTGCAGAGACGGGAATCTTGCTTTGTTCCCCAGGCTAGACTTGTATTCTTGGGCTCAAGCAATCCTCGGCCTCTCAAAGTGCTGGGATTGCAGGTGTAAGCCATGGTGCCTGGTCCTTCAAGACAAATATGTCTTTAAACTAAGAGCTTAACAGAGGTCCCCAAACTTTCTCTGTTCACAGCAATCTTAGTGGTTCAGTAACTTTTATTAGTGCACCTAGGCCAAAATAAATGAACTCCTCTTTAGTTAGTTAGGTTCAGACAACTTATGAAGCATTTCTGCCTTAATTTGGTAGCTTGTCATTTTATTTATCTATCTATCTATCTATCTATCTATCTATCTATCTATCTATCTATCTATTTATTTATTTATTTATTTATTTATTTATTTATTTATTGAGATGGAGTCTCGCTCTGTGGCCCAGGCTGGAGTGCAGTGGCTGGATCTCAGCTCACTGCAAGCTCCGCCTCCCGGGTTTATGCCGTTCTCCTGACTCAGCCTCCCAAGTAGCTAGGACTACAGGCGCCCACTACCTCGCCCAGCTAGTTTTTTGTATTTTTTTTTTTTTTACTAGAGACGGGGTTTCACCGTGTTAGCCAGGCTGGTCTCGATCTCCTGACCTCGTGATCTGCCCGTCTCGGCCTCCCAAAGTGCTGGGATTACAGGCTTGAGCCACTGCGCCCGGCCTTGTCATATTATTTTGGAGAAAAAAAGCCACATAAATTGAGAAAATATTTTCTGTCTTTTTTTTTTTTTTTTTGAGACGGGCTCACTCTGTTGCTCAGGCTAAAGTGCAGTCGCGTGATCTCAGCTAACTGTAACCTCCACCTCCTGGGTTCAATAGATTCTCCTGCCTCAGCCTCCCAAGTAGCTGGGACTAGAGGCACATGCTACCACACCCAGCTAATTTTTGTATTTTTTAGTAGAGACGGGGTTTCACTGTGCCAGGCTGGTCTTGAATTCCTGGCCTCAAGTGATCCACCCACCTCCCAAAGTGTGGGGATTACAGGTGTGAGCCACCATGTCTGGCCTAATTTCATTTTTAATTAAAATGAATGACTTACTAATGGAGTGTGTGTGCCTATTAGTCACTGCACAGCTTTTCGTACCTTGGAATCCGATTGGACGCCACCACCCTCATCTCCTGTTCACATTGGTTTTCTCTGGGTTCTTGCTTCTTATCACCCAAACCTCCGCAAGCTCAGCTTCCCAGATATTTCATCAAAGAGAATGCAGCATGGCCTAATTTGAAACTTAACAATCTTGAGCTAATAGTTAAGAGTTAATAGGACAGATGTTCAGTGCCACTGTCTTTTCTTTGAAAATTAAAAAAATCCTGCGGCCTCCCTGTGAGTTTGCGGAAGTGCCCTGGAAACCAAACATCTTCGCCAAATTCCTGATTCTCACTCAACTCCACCCCTCAGTTTATTCAAAGCTACAGCTGAAGCTGCTTAGTTACAGATCAAATAAAATCACCAAATAGAATCGCTAAGCCCGATTATGTCTTCACTTTGAGGACCATTTTAATAGTGTGTTTTGAAAGCTGTGAAACAATTACCAGGTCATTAGTAAGAAGTTCTAAAAATAAACTTGACAATACAGGCTTAAAGTACTGTCCCACAGGCACAGGACAGTATTGTAACTAGCGGGGCTGGTGATCAGATTGCACCTTAGTATGTTCTTTCTGGCTGTGCTGTGGAGAGTAAGTCAGGAAGGGAGGCCAGTGCTGCAGTCCTGAGATGGTTACAGGAGTGGAGGTGGGGGCCGTGGGGATGGTGAGGACACGAACAAGATGTTTATGAAGTGAGGTCAATGGGCTACGGTCTACTGGGCAGTGGGGCAAGTGGGGCAGGGAGAATGGAGACAGGGGATGCCCACACCCTGGGTGGATGTGTCCAGCCACTCTTCTTTTTTTTTTTTTTTTTTTTTTTTTTTTGAGACGGAGTCTTGCTCTGCCGCCCAGGCTGGAGTGCAGTGGCCGGATCTCAGCTCACTCTTCTCATGTGTGACTGGGAGTGAAGGAAAGCAAGGACACCTGACCTCTTTGCCCGACTTTTTCCTCATTTTTCTTCTCCATCATACACTAGGCTGCAAGGGGAGGGCTTTTACCTTCTCCTATAACGATTTCCCTCACGTTGTAGCCTGAGTTCTCTGTATTCAACAGGTAATCAAGTAGCGTACACCTGGTTCTTGTCATGTTGATGTCAGTTTAAGGGATTTAAACACTCTTTTCTTTTGGAGTAAAGCCTGGCTTTCCAGACTTTTGGTTTGCTGGAGACTAAAAACTTCTGTTTTGAAAGTCAATTGCTGAATGTCGACTTCTTTCATTTGTTTTTTTTTTTTTTTCCAAAAAATAGAGACAGGGTCTTGCTATGTTGCCCAGGCTGGTTTCGAACTTCTGGCCTCAAGTGATCCTCCCCCTTGGCCTCCCAAAGTGTTGAGATTACAGTTGTGAGCCACCCATGCCTGGCCTTTACTTCTTTCAGTTTCTACAGCCCATCATCCCAGACTGATGCTGTCATTGTACTGTCCTGTTTTCTTCAGAACACTGATCACTATCTGAAATTATTTGCCTTCTGTCTCCTCCCATTAACATCTAATGGGAGATTGGCTGGGCATGGCGGCTCATGCCTGTAATTCCAGCACTTTGGGAAGCTGAGGTGGATGGATCAGGAGGTCAGGAGTTCAAGACCAGCCTGGCCAACACGGTGAAACCCGTCCCTACTAAAAATACAAAAATTAGCCAGGTGTGGTGGCGGGTGCCTGTAATCCCTGCTACTTGGGAGGCTGAGGCAGGAGGATTGCTTGAACCTGGGAGGTGGAGGTTGCAGCGAGCTGAGACCACGCCACTGCACTCCAGCCTGGACAACAAGAGCGAAACTCCATCTCAAAACAAAGAAACAAGAAAATCTAATGGGAAAATAGGGCCCTCACTCAACTTGTCTAGTAAGTTATTTCCATCACTTAGAACAGTGTCTGGAGTATAAAAAGTGCTCAGTAAATGTGTGTGGAGTAAATGTATAATGCCTAAAGAATTGGCACATAGCATGTTCTCAATACACTACAACTAAAAAAGAAAATCTAAAACATTTTTGGGACGAGGCAGCTGGAAGAAAATGAAGAGCCTACAGATGAGGAAGGAGCAGAACACCCAGAAGAGGGGCTCCAAGAATGCAAGGAGAAGAGAAACCCAGCAGACATTAGAAGAATCAGATGCAGCAGAGAAAGCAAGGACTCGAAGGCACTCGCCAGAGGGGTGGGGCCCAGAGCCAGATGGCAGTGTTTGAGGAGTAGATGAGAGGAGTGGGAAGCGTGAGTGAAGACAATTCCAAGTTTGGATCTGCAGAGAAAGAGAAGGGCTAGGGCAGAAGCTGAAGGCCATGCAGGATTGAAGAGAAGTCTTATTTTTAGAAATTTATTTTTTAAGGTGATTTGAACATGTTTTGTGAGCTGAGGGTTGATGGATCCGGAGAAGAGAAAAGGCTTTTCCGATTTTGTCTTGAGCATAGTCTCCTCTTCCTTTAAATTTCTACCTGGTATTTCTCTTTTTTTTTGAGACGGAGTCTTGCTCTGTTGCCCAGGCTGGAGTACAGTGGCTGGATCTCAGCTCACTGCAAGCTCCGCCTCCCGGGTTCACGCCATTCTCCTGCCTCAGCCTCCCGAGTAGCTGGGACTACAGGCGCCCGCCATCTCGCCCGGCTAGTTTTTTTTTTTTTTGTATTTTTTAGTAGAGACGGGGTTTCACCGTGTTAGCCAGGATAGTCTCGATCTCCTGACCTCGTGATCTGCCCGTCTCGGCCTCCCAAAGTGCTGGGATTACCGGCTTGAGCCACCGCGCCCGGCCTCCTGGTATTTCTCTTATGGCATTTTTTTTTCTTTTTTCTTTCTTTTTTTTTTTTTT
>NC_045444.1:118175816-118275801 GCF_002776525.5 Piliocolobus tephrosceles
TTTTTTTTTTTTTTGAGAAGGAGTCTAGTTCTGCCGCCCAGGCTGGAGTACAGTGGCACGATCTCAGCTCACTGTAACCTCCACCTCCTGGGTTCAAGCTACTCTCCTGTCTCAGCCTCCCGAGTAGCTGGGATTACAGGCACCCGCCACCATGCCCAGCTAATTTTTTGTATTTTTAGTAGAGACGGGGTTTCATTGTGTTGGCCAGGCTGGTCTCAAACTCCTGACCTCGTGATCCGCCCATCTCAGCCTCCCAAAGTGTTGGGATTACAGGCGTGAGCCACCGCACCCGATATTTTTTTTTTTCTTTTTTTGAGATGAAGTTTTGCTCTTGTCACCCAGGCTGGAGTGTAGTGGTATGATCTTGGCTCACTGCAACCTCCACTTCCCAGGTTCAAGCGATTCTCCTGCCTCAGCCTCCTGAACAGCTGGGATGATAGGTGCCCACCACCACGCCCAGCTATTTTTTTTTTTTTTTGTCCGTAGAGATGGGGTTTCACCATATTGGCCAGGCTGGTCTTGAACTCCTGACCTCATGTGATCCACCCGCCTCAGCCTCCCAAAGTGCTGGGATTGCAGGCATGAGCCACCACCCCAGGCCTCTTATGGCATTTCTGATAATTATTTATTGTATCCTCCTACTAGAGACAAACTCAGTAAAGGTAGGCTTGTGCCTAGCACAGCATCTTATTAGTGGGTATAACAGGCCTATAAGTGTGGCCTGAATGTGGCTATATCCCCTTTGGAAGACTTTCATGCCTAACTAGGGTCAGACTCAGTACTTCATCATATTCCCCATCACAAAAGCCCAATACTCAAAACACTGGCAAGAAACATAATGGGGGTACAGATGCGCGGGTGTATTGCACATTACACAGCAAAGTTTAACCGAAATTCTCTAAATAGAAATCTATATTCTTTCTCGCAAGTCTCCTTCTCCAAGGCTGTGAGGACTGGGATTCTTCCCCCATCTCCTCCCCAACACAGACTCCTAAGCCCCTCTTGATTGCCCTGAGCAGCTGAACTCTCCCTCTCAGCTTGTACAGGTCAGAGATAGGACTCTGTTCCTTAAGCAAGCCACTTGAAGACCTCAGTCTGTCCTGCAGCCATCCTCATATACACATCTATGTCTCTAACACATATTAAATGCTTCTACCAGTATTTCTCAAAGCATGGTCCATAGACCACCTGCATCGGAATCACCTGGCGGCTTTAAGGTGCAGGTTTCTGGGCCTCACACCTACTGATCAGACTCTCTGGGAGCCGGGTGGGGCGGGGAGATGCCCATGCTGGTTTGAAACTCAGTGACCATAGACTGTGCTAGGCCTGGTCTATATGAGTCTCTTTCCAGGAACATTCTGCGGCCTTCAGTGTATCCAGAAAAAGCTGCTTCTCCAGGCATCTGGGCCTGCATCAAGGCCTGCCATACAAGAGCTGACTTTGACTTCACAAGGGTCCTAGTCCCTACAGTTCCCCTGTCCTCTCCTTTTGCTTGTGTTTACTTAGGCCTGCACCAATTCCTTCCTCCTCCTCCTAGCATTCAGCCTTCCTCCTCACCAGTTCAAATCCCACCCACACTACTTGCAGCCCCTAGTCAGTACTGTGCCTGAAGCACACACTTTCTATTTTTCTTAGAGCAGCTAGCAAGAAGCATGTCTGACTGTTTTGGACAGACGAATGAGTGGAGAAGCATTCTCTGGGAAGTCCTTTCTCCACTACAGTGTGTTCAGTCCCATGAGAACATTCCTTGATGGAATTATGGGGAGCAGATACGGTTTAGCAAAGAGGAGACGGGTTCACTCTTAGAAAAAGAGATGGCATTTTACGAAGGTAATTCAGGCTGGGTGCGGTGGCTGACACCTGTAATCCCAGTGCTTTGGGAGGCTGAGGCAGGAATTTCTTGAGACCAGGAGTTTGAGACCAGCCTGGACAACACAGTGAGATCCTCATCTCTATAAAAAAGTTTTTAAGGCAGGGCGCAGTGGCTCACGCCTGTAATCCCAGCACTTTGGGAGGTTGAGGTGGGGTGGACCAAGAGGTCAGGAGTTCGAGACAAGCCTGACCGACATGGTAAAATCCCGTCTCTACTAAAAATACAAAAATTAGCTGGGTGTGGTGGCACGTGTCTATAATCCTAGCTACTCAAGAGTCTGAGGCAGGAGAATTGCTTGAATCTGGGAGGCAGAGGTTGCAGTGAGTTGAGATCACACCACTGCACTCCAGCCTGGGTGACAGAACAAAACTCTGTCTCAGAAAAAAAAAAAAAAAAGAGTTAAAAAAATTAGCTGGGCATGGTGGCGCACATGTGTAGTCCCAGCTACTCGGGAAGCTAAGGTTAGAGGATCTCTTGAGTCCAGGAGTTTGAGGCTCCTGTGAGCTAGTATCATGCCAACTGCACTCCGGCCTGGGTGACAGAGAGAGACTCTGTCTCTAAAAAGAATAAATAAATAGATAAATAAACAGTAAAGCAATTCATTTTCAGCTTGTTTTTTTCTTTCTTTCTTTTTTTGAGACGGACTCTTGCTCTGTTGCCCAGGCTGGAGTGCAGTGGCATGATCTCGGCTCACTGCAACATCTCCCCGGCTCAAGCAGTTCTCCCTGCCTCAGCCTCCTGAGTAGATGGGACTACAGGCACCCGCCACCATGCCCAGCTGTTTTTTCTTTTCTTTACATTTTGTTTAGTTCCTTTCTTCCTTCCTTCCTTCCTTTCTTCCTTCCTTCCTTCCTTCCTCCCCCTTTCCTTCCTTCCGACAGGGTCTTGCTTTGTCACCCACGCCAGTGTTCAGTGGCACGATCTCAACCCACTGCAACCTCTGCCTCCTGGGCTCAAGCAATCCTCCTGCTTCATCCTCCCGAATAGTTGGGACTACAGGCACACACCTCCATGCCTGGATAATTTTTTTTTTTTTTTTTTGTAGAGACTGGGTTTTACCATTGTTACCCCAGGTTGGTCTTGAACCCCTGGGCTCAAGCGATCCTTCCACCTTGGCCTCCTAAAGTGCTGGGGTTACACCAACTTGTTTTTCCATCCAAACTTTGGTATTTAAAAAATAGCTTTTGGGCTGGGCATGGTGGCTCACGTCTGCAATCCCAGCATTTTGGGAGGCTGAGGTGGGTGGATCACCTGAGGTCAGCAGTTCGAGACCAGCCTGACCAATATGGTGAAACCCTGTCTCTACCAAAAATACAAAAAAAAAAATTAACTGGCGTGGTGGTGCGTGCCTGTAATCCCAGATACTTGGGAGGTTGAGACAGGAGAATTGCTTGAACCCGGGAGGTGGAGGTTGCAGTGAGCCGAGATCATGTTACTGTACTCCAGCCCGGGTGACAGAGCGAGACTCTGTCTCAAAAAAATACAATACAATACAATACAATACAATACAATACAATACAATAAAGTAAAAAAATAAAAAATAGCTTTTGAAGACAACAGATCTAATATGAGGAATTGAATCGTCATTGAAAGATGGTGCTAGTACACTAAAAATGTACTGTTTCTCCTCCCCACCCGCAGATGCAAACAGACTCAGGTAATAGAGAGAAAAGGAAAAGAGGAATCCGAGAGCAAGAGCCACACCAAAGAGAGCCATACCTTTGGTGTGTTCTGTCCTCTGGCCTCAGACCTTACTGCTTTGGTAACTTGAAAACATGTAATTGTTGGTATTTTATAAAAGACAGTGGCTTGCAGTGAGCCGAGATCACGCCACTGCACTCCAGCCTGGGCGATAAAGCGAGACTCCGTCTCAAAAAAAAAAAAAAAAAAAAAAAAAAGACAGTGAAGGCAGGCCAGGAGTGGTGGCTCATGCCTGTAATCCTAGCACTTTGGGAGGCCGAGCCGGGCAGATCACCTGAGGTCAGAAGTTCGATACCAGTCTGGCCAACATGGTGAAACACTGTCTCTCCTAAAATTACAAAAAAAAAATAGCTAGGTGTGGTGGCAGGCTACTCAGGAGGCTGAGGCAGGATAATTGCCTGAACCCAGGAGGCAGAGGTTGCAGTGAGCTGAGATCACGCCATTGCACTCCAGCCTGGGCAACAAGAATGAGACTCTGTCACAGAACAAAACAACAACAAAAAAAGACACTGAAGGCTACTAGTAGCTCCGAGGTAAGAACACTTTTTGGTGTTCTCTTTTATGTCAGACCTGAAAGCACTGCCAGTTGTAATCCCTTTTCTCCCATGCTGGCTTCCAATGACAGCAGTCTTAAAGGCCTCCCAGCCTCCTCCCAGCCCAGATGCCTTCCCATCGTTCTCCAGTTAGGTCCATGCGGATCTGTTTGTTTTGTAGCTTCTAGTCTCATTTAGGAATACAAGAGTCCCTACTCTACCAACTTAGAACCGCCCTTTCTGGAAACTTCTTGAACAAATGAATACTGTAAACAAATAGAAACAATTAACAACAATAAACAAACAAAGGGTGCATGTATGTTGTGGAAAAGGCCCATTAAAGATTGTGTCTAAAAGACAAATGTTAACGTCATGGGTTTGGTTCAAGTATGTTGCACAGTTTTGGAAAGCAGTAACTGTGGCACTAGGGAACAAGATCTATCAGTTCCATTCCTGGAGTAAAATACAGTTGTGATCTTATATTTGGTTTCTTTCCATTATGCAGCCAGGTTCACTTTCCAGAAAAAGGAGATAAAAGCAGTGCCATGCTAAAGACTGTAGGAATATTTTAATTCATATTTTTAATTACATTATGTAATAATATCACAGTCTATTTTACAAGTTAAATGTATGAGAATGTATGAAATAGAAATGGTAGGAAAAAACTAAACATGGGTCAGGAACATGGAATTTTTCCAAAACCAGGGGCCAAAGGTAGATGTGTAGCCTGTAGGGCCCAAGGAGGAGACAAGGAGGGTGACAGGTACAGTTATCGGTTTGTGGTATGTGTTTGTTCCCTGTGTGGGGAGGGAAGGATTTGAGACCTGTCCCCTGCCCTGGTCTGGGGTTGGGAGTTTAGTCTGGTCAGCTGGAAGATGGCAGCTTGGGAAAAAGAGCCATCTGGTTACCTACACAGAGCTGGTCCCCTGGTGGCTGCAGGTAGGTTCTGCTGTTGAGGGAATTAGGGGGGGAAGTGTCAAAAATCAAAAATGTGAAGGAAAAAAGTAAACACAGTTTCCTCCTCCCTCCAAAAAACCCAAATTCTTGACATGCGCACACATTCTTCTTTCAAACATAGAAAAGTCTCACTCTGGATGTGCTTACAAGAAGATCGTCGTCAAAAAACTTTGTTTCTATGATAACGTTCCCACTGTAAGTAAGAAGAGAAACAGAGGGCAAAAGAGTGAGCATGTTAGGCACAAGATTTCATTTCCACAAAGTGGTTTCCGGTTTCCATCTGGATTCCTGGGCCAAAGGACATGTACCCACCCAGAGTATTAGCTTGGGGCCATTAAAATCCTTGTCTATATAGGGCTACAAGTCTAACACGACATTTAATTTATGTGGCTAGATTCATCCCTGTCAAGCTCCCAAATCAGAAGTGAGAGCATGTCTCCACTCCTTGGTACACTCTAAAGCCTTTAGTAGAGTGCTCTGCACACAGGGTGCTTATAGATCCGACTGACTTTCTGATACCGCATTCATGGACACCTCTGGCTGGTTTATACATAGAAGCCTGCAGACCTCAGGGGCAGCATCCTTCCCTACAGTACTCACTATAGTGGAAAGGTGGGCTTTAGCCTGGCCCACATCTATTTTCCTGCCTTTGGGTATCAGCACCTTGCTCTTCATTTGGGAACCACCCTTCCTCCAGTCCATGTGCCAAGTGAGTGGCCCCTCACTCACCTGGCAAAAGGGTGAACAGAGGATGTAACTTAGGCCCATCAGACTCTTTCCTTTGAGCAAGATCCTTCCTGTAGCTTCTCCTTGAGGAAGCCATCCAGGGATTCCTGCCCACCTGCATCTTTCGAGCCACCCCAGGTCTCCCCCTTAGTCTTTCAACTCTCGTATTAGCCAGAGCCTGTTTCTATGACTTACAACTAAAGAACACTAAATGATGCACCTGTATTGTGAGGGAAGAATTTTATTTTTCTTGGTGGGTACCTCAGTGCTCCCATTTGTAAAATGGGAGAGACCATGACCTTACCAAATCACACTTGAGCTGAGTTTAGGGCAACTGTTTTTGGGGGTTCTAAAAAGTTAAGTATAGTTGGTCCCCTACTTACAATGAATCAACTTATGAGCTTTCAACTTTCTAGTGGATTTATGGGGATATTAAATGCATTTTTGACTTATGATATTTTCATCTTATGGTAGGTTTGAGACAGATCGAGACTCTGTCTCAAAAAAAAGAAAGAAAAACAGCAACAAAACATCTGGCCTGGTGAAGAAGAAGTCAAATGAAGTTTAATAAAATCTAAAAAAAAACCAAAAACCTGCTTTCCTAAACTACTCTGTACTTTCCCAGAGTAATTAATAACCAGCAGATAAATTTCTGCTTGTAATTAATTACAAAACAGGTAAATAAGGTACTCAAAACCTGACTGGCTGATAGGATATAAAAATAGCTACCATTGTAATTAAAAATCTATTTTTAAAACCATTAAAACTTTAAAAAATTCTATTACAAATTTGTATGTATGTATGTATGTATGTATTTATTTATTTATTTATTTTTGAGATGGAGTCTCACCCTGTTGCCCAGGCTGGAGTGTAGAGGCACAATCTCGGCTCACTGCAACCTCCAGCACTTGGATTCAAGTGATTCTCCTGCCTCAGCCTCCTGAGTAGCTGGGACTACAGGTGCGCACCACCAGGCCTGGCTAATTTTTTGTTTTTTAGTTTTTGTTTTTTTTGAGATGCAGTCTCACTCTGTTGTCCAGGCTGGAGTGCAGTGGCGCGATCTCAGCTCACTGCAAGCTCCACTTCCCGGGTTTACACCGTTCTCCTGTCTCAGCCTCCTGAGTAGCTGGGACTACAGGTGCCCGCCACCACACCCGGCTAGTTTTTTGTATTTTTTTAGTAGAGACGGGGTTTCACCGTGTTAGCCAGGATGGTCTCGATCTCCTGACGTCATGATCTGCCCGTCTCGGCCTCCCAAAGTGCTGGGATTACAGGCTTGAGCCACTGTGCCCGGCCTATTTTTTTGTATTTTTATTAGAAATGGGGTTTTGCTGTGTTAGCCAGGATGGTCTCGATTTCCTGACCTTCCTCCAGTCCATGTGCCAAGTGAGTGATCCACCTGACTCCGCCTCCCAAAGTGCTGGGATAACAGGTGTAAGCCACCGCACCCAGCCTCTGTTACAAAATTTAGATGAGGTCTTGCTATGTTGCCCAAGCTAGTCTCAAACTCTTGGACTCAAGCAATTCTCCCCCCTCAGCTTCCCAAGTAGTTAGGATCATAGGCAAGTGTCACCACACCTGGCTCTTAAACTATTAAAAACTTAAAAAGGGGCTGGGCACGGTGGCTCATGCCTGTAATCTCAGCACTTTGGGAGACCAAGACGAGTGGATCACCTGAGGTCAGGAGCTCAAGACCAGCCTGGACAACAAGGCAAAACCCCGTCTCTACTAAAAACTACAAAAAATTAGCTGGGCATAGTGGTGGGTGCCAGATATCCCAGAGACTTAGGAGGCTGAGGCAGGAGAATCACTTGAACCCAGGAGGCAGAGGTTGCAGTGAGCCAATATTGTGCCACTGCACTCCAGCCTGGGCAACAGAGACAGACTCTGTCTCAAAGAAAAAAAAAAAAACAACTTAAAAAGTAGAGACAGGCATGGTGGCACATGCCTGTAGTCTCACCTACTTAGGAGGCTGAGGCAGGAAGACCATTTGAGCCCAGGAGCTGGAGTCCAGCCTGGGCAACATGGCAAGACCCTGTTATTATTATTATTATTTTTAATAAAATAAACAAAACCCAAAACCAAAACAAACAAAAAACCTAAAAGTAAATAACCTCAATTTTTTAAAAATTCAATATGGCTTTCATAAAGGAACTGTTGAAAGAGATGATCCAATATTACACAATTATCTGTGGGACTAACTCTTTTTTTTTTGGAAACAGAGTCTTGCTCTGTTACTCAGGCTGGAATGCAGTGGCGTGATCTTGGCTCACTGCAACCTCCACCTCCCAGTTTCAAGCAATTCTCCTATCTCAGCCTCTTGAGTAGCTGGGATTACAGGTGTGTGCCACCATGCCCAGCTAATTTGGGACTAACTCTTTAGAAGGTACTATTACTATAACATCTGAGAGACTAACACCTTTCCCACAGACAATGGGAGGTGGGAAGTTATTGACAGTGTTTTTGGACAAAGCACAAACAAATTGTTCTTTGAACAGGAACCAAAGCTATTCATATGGTAAGCTATTCACCAAAAAATTGTAACCAAGTATTATCCTTGAAAACAGTATTATTAATAGGACTTTGCCAGATTCTGTTAAAGGTGATCTAAACAAAATACAGAGATACCGGAAGTATGGTAGTCAGGAATGGGAGCAAATTAACATAGATTCGGTATATATTAAATGCCAGTCTCCTTCCATGCCATCGCATTTTATCTTCATTACACCTCTGTAAGAGAGAATTAATTTCTGTGTTTAGAGATGAAAGACTAAGGCTCAGAGAGATAAAGTATATTAGTGCCCAAGATGACACAGGTAGTCAGGGTGAATCAGGAATTTAAATCTGGTCTAATATAAAGTTTTTTTTTTTTAATTATTCTTTCCACTCTATCATACTGTCTTTTTTATATGAAAAAGGCCAGGAACCTGGAAACCTAGACAACCTTGGATACTCTTTTACTCTATTTCTCAACTGAGCTCTCTGCCCACTGAATGGCACCAGGAGTCCCACCTGCCTGGAATGCCTATTTCTAGACACACTTCGTAATTTCCTGAGACCTGCTCACTCACGTTAAGACGCTTGCTGGCATCATCTGGGACTCGGGTGCTGCCTCTATCAAGGACTGCCAGGTATTTGTGGAGTTAGGGATCACAAAGCCAAACTCGAAGAACCATTCTGAAGAAGAAGGAAAAGCCGGGGTGAGCAGGTGCCCCAGTATAAAGTTTAAGGGCTCTTTGTCTCCCTCCTCTAGAGTGAGCCTCTTCCTACCCTGAGAACCACCAAAGGAAGTTATCAGCAACCTCTCAGACCAGAGGCATAAAAAAGACAGGGAAGCCTCCTCAGGTTACCCTCTGAACCACACCAAAGGCTTGCTTCTCATGCTTTGAGGTCTAAAGGACTAGGACGAGTGACCAGGACACAACATAAGCAGCATTTTCTTAGAGGTAGGCTAGATGTGAACTATACATAGATACATAGCTCAATTCACTTGGACTAGCTCGAAGGGGCTTATGTGCCCTCTTATGCTGCATGGTGAGAATTCAATGCAGAGTGGCCTTGCCAGTCAAATCTGTATGATACTGTATGTAGAGCACTGTACTAGGCCCTGCTCATAGCAGCTTCCTCCATGACCATATCACAATACAATGTCAGTGCCTAAACCAGGTACCACCATCCATGCTCCCAGTGTCAGAGACCTCAGAGCCCCTTGCAGTGGCCAGCTTTGTTTTGGTTTGCTTTCACTGGGGATTCACAGTCTTGCAGAGTGTAGGAATCCTACCACAAACTGAGTTGTAAAAGGAATGTTATCAAAGCACTGCTTTAGTTCACTGGGTATTGTTGCCTTTTGTCCTGGTCGCCCTAAGCCCTGATTTCAGGCATGCAGGCAGCAGAATACCTTCTAGGCATTGCCCTTTGAAGTAAACTTTTTGTTCCAGGCGGAATTTTTCCATTTGTTCTGTTGAAGAAAAATTGAGTTCTCGAGACACTGCCTTGCACTTGAGGATTTTCTTGGGAACACGGGCTGGTAAGAGAAAAACAAATGTTGAAGCCATTCTAAATGAAAACCACATGACTATGATGCTTCAAATTTCTGGGAGCTTCTTACAGCTGATTTAGAGAACACTTTATTACATTTTGGATAATGCCTTGGTAAGTGCACTACACTTTGTGTGGTTGAAAGCAGAGGACTCTAATTGGTCACTCATATCTGAAAGATATTAGATCTTCAAGGAACACCAGGTTTTATGCATCTAAGGGCCTCATCTAGCTACTCTCATCAGGAAGCGGGCTGCATGGGTACCTTCTCTCTACTCTGTTCTGGTGATTTTAACCCCTTACTTCTTCTTTACTTCAGGGAGATAAAAATACAAATTTTCTTTTGGAGAAAAAAGTTGAGATCTCAGTTTCTATCTTTGGGTATGTTCTAATGGTAAACTTTCAGCACAAAATGGGTTTTGGGAAGTGGGAGAAAGAAACGTTAAGAAAGCAACTGGGTTGGGTGTGGTGGCTCACACCTGTAATCCCAGAACTTTGGGAGGCTGAGGCGGGCAGATCGCTTGAGGTCAGGAGTTCAAGACCAGGGTGGCCAACATGGTGAAACCCTGCCTCTACTCAAAATACAAAAATTAGATGGGTGTGGTGGCACGTGCCTATAATCCCAGCTACCTGGGAGGCTGAGACATGAGAATTGCTGGAACCTGGGAAGCGGAGGTTGCAGTGAGCCAAGATCGCACCACTGCACTCCAGCCTGGAGTGTCTCTCAAAAAAAAAAAAAAAAAAAGTTGTAATTGAAACTGTCAACATGTCAACAACACATGGATTAACCTGCTACGTCTTCAGGGGCTCACCCGCCTATTAGGTATGTGTTAACTTGGCTCTCTTATGCTCAGGTGCTAGTCTGGCATTGGTCACAGCCCTGTGTAGACAAAGGGTTGGAAAGTACCTTCATGCTCCACACCAGGGACAGACAGGTCTTCTGTTCCTTGCCAGAGAATCTTCCCTGTTTCAGCATCCCGAAGGTTCATCCAATTTCTGATCAAATATGACTAAGGAAAAATAAGGCACTGAAAGTGACTCCCACTTTGTACTCTAGGTGTCTCATGTTTACTCCCACTAACTCTTGTTTACTTTTTAAAAAGTCTGTCAAACTGCTCATTGCTATGGAAGCAGATAAGAATGTGTAGGAGAGTCAAAAAGACATCTAAAAGAGGAAGCAGAAACCTAGAGAAGACATTATTATCTACGAGAATCTTAAGGCTGTACACACTTAGAAACTGCAAGAAAGGGACAGAAAATGAACAGTGCAAAATTTAAAATTTACCAACAGGATCTAACCAACCAAGATAAAATACCTAAAGAAACAAATATCAGATGTACCCCAAGGAAACAATTCATGAAGATCACTCTATAGTGAAGGCCACAGTCCATAAACTTCACCCACAAGCACAGAACTCTCAAATTGCTTTGTAGTGCCCCGCCCCCCCTTTTTTTTTTTGAGACAGGGTCTCACTCTGTCACACAGGCTGGAGTGCAGTGGCACAATCTCGGCTCACTACAACATTTGCCTCCTGGGTTCAAGCAATTCTTGTGCCTCAGCCTCCCGAGTAACTGGAATTATAGGAGTGTGTCACCATGCCCAGCTTATTTTTGTATTTTTAATAGAGATGGGGTTTCACCATGTTGGCCAGGCGGTCTCGAACTCCTGACCTCAAGTGATCTGTCTGCCTCAGCCTCTGAGTGCCCTGTTTTTAAATATGAGAAGATAGCCAAGTATCACCAGAAATTCAAGAAAGCATTTATTATGAAAGACAGACCAAAACAAACTAAAAGAAAAAAGTAACTTAGAGGAATAAAGAGGCTTACAGATAAAGACATAAAGTTTTTAAAAGGAACATTAAAAAAAGAGAGATATGACATAAACTCTACAGACAATAAAAATTAATACAATAAAATTCTATATATTTTAGGTGAATTTCTCTGGTTTGAGGTTACAACTTATGAAGATGGTCAACTGATGTTCTCTGTCAGAAAATGCCTTCTAACGTAAGTATATTTTCTAGTTTCTGTATTGTTTGATCCATTAAATGAGCCAATAATACCAATTTAAAAAAGAATATTCCGAGAACAAAAAAGAACTCGAGTAATACATATATTTTGATAGCAGAACCAAACAACTCAATGCAAAGAAAAAATTGAAGAAAGCTTTCAGAATGAAAAAGGCAAGGATAGAAAACAGGAGAGCAGGCCAAGTGTGGTGGCTCAAAGCCTGTAATTCCAGCACTTTGGGAGGCTGAGGCGGGTGGATTCCTTGAGCTCAGGAGTTTGAGATTAGCCTGGGAAACATGGTGAAACCTCATCTCTACAAAAATACAAAATTAACCAGTCATGGTGGCGCACGCCTGTGGTCCCAGCTACTCTGGAGGCTGAGGTGAGAGGGCTGCCTGAGCCCACAAAGTCAATGCTGCAGTGAGCCGAGATCATGCCATTGCACTCCAGCCTGGGCGACAGAGGGAGACCCTGTCTCAAAAAAAAAAGAAAAAAAAAGGAGAGTAAGGGTACAAAAACTTATAGTCCAAGAATAGTCCAAGAGTTCCAATGTCTAACTAACAGAAGTTCTAGAAAGGTAGAACAGAGAAAACTGAGGGGAGGATGGCATCGATAAATTAATTCAAGAAAATTTCATAGATTGAAAGTGTCTAGGCTGGGCACAGTGACTCACGCCTGTAATCCCAGCACTTTGGGAGGCTGAGGTGGGCAGATCACCTGAAGTTGGGAGTTCAAGACCAGCCAGACCAACACGGAGAAACCCCGTCTCTACTAAAAATACAAAATTAGCCAGGTGTGGCAGTGCATGCCTGTAGTCCCAGCTACTCAGGAGGCTGAGGCAGGAGAATCACTTGAACCCGGGAGATCGTGCCATTGCACTCCAGCCTGGGCATCAAGAGCGAAACCCTGTCTCAAAAAAAAAAAAAAAAAAAAAAAAAAAAAAAAAGGCGTGTAGCAAATGCCCGTCACATCATTAGAGGATTTACATAATATCAAAGATAAAGAAAAGCAAAAAGCTTCCAGAAGTTAAACAAGTCATTATACAAAGGGTCAAATCAGAATAGGAAAAAAAAAAAAAAAAATCAGAATAAATCAAATTCAAAAGGAACCCTGGAGGATAGGAGATAATTTAGCAGGGCCTTTAGAATTCTCAGGGAAACAATTCCTGAAACAAACTCAAAAATATTTACTTTCTTAAGAAACTAAGGAAAACATGGTTTCATCAAAATGACAGAGAAAACCAAGAAAGGGGATGACATGGGATATAGCAACCAAGAAACAGAGGAAGGGAGTCCCCTGAGTGACAGTGAAGGAAGATTCCGAGAAAATAGCTCTTTAGCAGGTCTGGAGAGTGACTAGTCCAGGGTCCAGGCTACAGCAGGTCACAAAGCTCAGAAAGAGATTTTCTTTTAAAAAGATGAAATTCATAGTACCTAGTGTGTTTATGTGGAAAGGAGATTTATACAATTAGAGGGAGATTTTGGGGTCAAATTCATGAGAAGCACAGAAAACCTAAGCAAATGACAAAAATTCAAGTATTGACATCAAGAAAAATTAAGGTAGTACTGGAAGAAAAAAGTAGTCATAGTATAACTCATGGCTTCATTGCAAGTAGTGCAGATATGGTCGTAACAATGAAAGCACATGCTAACATCCAGTATAATTACCTGGGAGGATGAGGGAACAAGAGTATGTATGGATAGTCAGGCATGAAATGTTGAGAAACAACAAAACTGTCATTTTCCACAGTGGAAAGTGGATAAATAATGCTAAAATGGAAACATTAAGACATAGCCACAATATGCTTTTTAGAAATATCAAGATGAATACCAAATAAATAAGCTAAAAAGAATTGAAAATAGTTTTCTCTGGGGAGTAGAAAATAGGGGGACAGGGTGTGGTGCTCTTCATTAGAAACTAGGTAGCCTGTTTTTTTTTTTTTTTTTTTTTTTGAGATGGAGTTTCGCTCTTGTTGCTCAGACTAGAGTGCAATGGCACGATCTTGGCTCACCGCAATCTCCACCTCCTGGGTTCAAGTGATTCTCCTGCCTCAGCCTCCTGAGTAGCTGGGATTACAGGCATGCACCACCACGCCTGGCTAATTTTTGTATTTTTGTATTTTTTTTTTTTTTGAGGCGGAGTCTTGCTCTGTCGCCCGGACTGGAGTGCAGTGGCCGGATCTCAGCTCACTGCAAGCTCCACCTCCCGGGTTTACGCCATTCTCCTGCCTCAGCCTCCCGAGTAGCTAAGACTACAGGCGCCCGCCACCTCGCCCAGCTAGTTTTTCTATTTTTAGTAGAGACGGGGTTTCACCGTGTTAGCCAGGATGGTCTTGATCTCCTGACCTCGTGATCCGCCCGTCTCGGCCTCCCAAAGTGCTGGGATTACAGGCTTGAGCCACCGCACCCGGCCAATTTTTGTATTTTTAACTAGAGACAGGGTTTCTCCATGTTGTTCAGGCTGGTCTCAAACTCCTAACCTCAGGTGATCTGCTTGCCTTGGTCTCCCAAAGTGCTGGGATTACAGGTGTGAGCGACCTCGCCCGGCTGACTGTGATTCTTTAAATTATGAACACATACAACTTAATAAAAATAAAGTCTAAATTTAAGAAGAGAGTGCTAAGCTTTTTTTGTTTTGTTTTGTTTTAAAATACAATGGACAAACCATTAAAGGAAAAGAAAATTAATATTATACAAGCACAGAGGATAAGTCTGCAAAAGATCATTAATATTTGCAAAGAGACTGAGCTTCAGAAAAATATATGTATAATATAGATATAGTTTACATGTGTTTCTTTTTTGGTTTTCTTCTTTTGCTGTCTTGTAATCAGACTCTCTTCCCAAAGCACTCCATAGTCTCTCTTCCTTGTAGAAGGCAGTGACCGCGCTGCACTACAGCAGCTAGAAAGGCCAGATCCTTTTCTCCCAGTCCTGGTATAATTAGGGGTGAGCACAAGAAGGCCTAGCTTTGGACACTTGCTGCCCAGTTCTGGGGTCCTGAAGCTATAGGACTTGCAAGGGAGTTGGAAGTTCTTCAGGGTCGGGGCAGCAGGGGCATGCCAACCTGCCCTTTCCTACTGTGTGATCTTTGCTATAGACCCTGTCCTTCAACTTCCAGGCAGTTCCAAAAGCCTCGGATCAGATACCCTTTCCCATTGTTTGAATAGCTTGCAATGGAGAACCCTAAACAACACAGTTGACTGGAATCATCATGTGTGTAATAACACTATATTTTACCCTCTGGAGAGATTCTGTCTAGGTTTTGCTGCTATACAAGAAAAGTCTCAAAATATAACCAAGTGTCATTCAGCAGAGTGCCTGCAATGTGATGAGGAGTCTATCTTTCTGTGCACTCAACCTGCTTGTGGGCACCCCTGCATGAATGTACTGTCGCTTTCAGGTCACACTGGTTGTGTTACTCTCCTCTCAGGGTGTGCAATTCCTAACAAACTGTCCTTCTATGCTCAATACATTTCCAGACAGTGCTGTTCCTCTCCACCTATGTGATCTGCCTTCCTCTGGTTCATATTTTCAAACTCCACTTTTTTTTTTTCTAAACAACTAAATTCAAAAGCAAGTTTACATACTTGCTTAGGTCATGTCTCACAATTATAACTGCTATAAATATGCTCACACCTCCCAGCGTCTCTATATATTAAGAGAAAGTTTCCCAACTGCAGAAGGAAAGCAACAGATACTACTGCTCTATCAATCCCCTCTGAGCTAAGATCTAAACTGTCCCAGGCAGCTAAGCCCAAGGTTTTCTGAAGACATAGTCCTCATTTGACCTGCTCTGAACAAACTTTCCATTCTTTCACAGCAGACAGTGTCCTATGTACCCACTATGGCAACATGGACATCAGACTTTCTTAAATTAAACAATAAGACTAAACAAAACTAAAATGACTTCTACAGTTCCAGGCTCACAGGCAGGTGAGGCATTCTAGCAAAACTAGAAAAGCCCCAGAGGGTCCCTGTACAAAGCTGCGGCTAGAGCAGACTGAACTTCCAGAAAAAGTACTACAGTGACTGGCAGAGGTCAGAAAAGCAAAGCCTGGGGCCAGGACTTACTCTTCAATCTATATATTAAATGATAAAAAAGAAAGACATTTTAAATTAGTCTTCTATCTGGTATTTAGTGAATAGTAAATTTAAGCTCCCCTTATTTCAAGGGAGAGAAGTAGCTAAAAATACATGGTTGATTTCCACAACATGAGTGTCTTTTCTCTGTAAATAATCAGGTTAAGGACTTAATTGCTTATCCTTTTTTTTTTTTTTTTTTTGGAGGCGGAGTTTCACTTTTGTTGCCCAAACTGGAGTGCAATGGCGCGATTTCTGCTCACCACAACCTCTGCCTCCTGGGTTCAAGTGATTCTCCTGCCTCAGCCTCCCGAGTAGTTGAGATTATTACAGGCAAGTGCCACCACGCCCGGCTAACTTTGTATTTTTAGTAGAGACGGGCTTTCTCCATGTTGGTCAGGCTGGTCTCGAACTCCCAACCTCAGGTGATCTGCCCGCCTCGGCCTCCCAAAATGCTGGGATTACAGGCATGAGCCACCGTGCCCAGCCCTAATTGCTTACCTTTTTGGGAATCACATAAAAATATATTCTATAAAATATATTTATGTGTTTGGCCAGTTCAATAACTATGCACTTCCTGCACGTGCACCAATCTGAAAAATTATCTACCAGTATCTATATCATGTACTTCATTTTATAATCCTTGAACATTTTAATCCTTAACAAATTTTGTAAGATTTTATTCTCAATACAGCATTAGAGAAATACTAAGACAGCTCCATCCAAGGATGTTGGGATTGAGGCTATTGAGGGCCCCTCTAAGTTCTGTAATTTTAGGGGTGAAAAGGAAGCCCTTAGTTTATGGTAGAAATGCAGCAATTTGGGAACAACTTTACAAAATGGAAATCCCATAATAGTCTATTAGTAAGGAGAAATAAAAGTTATTAAGGTAGGTGTCTTAAAATAATAACAATGAGAAAAGCTGGTCCTCAAAAGAGGAAACTTCAAGTTGACTTCTGAGGAGCCAAAAAAAAAAAAAAAAGAGGAAACATTTGACTAAAAATGCTAGAAATGAAAGGCAAACTTTGATGATTGGTCATCATCTGGCTAAAAACATATGTGTTTTAACAGCTTATTGCTAACCAGATTTTTTAGAGAAAAAGAGCCCAAGTTTTAAGACTCAAAGGTCAAGTCACTTCCAATCTTGAGAGGAGGATTAGGTGGACAGGCTTTAAAGGAGGGGCTGGAGTACTATTTATAAATTCTACCCTCTGGGTCAGCCAGGTCTTTGTTCATTTAAAAGCTCCCTGGTGATTTATATGAAGGATGAGCATAAAGGAACACTCCTTTCCTATGGGAAGCCTCCTGCTTAGAGGAGATCGGGCCCTGGTACCCTCTCATTTGGAACCAGGCAAACATAAAGAAGCACTCTCGTATGTAAAAGTAAGAATAACTTAAAAATAAGCTTCAGAACAAAACCAATAGTTTGCAAAGTATTAAGCATTAGGAAAGGTAAAAAAGGAAGTAAATATTCTATAAATATTATAGAGGAATGGGTGACACTTGGCTCAACACAGGGTTACACAAATCCTCTTGTCTTACAGAATAGTTGTGACCTGGTGTGATTTAGATGCAGTCTGGTGCAGGAGCTGGGGGCAGACTTGAGGTGTAGAAGGCAGTGAAGGAGGTGGGTGGTAGAATGGGAAGGGAAGGATTGGGGATCAGAAGAAATCAGTTAGATGAATGGGGTACTAGGTAAATTTCCCTGAGAGATGCAAAAGCAGAAAACAGGATAATAAAAGGATTTGAACCAAGCTTGTCCAACCCATGGCCTCTGGGCTGCATGTGGCCCAACACAAATTTGTAAACTTTCTTAAAACTTTTTTTTTAGTTCATCAGCTATCATCAGTGTATTTTATTTTTTAATTTTTACTTTATTTTATTTTATTTTTTTTGTGAGACGGAGTCTCACTCTGTTGCCCAGGCTGGAGTGCAGTAGTATAATCTTGGCTTACTGCAACCTCCATGTTCCAGGTTCAAGCGATTCTCCTGCCTCAGCATCCTGAGTAGCTGGGATTACAGGTGCCTGCCCCCACGCCCGGCTAATTTTTTGTATTTTTAGTAGAGATGGGCATGTTGTCCAGGCTGGTCTCGAACTCCTGACCTCAAGCAATCCACCTGCCTCGGCCTCCCAAAAGTGCTGGGATTACAGGCGTGAGCCACAGTGCTTGGCCTGTTAGTGTATTTTACGTGTGGTCCAAGATAATTCTTCTTCCAATGTGGCCCAGGGAAGCCAAAAGATTGGACACCCCTGTTAAACTAGTTTGTAACAATCATGTAGGAGTATTTTGGAATGAGTACACTGGTTCTGAGAGTCTTGATTAGTTTTAAATGGAAATAGTCAACATCATTTTTTATATAATAAACAGATCCACACTACATGCCCATACCTCACTGGCCAGTTGAAGGAGGAAGAAAGATAAATCAGGCTAAGAGAATAGAGAGTGGGGGGGAATGGGGAAGACAAAAAGCGGAAACAGAAAAGAAACACGGGGGACACACACAGACGGAGAGACACAGGGACAGAGTGAAGGAGAAAAAAAGACTGAAAAAAACACAGAAAGGCCCACATACAACTGAGAACCAAGAGACAGAGCCAGGACAGAAGGCAACAAAAAGGAAGAGTCTCCGAAAATTTGGAGATAAGATCCCATACAGTTTTCTTCCTACTTTAATATTGTATAGCTGTCTGGGTTAGTGAGTTTCATAAGACAGTTTGAAATTTTTTTTTTTTTTTTATTATACTTTAAGTTCTAGGGTATATGCGCATAACGTGCAGGTTTGTTACATATGTATATATGTGCCATGTTGGTGTGCTGCACCCATCAACTCGTCAGCACCCATCAATTCATCATTTATATCAGGTATAACTCCCCAATGCAACCCCTCCCCCCTCCCCCCTCCCCATGATAGGTCCCACTGTGTGATGTTCCCCTTCCCGAGTCCAAGTGAGCTCATTGTTCAGTTCCCACCTATGAGTGAGAACATGCGGTGTTTGGTTTTCTCTTCTTGTGATAGTTTGCTAAGAATGATGGTTTCCAGCTGCATCCATGTCCCTACAAAGGATGCAAACTCATCGTTTTTTATAGCTGCATAGTATTCCATGGTGTATATGTGCCACATTTTCTTAATCCAGTCTGTCACTGATGGACATTTGGGTTGATTCCAAGTCTTTGCTATTGTGAATAGTGCCGCAATAAACATACGTGTGCATGTGTCTTTGTAGTAGCATAATTTATAATCCTTTGGGTATATACCCAGTAGTGGGATGGCTGGGTCATATGGTACATCTAGTTCTAGATCTTTGAGGAATTGCCATACTGTTTTCCATAATGGTTGAACTAGTTTACAATCCCACCAAGAGTGTAAAAGTGTTCCTATTTCTCCACATCCTCTCCAACACCTGTTGTTTCCTGATTTTTTAATGATTGCCATTCTAACTGCCATCCCCATCAAGCTACCAATGAGCTTCTTCACCGAATTGGAAAAAACTGCTTTAAAGTTCATATGGAACCAAAAAAGAGCCCGCATTGCCAAGACAATCCTAAGTCAAAAGGACAAAGCCGGAGGCGTCACGCTACCTGACTTCAAACTATACTACAAGGCTACAGTAACCAAAACAGCATGGTACTGGTACCAAAACAGAGATATAGACCAATGGAACAGAACGGAGTCCTCAGAAATAATGCCACACATCTACAATCATCTGATCTTTGACAAACCTGACAAAAACAAGAAATGGGGAAAGGATTCCCTATTTAATAAATGGTGCTGGGAAAATTGGCTAGCCATAAGTAGAAAGCTGAAACTGGATCCTTTCCTTACTCCTTATACGAAGATTAATTCAAGATGGATTAGAGACTTAAATGTTAGACCTAATACCATAAAAACCCTAGAAGAAAATCTAGGTAGTACCATTCAGGACATAGGCATGGGCAAGGACTTCATGTCTAAAACACCAAAAGCAATGGCAGCAAAAGCCAAAATTGACAAATGGGATCTAATTAAACTAAAGAGCTTCTGCACAGCAAAAGAAACTACCATCAGAGTGAACAGGCAACCTACAGAATGGGAGAAAATTTTTGCAATCTACTCATCTGACAAAGGGCTAATTTCCAGAATCTACAAAGAACTCAAACAAATATACAAGAAAAAAACAAACAACCCCATCAAAAAGTGGGGAAAGGATATGAACAGACATTTCTCAAAAGAAGACATTCATACAGCCAACAGACACATGAAAAAATGCTCACCATCACTCGCCATCAGAGAAATGCAAATCAAAACCACAATGACAGTTTGAAATTGATGAGCACAGGAGGAAGACTAAGCATTCCAAGTGTTAAGCTCCTCTGAAAATGTTAATTGGCTGGTTCATAGTTTCGTGTAATTTATCATCCAAACTTGATACTTTCTTTTTTTTTTTCTTTTTTTTTTTTTTTAGCCGGAGTCTCGCTCTGTCGCCCGGGCTGGAGTGCAGTGACCGGATCTCAGCTCACTGCAAGCTCCGCCTCCCTCCCGGGTTTACGCCATTCTCCTGCCTCAGCCTCCCTAGTAGCTGGGACTACAGGCGCCCG
This sequence comes from Piliocolobus tephrosceles, assembly GCF_002776525.5. Classification (NCBI taxonomy): domain Eukaryota; kingdom Metazoa; phylum Chordata; class Mammalia; order Primates; family Cercopithecidae; genus Piliocolobus; species Piliocolobus tephrosceles. Next base: position 118,196,311 of record NC_045444.1, read on the forward strand.
CCACCTCGCTCAGCTAGTTTTTTGTATTTTTTTTAGTAGAGACGGGGTTTCACCATGTTAGCCAGGATGGTCTCGATCTCCTGACCTCATGATCCGCCCGTCTCGGCCTCCCAAAGTGCTGGGATTACAGGATACTTTTTCTTTTCTTTTCTTTTTTTTTTGAGATGGAGTTTTGCTCTTTGTTGCCCAGGCGGGAGTGCAGTGGTACAATCTCGGCTCACTGCAACCTCCGCCTCCCAGGTTCAAGCGATTCTCCTGTCTCAGTCTCCCGAGTAGCTGGGATTACAGGCATGCACCACCTCACCCAGCTAATTTTTGTTTTAGTAGAGACGGGGTTTCACCATGTTGGCCAGACTGGTCTTGAACTCCTGACCTCAGGTGATCCGCCTGACTCGGCCTCCCAGAGTGCTGGGATTACAGGCGTGAGTCACCACATCCGGCCTATGATACTAAGAACGAAAGAGAGTGCTAACTGGAGAGCACATTTAAATGACCTGGCTCATAAAATGTGCTTAGAACAGTCCTCAGCATTAGTAAGCCATGTGTTAGCTATTATTATTATCAATGACAATTATATTATTATAATCAATTATCAATATTATAATTATATAATTACATTATATTATTATCAATGACAATTAATTCTTTATCATCTCCCATCTAGCATTCTGACTGGGTTTCCTTGCTTCCATTCTTGCCTCCTTCTCCATTCTCTTCATAGAAGGAAGGGGTTTTTTAAAACTATAAGTTAGATGTCAATCCCTGGCTTTCCTCTGCACTTAAAAAAATTGAGTTCTTTCCATGGTCTACAAGGCCCCTCAATCACTATGCCCTAGGCACAAAAGCCTCTTACGTCTTTCTCTAACACACTAATACCTCTTCTCACCTGTGCCAAGAAGCCTGAATACTCTTGACCTTATTCTTCACAGCCTCAGGTCCTGGTGTCAGTGGCACCTCCCCTGAGAGGTTCTTAGGAACACTGAGTCCACAATGGTTTCTGAATGCACACATCTGCCTGACTTCTAAGTTGGGGCTCCTTCTGTGCCTCCATGCCAACACTTGGCTATCCTCCCCTGGGCAGAAAATTTGTGGTATCTGTATCTCTTCTGAGGAGAGGCTAAATTCCACTTCACCTTTGGTATATTACTTTCCTAGTCAAAGACGTTCTCTGATGTCAAGTGGGTATTTTGAAAAAAACACTAGGAAATTTAAAAATATAGACATAAGTAAGAAAAAAAAAAAAAAAGACTTTCAGTGAATCCTCACAGACTGATCCAGGGCCCTCCATATATCTGATCTCAAACTATCATTCATTCATTTAATACATGTTTACTGACAACCTATGATATGGTTTGGCTGTGTCTCCACCAAATCTCAACTTGAATTGTATCTCCCAGAATTCCCACGTGTTATGGGAGGGACCTACGGGTTGGTAATTGAATCATGGGGGCTGGTCTTTCCCATGCTATTCTTGTGATAGTGAATAAGTCTCACAAGATCTGATGGGTTTATCAGGGGTTTCCACTACTGCTTCTTCCTCATTTTCTTTTGCCGCTGTCATGTAAGAAGATGCTTTCACCTCCCGCCATGATTCTGACGCCTCCTCAACCATGTGGAACTGTAAGTCCAATTAAACCTTTTTTTTTGTTGTTCCCAGCTTCAGGTATGTCTTTATCAGCAGCGTGAAAACAAATACAGTAAATTGGTACCAGTAGATTGGGGCATTGCTGAAAACATACCTGAAAATGTGGAAGCAACTTTGAAACTGGGTAACAGGCAGAGGTTGGAACAGTTTGAAGGGCTCAGAAGAAGATAGGAAAATGTGGGAAAGTTTGGAACTTCCTAGAGACTTGTTGAATGGCTTTGCCCAAAATGCTGAGAGCAATATGGACAATAAAATTCAGATGGAGATAAGGAATGTGTTGGAACTAGAGCAAAGGTGACTCTTGTTATGTTTTAGCAAAGGTACCAGTGGCATTTTGCCCTTGCCCTAGAGATTTCTGGAACTTTGAACTTGAGAGAGGCTTAGGGTATCTAGTGAAAGGAATTTCTTTTTTTTTTTTTTTGAGACGGAGTCTTGCTCTGCCGCCCAGGCTGGAGTGCAGTGGCCGGATCTCAGCTCACTGCAAACTCCGCCTCCTGGGTTTACGCCATTCTCCTGCCTCAGCCTCCCGAGTAGCTGGGACTACAGGCGCCCACCACCTCACCCGGCTAGTTTTTTTTTTTTTGTATTTTTTTAGTAGAGACGGGGTTTCACCGTGTTAGCCAGGATGGTCTCGATCTCCTGACCTCGTGATCCGCCCATCTTGGCCTCCCAAAGTGCTGGGATTACAGGCTTGAGCCACCACGACTGGCCTAGTGAAAGAAATTTCTAAGCAGCAAAGCATTCAAGAGAGAACTTGGGTGCTGTTAAAGGCATTCAGTTTTATAAGGAAAGCAGAGCATAAAAGTTTGGAAAATTTGCAGTCCATGTGATAGAAAAGAAAAACCAATTTTCTGGGGAGAAATTCAAGCCAGCTGCAGAAATTTGCATAAGTAGCAAGGAGCCTAATGTTAATCCCCAAGACCATGGGGAAAGTGTCTCCAGGCCATATCAGAGAACTTCTCTGCAGCCCCTCCCATCAAAGACCCAGAGGCCCAGTAGGAAAAAGTGGTTTCATGGGCTGGACCCAGGCTTCCCATGCTGTGTGCAGCCACTTGGTGTTGTGTCCCAGCTGCTCCAGCCATGGCTAAAAGGGGCCAATGTACAGTTCAGGCTGTGGCTTCAAAGGGTGGAAGCCCCAAGCCTTGGTAGCTTCCATGTGGTGTTGCGCGTGCGGGTGCACAGAAGTCAAGAATTGAGGTTTGGGAACCTCTGCCTAGATTTTAGATGTATGGAAACGCCTGGATGCCCACACAAAAGTTTGCTGCAGGGGCAGGGCCCTCATAAAGAGTCTCTGCTAGGGCAGTGATTAGGGGAAATGTGGGGCCAGAGCCCTCACACAGAGTACCTACTGGGGCACTGCCTAGTGGAGCTACAAGAGGTCCACTCTCCTCCAGACCCCAGAATGGTAGATCCACCGACAACTTGCACCATGTGCCTGGAAAAGCCACAGACACTCAATGCCAGCTGGTGAAAGCAGCCAGGAGGGAGGCTGTTCCCTGCAAAGCCACAGGGGCAGAGCTGCCCAAGACCATGGGAACCCGTCTCTTGCATCACCATGACCTGTTTGTGAGACTTGGAGTCAAAGGAGCTCATTTTGGAGCTTTAAAATTTGACTGCCCCGCTGGATTTCAGACTTGCATGGGCCCTGTAACCCCTTTGTTTTGGCCAATTTCTCCCATTTGGAATGGCTGTATTTACTCAATACCTGTACCCCCACTGTATCTAGGAAGTAATTAGTTTGCTTTTGATTTTACAGGCTCACAGGTGGATGGGACTTGCCAAGGCAAGGCAAAGTCTCAGATGAGACTTTTTTTTTTTTGAGATGGAGCCTCACTCTGTTGCCCAGGCTGGAGTGCAGCGGTGTGATCTCAGCTCACTGCAATCTCTGCCTCCCAGATTCAAGCGATTCTTCTGCCTCAGACTCTTGAGTAGCTGAGATTACAAGCACCTGCCACCACGCCCAGCTAGTTTTTTTGTATTTTTTAGTAGAGATAGGGTTTTGCCATATTGGGCAGGCTGGTCTTGAACTCCTGACCTCAGGTGATCCACCTGCCTCGGCCTCTCAAAGTGCTGGGATTACAGGTGTGAGCCACCATGCCTGGCCTCAGATGAGACTTTGGACTGTGGACCTTTGGGCTAATGTTGAAATGAGTTAAGACTTTGGGGGACTATTGGAAAGGCATGATTGGTTTTGAAATGTGAGGACATGAGATTTGGAGAGGCCAGGGGCAGAATGATATGGTTTGGCTATGTCCCCACCAAAATCTCAACTTGAATTGTATCTCCCAGAATTCCCATGTGTTGTGGGAGGGATTTAGGGGGAGGTAATTGAATCATGGGGGCTGGTCTTTCCCATGCTATTTTTGTGATAGTGAATAAGTCTCACAAGATTTGATGGGATTATCAGGGGCTTCCGCTTTTGCTTCTTCCTCATTTTCTCTTGCTGCTGTCACGTAAGAGCCTTTCGCCTCCCGCCATGATTCTGAGGCCACCCCAGCCATGTGGAACTGTAAGTCCAATTAAACCTTTTCTCCCCCCAGTTTCAGGTATGTCTTTATCAGCAGCATTAAAACAAACTAATATGAACTACTATGTTCCAGGTATTAATGTTAAAGTTGCATCTAAAAATTTTGGGCAATGTTTCATTTAAAATGACAGGTAGTATAGAAGGGGACAATATTTTTAAATTCATATATTATTTGATAAAATTTATGGTTTTAGTTATACATGTGAAAATACATATCTATTTCATCCACATCACTTTTTTTTTTTTTTAAACAGAGTCTCACTCACTCTGTCTCACTCACTTGCTCTGTCGCCCAAGCTGAAGTGCGATCTCAGCTCACTGCAACTTCCTCCTGGGTTCAAGAGATTCTACTGCCTCAGCCTCCCAAGCAGCTGGGATTACAGGCATGTGCCACCATGCCCATCTAACATTTTTTTTTTTTTTTTTTAGCACAGACTGGGTTTCACTGTGTTGGCCAGGCTGGTCTCGAACTCCTGAGCTCAAGTGATCTGCCCATCTTGGCCTTCCGAAGTGTTGGAATTACAGGAGTGAGACACCATGCCTGGCCTCACATCACTTTTTAAAAATATCTTTTCACTGGAAAGATATGAGATTGCATTATATTCAGGGTTACCTTATATATGGACATTATTCTCATAATTTTATGGGTTCCTTCTAGTTAGAACCAAATAACTTATTTACTCATCTCCTTCAAAACAGTTCATATGCAAGTTGGACACTTATTAATGATACTGAGATAATCCTCTAATGATGTTACCTCAAATCCTCATTACCAATCTAGGGATGGAAAATCTAAAACATTTCAATTCATAACAATTCACCAAGAAATAAATTGTTTTATCGGGTGTTAATTCTATTCTATTTTTTTTTAAATAAACCTTTTATTTTAGAATAGTTTTTTCTTTTTTTTGTTTTTGAGATAGGGTCTTGCTTCATTGCCCAGGCTGGAATGCAGTGTTGCAATCACTGCTCACTGCAGCCTTGACCTTCCAGGCTCAGTCGATCCTCCTACTTCAGCCTCCTGAGTAGCTGGACTATAGGCACTTACTACATTGTCTGGCTAATTTTTTAAAAACATTTTTTATAGAGATGGGGCTTCACTATGTTGTTCAGGCTGGTCTCAAGTGATCCTCCCACCTTGGCTTCCCAAAATACTGGGATTACAGGCATGAGCACTGTGCCCAGCCAAGAACAGTTTCAGATTTATAGAAAAGTTGCAAAATAGTAGAGTTCTCATTTACGCACACCCAGTTTACTCTATTATTAACATCTTGCATTTGTCACAACTAATGAACCAATATTGATGTTATTGCTCCTCTTGGATGTAAGAGATTCTCAGACTTTCCTTGTTTTTGATGACCTTGACAGTTTTGAGAACTGGTCAGGTATCCTGTAGAAAATCCATAAACTGGTATTTGATGTTTTTCTTATGATTAGATTGGAGTTATGGGTTTTTTGGGAGGAAGACCACAGAGGTAGCATCATTTTTATCACACCAATATCAAGGATACATGCTATCAACATGACTGATAGATGCTGACGTTAACCTTCATCACCTGGGTGAGGGTAGTCTTTGTCAGTTTCTTCCATTGTGAAGTTACTCTTTTCCTCTCCTTTCCACACTGTCCCATTTGGAAGGGAGTTACTATACCTGGCACATCTTAAGGAGTGGTGAATTATGCTCTACTTCCTTGAGGGATAAATAACTATATGAATTACTTGGAATTATACACTGGAGATTTATCTTCTCTCCCCATTTGTTTTATTCAATCATTTATTTATATCAGTCCAGCTGTTTTTTTTAAATCAAATGACTGCTCTGATACCTAAATTTTTATCGCCAAGATGAAAGTATTTCAACACTAAGAAATCTGCTTAAAAATATTTATTTGAGGCCGGGCGCGGTGGCTCAAGCCTGTAATCCCAGCACTTTGGGAGGCCGAGACGGGCGGATCACGAGGTCAGGAGATCGAGACCATCCTGGCTAACACGGTGAAACCCCGTCTCTACTAAAAATACAAAAAACTAGCCGGGCGAGGTGGCGGGCGCCTGTAGTCCCAGCTACTCCGGAGGCTGAGGCAGGAGAATGGCGGGAACCCGGGAGGCGGAGCTTGCAGTGAGCTGAGATCTGGCCACTGCACTCCAGCTCGGGCGACAGAGCAAGACTCCGTCTCAAAAAAAAAAAAAAAAAAATATTTATTTGAGATACTCACATGTAAGTCTCAGGAATTCATTTGAGTTATGGGGGAAGAGAGAAACCATAGGGCATGTTAGTTTATAGTCAGAAGGAAAAGCTGCGAGAGGGGATAATACAGTTGGTTTAGAGCAGAACAGCTGCTTTGGAGTCCAAGTTCTATCACGTAGCAGCTGTGATCTTAGATCAGTCATTTAACCTGCCTGAGATTTAATGTGTAAACAACAGATAATATGAAGGCCTTATGGTTGTTCCAGGATTATATGAAATGCCTACAAAAATGGTTTAGAGATTATAAAACATGATATAAGCAAGTGTAGGCCATGATTATACCATAATTCTTCAGGATTGAAAGGCAAATTATGGAAGTAACTTTTTATGAACAACTTCAAATTCTCTAATAAAAGCATATATCATTATCTTATTCTTTCTCTAAAATCTTCAAAAAGGAAAACACAACTGAAAGCTTGTTTGTATTAATTAATGTTTGACTTGAGTTTTATTCACTCAAAACCTTGTAATTCCTGGAAAACCTGCTGCAATCTTTTGTGCTGCTCATATATTCATCTTCATCTCTTTGCTCATCCTATTCTGTGTTAGAGATAAGGCTTGAGTCTACTTTTATACTTGTATTATATATATTAAATATTAGATATATACAGAGCAGAAATTGCATTTGAGAGATTTGAGTTTTTTTTTTTTTTTTTTTTTTTTTGAGACGGAGTCTCTCTCTGTCGCCCAGGCTGGAGTGCAGTGAGACAATCTCAGCTCACTGCAAGCTTTGCCTGCAAGCTTCGCCTCCTGGTTGACGCCATTCTCCTGCCTCAGCATCCCGAGTAGCTGGGACCACAGGCACCCGCCACCACGTCCGGCTAATTTTTTGTATTTTTAGTAGAGACGGGGTTTCACTGTGTTAGCCAGGATGGTCTCAATCTCCTGACTTAGTGATCCGCCCGCCTTGGCCTCCCAAAGTGCTGGGATTACAGGAGTGAGCCACTGCGTCCAGCCTTCTCTTTTATATTATTGGTCCAACAGCCTCCCAATTAATTTTTCTCCTTTAGTCTCTGGTCCATTGTTTCTCAAAGGGTGGTTTCATGACCTTGTTAAAAATGCTGTTTCGGTCGGGTGTGGTGGCTCACGCCTGTAATCCCAGCACTTTGGGAGGCCGAGGAGGGCGGATCATGAGGTCAGGAGATCGAGACCATCCTGGCTAACACAGTTAAATCCCGTCTCTACTTAAAAAAAAAAAAAATTAGCTGGACGTGGCGGCACGCGCCTGTAGTCCCAGCTACTTGGGAGGCTGAGGCGGGAGAATGGCGTGCACCTGGGAGGCGGAGCTTGCAGTGGGCCGAGATCGCACCACTGCACTCCAGCCTGGGCGACAGAGCAAGACTCTGTCTCAAAAATAAATAAATAAATAAATAAAATAAATAAAAATAAATAATAAAAAATAAAAATATAAAAAACCACCAGCTTTCACATAGATGAGCTTTTGCATGGAAATACATTAAATAACAAATAAAAAATTTAAGAAACCCCTCTAATCTGGCTTTTACAATCTAATACACTGTGACAAGAGTGCCAGTCGTAAAATACAAACTGGATCATATAATTACCTCCTCTTCAAAAACCTTCAATAGGTTTTCACTGTTCAGAGAAAAGTGCTAACTTCTTAGCTTAGTATTGAAAGTTTACATTGTGGCTCAAAGATCTCTCTCGTTTCCCCTTCTGTTTTACACTCCTTCCTACACCCATTCTCATCCAGACACAGTGAATCCAGCCTCTCATAAGGCTTCAAACATCAGCAACATTAAAAGAGTTGAGTGGCCTTTCAGGGACCCAATCAAGTGTTATGATGACCATAGGACCATATCAGACAAAGATGATAAAGGAGGGAGGAATAAACCTTTCCCTAACTTAGAAGATCCCTGTGGAGGTAACCATGACAGAGGAAAATGGGAGTAACAAAGACAGCAATTATTGTTTTCAGAGGCTGGCTACAATTGCCCCAGATGTACCACCTGCAGAGTAAAGCCAGCCATATTACCCCAAGAGAATCTCTCTAAAATATATCATCTCTATAGTCTTCACTTCCATTGCTGCGAGAAGAAAACGGCTTTTGTTTTTTTTTTTTTGAGATGGAGTCTCCCTGTGTTGCCCAGGCTGGAGTGCAGTGGTGCGATCTCAGCTCACTGCAACCTCCGCCTCCCAAGTTCAACTGATTCTCCTGTCTCAGCCTCCTGAGTAGCTGGGGTTACAGGCACCCACCACCACGCCAGGCTAATTTTTTTTTTTTTTTTTTTTTGGTATTTTTAGTAGAGACAGGGTTTCACCATGTTGGCTGGGCTGGTCTTGAACTCCTGACCTCAAATGATCCACCTGCCTTGGCCTCCCAAAGTGCTGGCATCACAGGCATGAGCCACCACGCCCAGCCTGCTTTTGTCTTTTTTTCATATGAGAACACCATTAATGCCATGCAGCAAAACTTATTCCAAAGAATGGCAGTTTCTCATTGTGTGATGAGACTAAGAGGAAGGTAATAAAGTAGACTAGTTAAGTGCCCTGGCCAAGGTTACAGAGCAACAATAAAAGGATAATCTTCTTGTTTTTGCTCTGCTATCACCTTTCTTATCCTCTCTTCCAAAGACTAAATTTTACCCTTATTTCTTACAATGAACTAAATGTTTATGTCCCCTCCAAATTCATACATGAAATCTTAACCCCCAATGTGATGGTATTAGGAGGTGGGGCTTTGGGAGGTGATGAGGCCATGAGGGTGGAACCTTCATGAATGGGATCACTGCCCTACAAAACGGACCCTAGAGAGCTTTCTCCTCTCTTTGAACCACATGAGGATATGAGAAAACAATAGTCTGCAACCTGGAAGAAGGCTCTCACCAAAACCTGAACATGCTGGTACTCTCATCTCAGACTTCTAACCTCCAGAACTGTGAGAAATGTTTCTGTTGTATATAAGCCACTCAGTCTTTGGCACTTTGTTACAGCAGCCCGAAATGACAAAGATATCACTATTATAAATTTTAAAAATTACAGTGCTTTTTTTGTAATGAAATAAAGAACAACTTATTTGTAAAAAGACCCAGAAAAACTAAGTCTTAAGCACTTCTATAAGCACCAAAGTGCTCAAACCAATGACAATTCTGACTTCAGTCATAGGCTCCCAATTCTGGAGAAGCTGATTGCTTATGAAAGTGATTCACGCCCAGTCTGCAATCCCAGCACTTTGGGAGGCAGAGGTGGGCAGGGTCACTTGAGGTCAGGAGTTCAAGATCAGCTTGGTCAACATGGTGAAACCCCGTCTCTATGAAAACACAAAAATTAGCCAGGCATGATGATGGTGGGGGCCTGCAATCCCAGCTACTCGGGAGGCTGAGGTGGGAGAATCACCTGAACCAGGGAAGCAAAGGTTGCAGTGAGCTGAGATCATGCCACTGCACTCCAGCCTGGGTGACAGAGTGAGACTCTATCCCAAAAAAAGAAGAAAAAAAAAATCACCACAGGCATGAGCCACTGCACTCAGCCATGGAATTCCTTTAATTTTTTTTTTTTTTTTTTGAGACAGGGTCTCACTCTGTCACCCAGGCTGGTGTGCAGTGATACCATTAGGGCTCACTGCAGCCTCTACCTCCCCAGGCTCAGGTGATCCTCTCACCTCAGCCTCCCAGGTAGCTGGGACTACAGGCGCACACCATCACACCCAGCTAATTTTTGTATTTTTTGTAGAGATGGGGTTTTACCATGTTGTCAAGGCTGGTCTTGAACTCCTAAGATCAAGCAATCCACCTGCCTCAGCCTCCCCAAAATGCTGGGATTACAGGCATGAGATACCGAGCCCAGCTATTCACTGTAATTTTTAAGGTATAGCACATCCATTATTGGTCAGGGGCTTCATTGTGACAGGAAAGAATTTGAGTCATGTTAGATAACTTCTAAAGATCATACCCCATTTAGATAGTGAACCTCTTAAAAAACCAAAATTAAATTTGTTACAACACGACTTTAATATTTCTTTTTGTTTTTTGAGATGGAGTCTTGCTCTGTCGCCCAGGCTGGAGTGCAGTGGCACGATCTCGGCTCACTGCAAGCTCCGCCTCCTGGGTTCACGCCATTCTCCTGCCTCAGCCTCCCGAGTAGCTGGGACTAACAGGCGCCCGTCACTATGCCCGGCGAATTTTTTTGTATTTTTTAGTAGAGACGGGGTTTCACCGTGTTAGCCAGGATGGTCTCGATCTCCTGACCTCGTGATCTGCCCGCCTCAGCCTCCCAAAGTGCTGGGATTACAGGCGTGAGCCAGCACGCCCGGCCCAATATTTCTTTTCCTACCACACAAGCTCTTTAAAAAAAAAGTTGACTGGGAGCCGTGGCTCATGCCTGTAATCCCACCACTTTGGGAGGCTGAGGCGGGTGGATCACGAGGTCAGGAGACTGAGACCATCCTAGCTAACATGGTGAAACCCCATCTCTACTAAAAATACAACAAATTAGCCGGGCGTGGTGGCGGGCGCCTGTAGTCCCAGCTAGTCGGGAGGCTGACGTAGGAGAATGGCGTGAACCCAGGAGGCGGAGCTTGCAGTGAGCCCACATCGTGTGACTGCACTTTAGCCTGGGCAACAGAGCAAGACTCCATCTCAAAAAAGAAAAAAAAAAAAAAATTGGCTGGGCGTACTGGCTCACGCCTGTAATCCCAGCACTTTGGGAGGTCAAGGCTGGCAGGTCACTTGAGGTCAGGAGTTTGAGACCAGCCTCAACAACACAGTGAAACTCTGTCCCTACTAAAAATACAAAAATTAGCAGGGTGTGGTGCTGCATGTCTGTAATCCCAGCTACTTGGGAGGTTGAGGCAGGAGAATCGCTTGAACCCAGAAGGCAGAGGTTGTAGTGAGCCAAGATTGCGCCACTGCACTCCAGCCTGGGTAAGAGTGAGACTCCATCTCAAAAAAAAAAAAAAAAAAAAATTCTGACATCTTTATAAAGTTACATTTCTTTCAAGCCAAAGAATATGAAATGCATCACAGTTTTATCAACCACACCTGATAATAAGCATACACTTTCAATACTGCCTCAAGCAAGGGCCAAGACCAAACTATCTGTAGCTGAAACAATTTCCAGGGCAGCACTAATTCTGTGTGACCAAGAGAACCTGAAATTCTATGATATATTAGTAATGGTGGGCAGAGGTGGCTTCTGTTAATTTGTTTCTGTCGACATTATTTTCCTTTGTCTCAGTCTGAAGCCACAGGGGAGGGCTACGGGGTTTGCTTTTGACTTGTAACAACAGTAGAGGCTACAGATTCCCTCCCTTGCTTAACTTGATTTTGCTCCTCCCCTGGAAACGGTCAAACTGGACACAGAACATACCCAACAGGACAAGTAATCTGCTATCCGTGAAACTTTTGGTTGGCTACTTGGGGAATGCTGACGTATCTGTCTGAGGAAAGAACAAAAGGAAGAGCTAGCTGTGGCAGGGAAGTCCATTAAGTTCCTCTGACCCTTTTATTTGCTCAACTTCTCAAATTTTTCTTTTAATGCACATAGCTAAGTCTGGCTATAAATAAAATACCTGAAAAGCAGCTGGTTCCATGACTGTTTTGCATGGTTATTTACAAGTAAACACTCAGGCTAATTACAAAGCATATGTTTATGTTATCCCAGTAAGACAGTAGTTAATGATACTGTACCAATGTCAATTACCTGGTTTTGATAATGGCATAATATCAGTAAGATGTTATCATTGAGGGACAGTGGATGAAAGGTACATGAACACTCATTGTACTTTTTTGCAATGTCTTGTGAGTCTAAAATTATTTCAAAACACAGTTGGCTGGGCACGGTTGCTCACATGTGTAATCCTAGCACTTTGAAAGGCAAAGGTGGGCAGATCACCTGAGATCAGGAGTTCGAGACCAGCCTGGCCAACATGGTGAAACCCCATCTCTACTAAAACTACAAAAATTAGCTGGGTGTGGTGACGCATGCCCGTAGTCCCAGTTACTTGAGAGACTGAGGCATGAGAATCGCTTGAACCCAGAAGGTGGAGGCTGCAGTGAGCCGAGATTGCACCATTGTACTCCAGCCTGGCAGACAGAGCAAAACTCTGTTAAAAAAAAAAAAAAAAAAAAAAAAAAGGGCTGGGCATGTTGGCTCACGCTTGTAATCCCAGCACTTTTGGGAGGCCAAGGCAGGTGGTGGATCACGAGGTCAGGAGTTCGAGACTAACTTGGTCAGCACGGCGAAATCCCATCTCTACTAAAAATACAAAAATTAGTGGGGCATTGTGGTGGGCGCCTGTAATCCCAGCTGCTCAGGAGGCTGAGGCAGGAGAATCGCTTGAACCCAAGAGGCAGAGGTTGCAGTGAGCTGAGATCACGCCACTGCACTCCAGCCTGGGTGACAAAGCTAGACTCTGTCTCAAAAAACAAACAGTTAAAAATAAAAAAAAATAGGCAAAGATACCCATATGTACATCCACACCAGAGGGCCACTTGTTTCTAAGATATTTCAAAACTCTAAGGCTGTGCTTTCTTTTCTTTCTTTCTTTGTTTCTTTCTTTCGAGACAGAGTCTCACTCTGTCGTCCAGGCTGGAGTGCAGTAGCACGATATCAGCTTACTGCAGTCTCTATCTCCAGAGCTCAAGTGATCCTTCTGCCTCAGTCTCCTGGGGAGATGGGATCAGGCGTGCGCCACCACCCTGAGCTAATTTTGTATTTTTTGTAGAGATGAGGTTTCACCATGTTGCCCAGACTGGTCTAAAGCTGTGCTTTTCTTAGTGGCCTTCGATATTCCATTGTTTTACTTTATTTATGTTTCAACCTTAGCTTTTTTTCCTTAGTAATATCAGAGTAAACAATATTCCAGTAACATCATTACAAAATTTCAATAGAGAAATGAGGCAAGTGAAATTAAAGAGGAATTGCTCAAAGGACTAAGAGGAGTTTTTGGAAATTCCGTTTCTTGTCCTCTGTTGCCAGGGTGTTTATTTCTCACCCTGAGAATTACAGATTTTAGGGTAGTGGAAAGATGCAGATGAGTTAATAGTTGGGGAGAGAGCTGCTGATGGTAGTGGTTTTGAACCCAGGTAACCAGAAAACAATGATACTTTCTAAAAATTAAGGCATTCAAGGGAGAAAAGCAATTATATTTTAGAGAGAAGAAAAGAGTTGGTAACAGTCTGGTGAAGGAGGTGGCTAAAAGGAGGCCCTTTAAGAACCTCAAGGATGAAATGGAAAAGTTAACATCCAATATGTAGGTGGTAGTGGTGCACATTCATATACTAAAGTATACTTCAAGCTACAATAGTATGATACTATTAATACTAATAGCATAAAAATACATACTGATATACTAGAAAACCTAGGTATGACTTGAGTGATGTTAATAAGACTTTTATATATGCTAAATTTCAAATCAGTTAAGAAAAATGCATCCTGGCTAACACGGTGAAACCCCGTCTCTACTAAAAAATACAAAAAACTAGCCGGGCGAGGTGGCGGGCGCCTGTAGTCCCAGCTACTCGGGAGGCTGAGGCAGGAGAATGGCGTGAACCCGGGAGGCAGAGCTTGCAGTGAGCGGAGATCTGGCCACTGCACTCCAGCCTGGGCGACAAAGCGAGACTCCGTCTCAAAAAAAAAAAAAAAAAAAAAAAAAAGAAAAATGGTTATGTCACACTACACACCATAATATGTTCCAACTGGCCAATTTCTTTAGATGCAAAGAAAATACAGGTGAATACTTATGTGACCTAAGTGAGGATGAGGAAGGCCTCTCTAAGGAGAAAAGCAAAAGAAGAAATGATAAAGATTAAAGTATATAATTCCATAAAATAAGTTCCGGATCTGAGTTGGGGGAGTAGGGTTTGGGATGGAGGTCAAAAGATACTCAATTGGTGCTGGGTATGGTGGTGAGCACCTGTAATCCTAGCTATCTGGGAGACCAAGGTGAGAGGATCCCGTGAGCCCAGGAGTTTGAGGCCAGCTTGGGCACCATGGTAAAATCCCATCTCCCTCAAATATAAATACAATTGTAAAAAATTATTACAAAACAAAATTTAATAAAGAGTCTCAGGCTAGGTGTGGTGGCTCACACCTGCAATCCTAGAACCTTGGGAGATGGAAGTGGGAGGATCACTTGAGCCCAGGAGTTCAAGACCAGCCTAGGCAACATAGTGAAACTGTCTCTAGAGAGACTCAAATAAAATTGGTTGTAATTAGCTGGGCGTGGTGGCTCATGTCTGTAATCCTAGCACTTTGGGAGGCTGAGGTGGGTGGATTATGAGACTATGAGGTCAGGAGTTCGAGACCAGCCTGGCCAATATGGTGAAACTGTGTCTTTACTAAAAATACAAAAAAATTAGCTGGGCATGGTGGTGCATGCCTATAATCCCAGCTACTCAGGAGGCTGAGGCAGGAGAACTGCTTGAACCCAGGAGGTGGAGGTTGCTGTGAGCCGAGATTGCACCACTGCACTCCAGCCTGGGCAACAGAGCAAGACTCTGTCTCAGAAATAAATAAATAAATAGTTGTAATTAAAAAAAAAAAAAAATATATATATATATTTTGTGGAGACAGGGTATCACTATGTTGTTCAGGCTGATCTTGAACTCTTGGCTTCAAGTGATCCTCCCGTCTCGGCCTCCCAAAGTGCTGGGATTACAGGTGTAAGCCACAGTGCCCAGCCCTATTGTAATTTTTTACAAGGATAATTATTACCTGAATAATTAAACTTAATTTAAAAAGCAGTTCAAAAGTAAAAACAGAAAATCTTTTGTAACTCAAAATCATGGTAAACGAAGGTAAGTCAAATGAAAACTAGAAAAATATTTATAATATGACAAGCAAAGAGACAAAGTCTTTACTATATAATAAGCACTTATATATGATAAGAAAAAGACAAACATCTCAAAAGAGTACTAGGCAAAATATGAGGGAAATGCAAATTTTCACCTGTCAGACTGGCCCCCTGACCCCATCCCTTAGAGAAAGTGAAGGAGAAGCAGCTGAGTTCCCAGAGGGTTCCTGAGGAGGCTGCCTCCATGGGGGAGGGTCAGGTTTCAGTGAGGGTAGGAAGATGGAAGGAGGGCTCCATGAAGAGCTCCATGAGGTAGGGGATTTTGTTTATAATGGAAAGGGCTTTCTGACAGGACAGCAGTGGTGTTGAGGAGAACTGGGTGGAATATAAAGAAAGGCAATGACACCACCAGAAGGGACTGGTGCCTGGAGGAGTCTGCATTTTGGGAAAACAGGAAGTTTACAGAAGAGTCAGGGAGCCACTTATAGCCTATTTTCAAGGTTTCTAATCTGGTGAAGGAGGTGACATTATTTTCATGCCAAAATTGCCAGAAAGCTTTGTGCCTTTAGACATTGCCTTTCATGACCTCCCCTGACCTTCCTTTCCAGATAGTCACCAGGTCCTGATACTTCTTCCACTGAAATGCACTGTCATGTTTCCACATTATTGTTGAATTTCTGCAAGAACTGCCTAACTGCTTTATCTCCCTCTCCATTCCAATCCAGTCTGCATACTGCTGCCAGACTAATTTTTCTCAAATATCACTTGTATCATGTCACCTTCCTGCTCAAAACCTTTCAATGCTTCTCCCCTCACTGGATCAAGTCTAGACACCCTAGATCAACATCCTTAATTGTGCAGGTTGTCTCCACCTGAAAAAACACCTGCTCCAGCCAAAGAAGATCAATCACTATAACCTGTCCCTATATGTGACATCTCTTCAAACCTTTTTTGTTTTTCCTACTCTTGATTTCCTCTCCTCTCTTTTCACTTATCCATATTCTGGCATTCTTTCACATTAGTTTTACTCCCTCTCCTCCCATCAGTATTCAATGTAGTTAAAGCACAGGTGTAGTCTCATAGCCCTGGGTATAATCATGGCTCTGCCATTTAACAATTAAGTGGTCTTGGGCTTTCTTATGGTTTAGTTTGCCTCAACTCTGTAATGTAATAAAGACATGATTTTTGTGAAGATTCAATAAGATGCCATGTATAAAAATAACAGAACATCTGGAACACAGTAAGTACTCACTAGATTAGTATTAATATTGTCCAAATGTACTCTTTTCTCTGAGTATATAGGCTTTCTTACTAGCTTTTGTGCACTATTATTTTTCTCTTACATTTAAACTTTTAATATTCAGGTGTTATTTCCTCATACTTGACTTCATGTCATTCCAGTCAATGTGCCAAGCCCTGTATTAGGGGCTTTACATATATAAAATCCTGTGAATTGGGTCTCATTACATCTATTACTTCATTTTCTGGATGAGAAAACTAAGTTTTACAAATATTAAAAACCTTAATATTAAAGAGCTGGGAAATAGTGGGATAAAGATCCAGGCAATACTTTTGGTTGATTTTTTTTTTTTTTTTTGAGATGGAGTCTCACTCTGTCACCTAGGCTGGAATGCGGTGGTGTGATCTCAGCTCACTGTAACCTCTGCCTCCCAGGCTGAAGCGATTCTCCTGCCTCAGCCTCCTAAGTAGGTGGGATTACAACCCCCGCCACCATGCCCAGCTCATTTTTGTATTTTTGGTAGCGATGGAGTTTTGCCATGTTGGCCAGGCTGGTCTTGAACTCCTGACCTCAGATGATCTACCTGTCTTGGCCTCCCAAAGTGCTGGGATTACAGGCCTGAGCCATTACATCCAGCCTGGACATGTGTGGCCCCTTGATCTTTAAAAAACATTTTTTTTGGCTGGGTGCGGGGGATCATGCCTGACCTGAGGTCAGGATTTCGAGACCAGCCTAATCAACATGGTGAAACCCCATCTCTACTAAAAATACAAAAATAGCTGGGCGTCGTAGCAGATGCCTGTGATCCAAGCTACTCGGGAGGCTGAGGCACGAGAACTGCTTGAACCAGGGAGGCGGAGGTTGCAGTGAGCTGAGATTGTGCCACTGAACTCCAGCCTGGGCAACAGAGCGAGACTCCATCTTAAAAAAAATTTTTTTTTTTTTTTTGGTAGAGATGGGGTTTTGCCATGTTGCCCAGGCTGGTTGCAAACTCCTGAGCTCAAGCAGTTCACCTGCCTCAGCCTCCCAAAGTGCTGGGATTATAGGCGGGAGCTACGGTGCCTGGCTGGAACTCATTTTAAATAGCAATTTGGCACATACTGAAATGTAGTATATATTCTGGACCAATCTTAAATTGTATACATATGTATTTTTTGAGACAAGTCTCACACTGTCACCTAGGCTGGAGTGCAGTAGTGCGATCTCAGCTCACTGCAGCCTTGGACTCTCGGGCTCAAGTAATCTTCCGCCTTAGCCTCCTGAATAACTGGGGCTACAGGCATATGCTACTGCACCCAATTTGTTGTAGAGACAGGATCTCACTATGTTGCCCAGGCTGGTCTCAAACTCCTAGACTAAAGCGATCCTCCTACCTTGACCTCCCCAAAGCACTGGAATTATAGGCATGGGCCACCTTGCCCAGCCTCTCTTTTTAAAAATAAAAAAACTATTACTTAGGATGAACAAATTCCAAGCTGACAACTACAGATAGTTTTTGACTAATGGTTAAGAAACTAAAATAAAACTCTAGGGCAATAACTTTGCTACATATCCAAAAATGAAACATGTATCTCACTCATTTAATTTACCAAATATATTAGCATTTGTGGCCAGTGATATATATATATTTATATATTATATATTAAACAGAGACAGATTATATATATAAAATATATATTTTATATATAATCTGTATATATAAATATATATATAATATATATATATTTTAAACAGAGATAGAGTCTTTCTATGCTTCCCAGGCTGGGTTTGAACTCCTGGTCTCAAGGGATCCTCCATCCTGGCCTCCCAAAGTGCTGGGATTACAGGTGTGAGCCACCACAAGACATATTATTATTATTTTTTTTTCTGAGATGGAGTCTTGCTCTGTCGCCCAGGCTGGAGTGCAATGGTGCGATCTTGGCTCACTGCAACCTCTGCCTCCTGGGTTCAAGCGACTCTCCTGCCTCAGCCTCCTGAGTAGCTGGGATTACAGGCATGCACCACCATGCCCAGCTAATTTTTGTGTTTTTAGTAGAAATGGGGTCTCACCATGTTGGCCCGGCTGGTCTTGAACTCTTGACCTCGTGATCCACCTGGCTCAGCCTCCCAAAGTGCTGGGATTTCAGGTGTGAGCCATTGCGCCCGGCTCGAGAAATACTCTTTAATTTTGTGTTTTCATACCTTATTTAAGAGTCAAGGTACTATACTAACAGGCAGTATAGTATACACACATCGTCAGATAAATCAAGTCTAAAAATCTAATCCTTGGGTAGGTACAGGGGTTTATGCCTGTAATTCCAGCACTTTGGAAGGCCGAAGTGGAAGGATTGCTTGAGTCTCAGAGTTCCACAGCTGCACTGAGCTATGATAGTGCCACTGCCCGCCAGTATGGGTGGCAGAGTGAGACCCTGTCTCTAAAAATAAAAAAAATTTAAAAATCTGGCTGGGCATGGTGGTTGGGGCCTATCATTCCAGCACTTCAGGAGGCCAAGGAGGGTGAATTCCTTGGGCTCAGGAATTCAAGACTAGCCTGGACAACATGATGAAACTCCATCTCTACAAAAAAGACAAAAATTAGCCTGGCATAGTAGCATGCGCTTGTAGTCCCAGTTACTCGGGAGGCTGAGTTGGGAGGACTGCTTGAGCCCAGGAGGCAAAGACTGAAGCCGAGAATGCACCACTGCACTCTAGCATGGGCCACAGCATGAGACCCTGTCTCAAAAACAAAAACAACAAAAAAAATCTAGTCCTCAAATTTTGATATAATTTTAGTTTTAAAGTTTCTTAATTATTTTTCTCCATCTTTCCTGCAGAATAGTTACCAACTTCACAGTTGTTCTACATTTTTTAAAAAAGACTAGTTAGGTACAATAGTGTAAAGACTTACTGGCATTAAGTAATGATCATCACATAATTGGTATAAAAGAAAAAACAAAGGTCAAATTAATCTGGATTTGTATATGACCGTTTTGATTATAAGCTGAATTGGACATTTCATTTGCCCAACATTTACTGAACACTTATGAGTGTTAGGCTCAGGGCCAGGATATACTATGATTAATAAGACATGGTTCCTGCACTGGTCCCTGGAGTTCTTCTCCAGGTAGGGAAACCACCAGGTAAAAGAATAATTGCAATGCAATATGAGAAGGACTATCTATAATGGAGGCTTGTACAAAGTACCATCTTCAGCTTGCCTATGATCAAGCCCTGTGAGATAAGATAAATATCAGTGTCTAAAACATGCCTCTGAAGCTGAATATCCACTCACTAACTTGTATCATTTTTCAGCACTGTGCCATACCCAGGTGTCTCATCTCTTCCTGATTTGCATACCCAGACAAGATAGCCAAAGTCGATGGGGCCATAGTCTCAGGTTAAGGCACAAACTCAGATCAAACACTACTCAAAGGAACCTACATCCTTTAGGTACCAATAAGTACAACTTCTGAAGACTTTAGGTCATGATGTGCCTTGTAATCTTTCTTCTCAAGAATGCTAAGTTTAAAAGCTCTGTTAGAATTCAACTCTGTAAATAAAATATTAGGCCTAGGCCGGGCATGGTGGCTCACACCTGTAATCCCAGCACTTTGGGAGGCTGAGGCGGGTGGATCACCTGAGGTCGGGAGTTTGAGACCAGCCTGACCAACATGGAGAAACCCCATCTCTACTGAAAATACAAAATTAGTTGGTGGCGCATGCCTGTAATCCCAGCTACTCAGGAGGCTGAGGCAGGAGAACCACTTGAATCTGGGAGGCGGAGGATGCGGTGAGCCAAGATCGTGCCATTGCACTCCAGCCTGGGCAACAAGAGCAAAACTCCATCTCAAAAAAAAAAAAAAAAAAAAAAAAATTACATATATAAAGCCTATTTCTCTGAAAATAAAAACTGTGCATTTCTGAAACTTTTATATACAGATTCTGGTAGAGCAATGTTTAAAAGAGGTAAAAATGTGACGACAGAGCTTTTGTCCTGCAGAATAAGCCACTGTGTATCTTTATAAAAGTTGCCTAATTAAAGAACATGTCTCTTTCCTTTTCATCATAAAGAGACCATTAGCAAAATGACTCTCTTCCCCTATAATGCAAGCAGACTGGGGCAAGAACAGAACAGTTTTGGGGGCAGATCATTTCTTTTGTTGAAGTTGTTGGAGTGGTATTTATTCCCAAAGGTTTGGGAAAGAAGATATACTTGACTTTATTTGATTACAACATAGCTTGGCCATCATACACCACTGAGGTTTACAAGATGTTGCTCTAAGGATTTTCCAGCTTTCCATATCATAATGTGCATATTAATGCAGAGGAAACTCAAACTGTTAGAGATATTGGTTGTCTTGAAGCACAATTCCAACCAAATCAAAGGTTCATTTATTTATTAAAGACAGGGTCTCACTCTGCCGCCCAGGCTGGAGTGCAATGGCACAAATGAAGCTCACTGCAGCTTTGAACTCCTGGGTGCCAGCGATTCTTCCCACCTCAGCTTCTTGGGAAGCTAGGATCACGGGTGCAAACTACTACACCCAGCTTTTTTTTTTTTTTTTTTTTTGAGAGACAGGGTCTCCCTCTGTTGTTCTAGACTGATCTCTATCTCCTGGCCTCAAGTGATCCACCTACCCTGGCCTCCCAAAGTGTTGAGATTATAGGCATGAGCCACCACACCTGGCCCTAAACCAAAGATTTAAAGAGAAAGTTTAGAAATACAATTCCAGCCACAGGTTGCAATCCAAACATCATTAAGAATTCCCTGTGGTGAAGCATCTTCTGAGAAAGTGAAGTCAAGCTCTGTGTGCTAGGTTTAAGTGCTCAAAAAAAAAAAAAAAAAGATAGTATTCAATTGACTACTGTTGTAAAAGCCTTAGAGAAGGGCTGATCTAACCTCACTTCCAGATATCTTTTCTTTTTTTGAGACAGGGTCTCACTCCCATTGCCCAGGCTGGCATACAGTGGTACAATCACAGCTCACTGCAGCTTCAACTTCCTGGGCTCAGGTGATCCTCCCACCTCAGCCTCCTGAGTACGTGGGACTACAGATGTGTGCCACCATACCTGGCTCATTTTTTATATATTTAGTAGAGACAGGGTTTCGCCATGTTGCCCAGGCTGGTTCTGAACTCCTGGGCTCAAGCAACTCGGCCTCCCAACAGACATCTCCTTTTAAATATGTCCCCTCCTGTGGACCAGGGCAATTTCCAAACACTAAAAGGTTCAAGAATTAAACAATTTATTTTTTTTCTTTAGATGGAGTTTTGCTCTTGTTGCCCAGGCTGGAGTACAAATGGCATGATCTCAGCTCACTCTAACCTCCACCTCCCAGGTTCAAGCGATTCTCCTGCCTCAGCCTCCCCAGTAGGTGGGATTATGGGAGTGTGCGACCACGCCCAGCTAATTTTTGTATTTAGTAGAGACAGGGTTTCACCATCTTGGCCAGGCTAGTCTCGAACTCCTGACCTCAGGTGATCTGCCCGCCTCAGCCTCCCAAAGTACTGGGGTTACAGGCATGAGCCACTGCGCCCGGCTAAACAGTCGGTTTCTTAAAAACCCCATATCAGTATGTAAATAAAATTACGGTAAAAATTCAGTTATCTTGGGTCAGGATTCACTTTAAACAATATAAAAGCCTAACATAATGTTTAATGGTATGTTCATAATGTACTGATATGTGAACAGGAAGAATATTTTTTAATTAAAAAGCAGTTTACAAAACATGTATAATGTGATCACAGTTATTAAAAAGTATATTTACACATATATTTCCTTTACCAAAGGAATGACTGTTATAGAAAGTTTGGAAAATAGAGGACAGTGCTTGCTTGGGCAGCACATATACTAAAATTGGAATGATACAGAGAAGATAAGCATGGCCCCTTAAAAAAAAGAAAACAAAGGACAAAACAGAAATAACTGTAATCTTATAACCCAGAGATTACTGGGTTTAATATTTTGATGTATATATTTCTAATTTTTTTTTTTTTTTGAGACGGAGTCTCGCTCTGTGGCCCAGGCTGGAGTCCAGTGAGCCGGATCTCAGCTCACTGCAGGCTCCGCCTCCTGGGTTTACGCCATTCTCCTGCCTCGGCCTCACAAATAGCTGGGACTACAGGTGCCCGCCACCTTGCCTGGCTAGTTTTTTGTATTTTTTAGTAGAGACGGGGTTTCACTGTGTTAGCCAGGATGGTCTCGATCTCCTGACCTCATGATCCGCCCATCTCGGTCTCCCAAAGTGCTGGGATTACAGGCTTGAGCCACCGCGCCCAGCCATATTTCTAATTTTTAATGCACATATGCTTCTCCCCAATAAATGTTAACTGTAAAGGAGTTTTTTAGTTATTAGCTTTGCCTATCTACCTACCTACCTACCTGTCTGTCTGTCTAAAACGGCATCTTAGACAGACAGACAGGTAGGTAGATAGTGCAGTAGTGCACATGGCTTACTGTAGCTTCAAACTGTTGGGTTCGAGGGATCCTCCTGGCTTGGCCTCCTGAGTAGCTAGGACTACAGGCACCCCCAGCTAATTTTTTTTTTTTTTTGTAGAGACAAGGTCTCACTATGTTGCCTAGGCAGGTCTCAAACTCCTGGGCTCAAGTGATGCCCCTACCTTGGCCTCCCAAAGTGCTGGGATTATAGGCAGGAGCCACTGCATCTGGCCACATCAACTTATATATACCTTGTATTCTAAGAAGCTAGGGCAAATTATAAGAATCATATACAACAGTGGTTCTCAGCCTTGGCTGACTATCAGAATCACTTGGGGGAACTTCTAAACCTCCTGATTCCCGGACCTGATCTTTCAGACCAATTAGAATCTCTGGAGGTGGAACCCAGGCTATTTTTCAGAGTTCCCCAAGTAATTCCACTGAAGCCAGGGTGGAGAATCACTACTTGACAAAGTGTCCCCTAATCCCTGACCCTTGAGCAAAAGGTGATTTACAACAGGGATTTCTTAAATTTTCATTTGCATACCAATCATCTGGAGATCTTGTTAAAATACAGATTCTGGTTCAGTAGGTTGGGGTGGGACCTGAGATTCTGCATTTCTAACCAGCTCCCAGATGATGCCAATGCTACTGCCCCAGGGACCATACTTTGAGTAGTTTTAGGGTACTAGGAAAGAAAACTCTCATAAAGAGTGAAAAGAAAAAAATTATAGCCACTAAAGCCCATACTCTACCAAGGGTTAAGGCTGGGAATTAAAAGATGTTTCTAGGCCAGGCATGGTGGCTCATGCTTGTAGTCCCAGCACTTTGGGAGGCTGAGGCAGGAAGAATGGTTGAGGCCAGAAGTTCGAGACCAGCCTGGGTAACATAGGGAGACCTCATCTCTATTAAAAAATAAAAAAAATAAATAAAAAAAATTAGCTGGGCATGATGGCGCATGCCTGTGGTCCCAGCTATTTGGGAAACCGAGGTGGGAGGACTGCTTGAGCCCAGATGTCAAGGCTGCAGTGAGCTGGGTTCATGCCACTGCACTCCAGCCTGGGCGACATAGTGAGACCCTGTCTCAAAATGAAAAAAAAAAAAAGCAATTTTAAAGAAAAAAAAGGGAAAAAGATATTTCTAGGAAATAAGATTTTGGAGATGGGAAAGGTTTGGAATAACACATTTTTTAGGGGGAAAAACAGCCATTGGAGCTTATGTATTTGTGTGTACAAAGGAAAGCAAGCAAACATGGGGGAGAAGAGGAGTAGGCAGTGAGAGAAACAGATCAAATGTCTAAAAAACTGTTATGGAAAAAATAAACCCTTGGCTACAGTGCTGGAAAGGGATAGAGAAGCACTATAAAGGGATCTGTGGAATCTACTTCTCTGCCAAAAACATGTTTGGGAAGCAGAAAAGCTAATAAACTGAAGTTGGTGTAGATTAATAACCATCTTCCATCAACTCCCTCCTGGGGACATGAAGAGGCCCCAGGAGTATGTCTCCCCTGGCAGTGCTTTAGGAACTAACAACAAACAGTGAATTACTGCCCAAATGCTTCTCTTTGTAAGCAATGAGAATGGCAAGAAGCTCAAACATGGCATCCCTTTGCGGATTCTTGGCAATATCCTTCTGGGAATTTCTAAACTTCCAGGCAGGCTAGAGATATAGCCCCCAAAACAGGGGAAAAAAGTGTTTTTCTCCTGAGGGACTTCACACAGAAATGAGAAATGTTTAGTATTTCTTAGAACAATAAGGTAAACATTTAATGTAAAGATATTCATAAATCACTACCAGACTTTCATACCTTCAAAATAATTTCTAAGAACAGTAAAACAGGAAAACCTGATGTAAATTAGCTGGAGCAATTATTTGAATCAGCTGGTATACTTTATCAGCTGGTCCTTATCAAAGGGGTCACATCCAAGTAAATTTCTGTTTAAATCAATAGAAGAAAGTAAGGCAAAGACTTTACCAAGATATGGAAAGAATTCTGTTTGTAACATGATTTGTGTTACACATCACTTAGGTATACAAAACTCTGGCAGAAATGTATGCAGTCTTCACATTCAGTATCTATTTACTGTACAATGATGATGGCTAAGATGTACTGAGTACTAGACACTATCCTAATAATTTAGATATTATTCACGTATAAATTAATCCACATAACTCTATGAAATAGGCATTATTATTATAGCTCTTACATGGATGAGGAATCTGGTTTGAGGATGGTAAGTTTTTGCTTCATTTCATTGCTCAAAGGTCACAAAGCCAATAAGTGGTCAAGTTGGTTTTTGACTGCCTGATTCTAACATCCATGATTTTAAACTTTATATGACACCTCCAACTATCCTGCATACCCAGTTTGTACCAGGGAGAGACTGAAGGATATAAGATGAATAAGTCATGTTCCCTACACTTACGGTACAAGACAAGTAGTTCCTCTAGGACATGAGATGAGAAAGGCATTTCCAAATGCTACAGGATACAAGATGCCAGATCAGATTATGCTGCTAGTGTATTCCACAGGTCAAAACCCATATACTTTTGGGGCCCTTGATTTTTAATCTTTTTTATATACGCTTAATGGGTAAAAGGCATATTTATAAAAAGGACATGCTGCAAGCGTAGTGACACTATTTTCCAGCTCAGGCAAGTTTTCCAGAAATTACTGAACCACATCAATTTATATAATAAAGGGGATAAAGCTGTAACAATGTCCAGCTAACAGATCTAATATCAGTTGAGAGAATGATCTCTTCCATATTCAAGTGATAGAGTGTTGCCTGATAACTTGGTTCATGAATACATTAGAATGGAGACAGAAATGAGTCTAAGACTAAGGTTGTGGTCTCTCTTCTGAGACCATTTCTATAAAATCTCCAAAGGCTAAAGGGAAATCTCATTCATTGTATTAGCCCAACAATGGCTATAAATCAATAACTCTTAACCTATGGTTCATTATCAATGCAGAGAGATAAAGTCTTAACTATTTTGCATTTCTCAGGGCTAGCTTTCTAACAGTCTTGTTTAACTTAACTGCAGACAGTATAAGGCCAGGGCAAAGGTGAACAATATTTCTAGCCTTATCTGGCATCTAGCTATATTCATAGTTTAAAGGTAGTCCTCAAAGAAACAAGAGGCAGGGTAAAAGAGCTAATATTTGAGTACCCATTTTCAATATATATGTCACGTGCTGTGTTAACAGCCCCTCTTTTTTATTTTTCAATCTTATTTAATACTCATACCCACATAAAATAGTGGTGCTCCCAGCAGTCAAATACCTTTCTCAGGAACTCACAGCTGCTAAATAACAGCTAACATTCAGCTAGAGGTCTGTTCACACTACATACCCTTGAGAACAGAAAGGCTCCAGGGAACTGCAGGGTCCTGGGTACCTTTGTGACGACATTCTTCCAGGGCTAGAAGAGCTGAGGGAACTGATGAGAGGGTGAGAAAGGCAAGCAGACTCCCTCAAATATACCATGGAAATGGCCCTTTTGCCCTTCCTAACAATGTTCTCTTGGGGATATGCTTAGTAGAGAAGGAAGATGATGTATTGAGTTATTGACTTTGTACTGACCCACATTGAAAACAAAATTCCATTTACAACAAAACTTCCCTGTTGTAACCTGCACTTAAATATTGTGAGCTTAAATATTTCAAAATAATGATCTCCATTGAGTATAGCTGTATATGTGGCTATTAAAAAGTAGACCTCCTCTTTCCTATCCCTTGAATGAAACCATGATATATTTTTTTTTAATCTGAAGCAGACTCAAGGCCTAACTTTTTTGTTTTTTCTTTTCAGACAGAGCCTTGCTCTGTTGCCCAGGCTGGAGTGCAATAGCGTGATCTCGGTTCACTGCAATCTCTGCCTCCTGGGTTCAAGTGATTCTCCTGCCTCAGCCTCCTGAGTAGCTGGGATTACAGGTGGGCACCATCATGCCCAGCTAATTTTTGTATTTTTAGTAGGGACAAGGTTTCACCCTGTTGGCCAGGCTGGTCTCGAACTCCTGACCTCAAGTGATCCACCTGCCTCGGCCTCTCAAAGTGCTGGGATTACAGGTGTGAGCCACCGCGCCTGGCCTAACAATTTGGTTTTAAGAACTGAAGACTTGTAGTGTTGTAAGCAACCCAAACTTATCTTAATGGACACTGAAGGCTTGTTTCAAAGTTTTTCATAAAAATATTTCTTACCCTATTCAGCTAATCTTCTGAGAGGACACAGAGGAAACAAGAAAATCTCAGACAGAGATCTTAGGTGCAGTGGCTCACACCTGTAATCCCAGCACTTTGGGAGGCCAAGCTAGGAGGATCACCTGAGCCCAGGAGTCCAAGACCAGACTGGGAAACGTAGTGAGATCCCATCTCTACTAAAAAAAAAAAAAAGAAAAAAAAGAAAAAAGAAAATCGCAGGCAGAGAAAGCATTTGGCGGTATGGTCTGTACCGCAACATGGAAAAATGCACTGGTTCTAAGAGCAGTTGTCAATATTTGAAATTAATCCTAGCTGACTATAGATCTGCTCATGAGAGCTAGTTTAAATAAATAGGTTGACATCTTTGTGCAGTCATTTAGAGCAAGTTTTACATATTCAGCATGATCAAAACTATATTTTGCATAAATTCAGACAGAGGATTTATTAGTATTTATCTGTCTTGATAGAGAGCCAAAGGAACAGTATTCCGAGTGAATGATGACAAAAAGTTTGTTTTACATGGAGGACAGCATTATTGCAGTAATCCTGAGTTTCTCACTTAATCATTTCCCTCCAACTCTCCAAAGAGAGCTTCTATTCTCCTTTTTTCCTTGCCTACTACTACAATCATTCCAATCGTCTCATTCACGTATTTACTGCACAAACATGTATTGAGGTACTGTGTATTGGGTGCAAATATTGGGGATTCCACAGCTGTACCACTCAGAATGTGGCCCACAGACTGGTCCTGGTCTATAAATCCATTTGCTGCCAGCCTGTGACACGTGTTTAAAGTTTTTAGTAACAATACAGCAGAATAATTTATTTGTTGATTTCAATAATAATTTTTAAAAACTTTTATGTCATTTTTTAAAACCTTTTTTTTTTTTTTTTTTTTTTTTTAGAGACAGGGTCTCACTCTGTTGCCTAGGCTGGGGTGCAGTGATGTGATCACAGCTCACTGTAACCCCATACTCCTGGGCTCAAGTGATCTTCCTGCTTCAGCCTCTTGAGTAGCTGGGACTATAGGCATGCCACCATGCCTGGATAATTTTTAATTTTTTTTTTTTTTGTTGAGACAGAGTCTGTGTTGCTCAGGCTGGTCTTGAATTCCTGGGCTCAAGTGATCCTCCCACTTTGGCCTCCCAAAGTGCTGGGATTACAAGCTTGAGCCACCCAGGCCTGGCTTTATGTTATTTTTCTAATAATGAATCTCACTGTATTTTACAAAAATATTGGTCTATGAAGGATTAGAAGTAAAAACCCGATTCTTTGACAGCTATAGTTTAAGCAGCATTGTTCTAGGAAACAGGAAGAGTAAGATAAGACTTTTGCTCTTGACAAGGTCTTAGTCTTGTGTGAGTGTTCAATAAAAAGTCTTGCCAGGTGTGGTGGCTCAAGCTTGTAATCCCAGCACTTTAGGAGGCCAAGGTAGGAGGATCGCTTGAACCCAGGAGTTTGATACCAGCCTGGGCAATATAGTGAGACTGTGTCTCAACAACAACAACAAAAAATTAGCTACATGTGGTGGTGTGCGCCTTTAATCCCAGCTACTTGAGAGGCTGAGGGCAAGACTGTGCCACTGCACTACAGCCTGGGCAACAGAGTGAGACCCTGCCTCCAACAACAAAAACTCCTTCCATCTTCGTACACATTTTTGAGGAACACAGAAAGTTTAGGCTTTGTAAGTAGGTCTGGGGAATATTAATTTTTTTCTAATGAGCTATTAATAGGTTAAAAGGACAACAGAGAAGGGTGAGATAAGAAAGGCTGTCAACAGAAAGGATAGTTTGATAAAGAACAGGAAATCAACAGGCAACCAGGAGGCCAGCAGGTATAACAAATTGCTATATGCCTCAGGTGAAGAAGTCAAGAGGGCAAATCAAGGCTCACTGGAGGAAGACACTGAGTCCAGTCTCTGCCATACATTCCATTCTCCAGAGTGTTGTTTGTTATAGCATCAGCTCCTATCCTGGCCACTTGTTTATACCTGTGTCATAGTACTTTTTGGAGAGTACCATGAATATATTAGTTTGCAAGTCAAATTCTACAAGTTGTAAGTCAAATAAATATATTATTTATCCTTCTCCTCTCAGTGCTCAGCATGTAACTGGCACTCAAATATGTGTTGAACTACACTAAGCAATAGAGGGCAAGTTCATAAGAATTCTCTTCAGGCTGAGCAACCAGAAGAGATGCTTTTAGGGTCTAGTAGACTGTAGAAAGGGCAATCTAGGCTGGGGCGCAATGGCAAATGCCTGTAATACCAACATTTTGGGAGGCCAAAGAAGGAAGACTGCTTGAGCCCAGGAATCCAAGACCAGCCTGGACAACATAGTGAGATTCCATCTCTACCGAAGGGAAAAAAAAAAAAAAGACAAGACAAATTAGCCATACAGTGGTGCGTGTCTGTAGTTCCAGCTACTCAGAAAGCTGAGGCAGGAGGACTGCTTGAGCCCAGGATTTCAAGGGTGCAGTGAGCCATGATCTTACCACTGCACTTCAGCCTGGGTGGCAAAGCAAGATCCTATCTCCAAAAAAAAAAAAAAAAAAAAAAAAAAAAGTGGGAGGGGGGCAACTGCTTAAACCTGAAACTCAGAAAGAAAAAAAAAAAAAAAGCAAAAACCAACCCACCAACCAACCAAAAAACCTCCACTCTCCCTAAGGAGAACAGCTAAGTCAGTCAGCTGAATTGCAAATAACAATATATTAGAATTTAAAAGCCCATTCTGCATTAAGTCTGAATTCATGACTTGACAGAGTCCTCATAAATTATATATGGGCATGTGGCTCTGAGTAATTTCAAGGTAAGTATATTTTTCAGGCAAAATGGCTGACTAAGCATATAATGATATATGCTAATGTCTACTATGGCAGACCAGAGCAGTATGAGGCAAAGCTTCAAAATCAAGGTCACAGGCATAAAGAAAAACCTCTCCCTTCTTATTACTTTGGGGTGGAAGCAGCTGCAATGACTAGCAGTAAACAAAGGGAGTTTTTATTTGGTGGCATCCTGAGCATCTTCATTACAGGGCTGTCCTTCTTTACTCTGTTTTCATAGTTTTTGGTTGTGGCTTTTTTCTTCCTGTTCTCTATCTTTTCACACTCTGCCTTTATGATCTCTCCCTTCTCAAACTCTCTCCTCCTTGTTTCCTTTCTGAACTCATTTCCTTCTCTTACTCCCACTTTCTTCATTAATTCTTAAATACCACTTAGTCAGAGCCCTCTTATGCTTCTGCCTTAGCGTTGGTTACACAGAGCATTCTGCCTTTAGTACCTTCTTAACGACCAATTCTAATTCACGGCCATTTAAATGCATTTCTCCACCCAATAATTTGCCAGTGATTTTCCCATTTATGGGGGATAAGGTGAGAAAATATAAATGGATCTCTGAGAACCCAGGTTTCAGTATCCTTGAAACATAATATGCAGCATTGTAATCAGTGGTGATATCCCTGTGAAATAATACTCTTGTGCTGGCAAAGTTACTGTGCTTGGAAAGTATACAATCAAAATTCAAACTGGCCTGGGAAACAGTGGAGGCAAGTAATTTAGTAATGAGAAAAAGATTAGTGTTATGAAACACAACACAGTCTTCTCCCTAGCAAAGTCAAACAATAAAACAAACCTTTCTTTTTCTAGTCAGCCCATTATCCTACTGACATGTACAGTTATGTGCCTGGAACTGGTCAGAAACAAGCTAGAAGAGACATATCCAAAGAAATTCTTAGAGGTCCCTTTGCACTTTTATTTGCTTCCCAGCACCTCCTGATTGAAGAAGAGATAATACAAGGCCTTTTCCCAAGGGCATGTTCCCAAAAGGGCCACTGTTTCTTTCAGGTTATTTCGAGGCACAGGGATATTGCCTTGAATCCTATCAAAATCTACATCCAGAGATGCCTGAATTTCACCCAGTTTTTAAAAAATGCTATAGTATTGGGAAGAAACTCAACTCCTTCAAATTATAACCCTTAAAAAAAAAAAAGCTGGCTGGGCAGGGTGGCTCATGCCTGTAATCCCAGCACTTTGGAAGGCCGAGAAGGGCGGATCACCTGAGGTCAGGAGTTTGAGACCAGTTTGGCCAACTGAAACACCGTCTCTACTAAAAATACAAAAATCAGTTGGGCGTGGTAGCGCACGCCTGTGATCCTAGCTACTCGGGAGGCTGAGGCAGGAGATTGCTGGAATCCAGGAGGTGGAGGTTGCAGGGAGCCGAGATCACGCCACTGCACTACTCCAGCCTGGGCAACAGAGCAAGACTCCGTCTCAAAAAAAAAAGCAAAGTCAAAGATGATTTTGGTTTTCCAGCTAATAAGTGTCATCTGGGGGGTTTCTTCTGTTGTCACTCCAAGAGCCACAATTAATTCCCAGAATTATGAAAAAGGGCTTTCAGGTATCTAAACTGAAGTAAAAAACAATCAGTAAGGCTCTGACTTTTCTGATATCCTGAAACATTAAATCTATAAATTTACAAAACAGATCGCAATGCCAAACTTTAAAGCAAAGGTAAATAATGATTGTAATAATGTAATAGCAAGCATAGTGAATTTGAAGAGCTATGGTTTTTAAATTGAACTGGCATGTATTATTTCATTCAAATTTCATAACATCTCCATCAAACAGCATGCATTATCCTTGCTTTTTTTTTTTTTGGAGACAGAGTCTCACTCTGTCGCCTGGGCTGGAGTGCAGTGATGCGATCTCGGCTCACTGCAAGCTTCACCTCCCAGGTTCGCGCCATTCTCTTGCCTCAGCCTCCTGAGTAGCTGGGACTACAGGCGCCCGCCACCATGCTCGGCTAATTTTTTGGTATTTTTAGTAGAGACGGGGTTTCACTGTATTAGCCAGGATGGTTTCCATCTCCTGACCTCATGATCCATCCTACTCGGCCTCCCAAAGTGCTGGGATTACGGCATGAGCCACGGCGCCTGGCGGCATTATCCTTGTTTTACAGATATTAAGTGACTTGTACAAAGTCAGATGGCTTAAATAAGTGATTTCCATTATGTAATGAATTATATCTACCCACTCAAGCTGCTCCCCTAATATCTGCTTTCTTAGGTCACCAGATTTCTTGAAAGAGAAATCTATTCTTGCTGACTTTATTTCCTCATATATTTTATTCATTTTCTAATCTTGAAAGATTATACTTTGTTTCTTTATTGTTTTTTTTTTTTTTCCAGACAGGATCTTGCTCTGTGGCCCAGGATGGAGTGCAGCAGCCAGTGGCACAATCTTGGCTTACTGCAACCTCTGCCTCCTGGGCTCAAACGATACTCCTAACCCAGCCTCCTGAGTAGGTGGGACTATAGGCACACGCTACCATGCCTAGCTAATTTTTGTATTTTTGGTAGAGACAGGGTTTCACTATTTGCCCAGGCTGGTCTCAAACTCCTGAGCTCAAGGGATCCATACACCTTAGCCTCCCAAAGTGTTGGGATTACAGGTGTGAGCCACTGTACCCTGCCACTATCTATTGTTAAAAGATCACAATGACCTATAAGGTATCATGGGACTCTCAGCTGATTCTTAAATATCATTAATGAATAAAATTTTGATGAATTCCAAGGATTTGTTTGGTCCTTATCCTTCCTCATTCCTGACTCCAACTCACTCTTGAAATACTTTCCTTCCTCTCTGTTACTCCCTACTATCATAAAGATTAAACTAGGCACCACCTCATCTTTTAAGATCCTATTCAAGTGATAATCCTTTGTTGTTGTTGTTGTTGTTGAGATGGAGTCTCCCTCTGTCGTACACGCTGCAGTGCGGTGGCATGATCTTGGCTCACTGCAACCTCCACCCGGGTTCAAGCGATTCTCCTGCCTCAGCCTCTCGGGTAGCTGGGATTATAAGTGTGCAACACCACACCCAGATAATTTTTGTATTTTTAGTAGAGACACAGTTTTACCATTTTGGCCAGGCTGGTCTCCAACTCCTGACTTCAAGTGATGCACCCGCCTCGGCCTCCCAAAGTTCTGGGATTATGGGCATGAGCCATCGCACCCGACCTCAAGTGATAATTCTTGAAGTCTTCCACAACACCCCTAGTAGTAGTCATCCTTTCTCTGAGTTTCCACAGCACTTGATACTACTAGGTACTTCACACATTGTATTCTGATTGTTATGGTCTCTTTCTCTCTCCCTTATATAAGTTACTTGGTCATGGAAACTGGTTTATCATTTTCTTTTTTTGAGATGGAGTTTCGCTCTTGTTGCCCAGGCTGGAGGGCTATGGCATGATCTCAGCTCACTGCAACCTCTTCCTCCCAGGTTTAAGCGATTCTCCTGTCTCAGCCTCCCGAGTAGCTGGGATTACAGGTACATGCTACCATGCCTGGCTCATTTTTGTATTTTTAGTGGTGACAGGGTTTCATCATATTGGTCAGGCTGGTCTCCAACTCCTGACCTCAGGTGATCCGCCCGCCTTGGCCTCCCAAAATGTTGGGATTACAGGCGTGAGCCACTGCGCCTGGCCTGGTTTATCATTTTCTATCTCTTTGGTTTAGCAGATGATATACCACGTACAGATTCTATTAACAAATGTCTGAATGAATGGCCAGTAAGTGGCAGCACTATGACCAGAATACAGCTCTTCTGGTTCCTTTGTCTTTGCTCCTTAGGCAGAAGATGGCTCAAAAGAAATTAAGGCTTACAGTTACATTTCTCACTTCCTATTTCATGAAAATGCTGAATCTCAGATTTAGTCCCTTTTTCTTAATCTTTATCAGTGACCTGGTGAAGAACTATACTTTTCACACAGAGTAGTCACCTAGGTAGCAGTGCCACACATGGCATAGTTATGACTATCCTACAATTTGCTCTCTCTTTCTCACACACACACACATACATACACACAGATACATACATATATATACACACACAGATATGTATTTATACATATACACACACATACATACACACACACACACACACACATATAGTTTGTAGAGATGGGGTCTTGCTCTGTTGCCCAGGCTGGAATGAAGAGACACAATCATAGCTCACTGTAGCCTCGAATTCCTGAGCTCAAGTGATCCTCCTGCCTGAGCCTCCTGAATAGCTGGGACCACAGATGGGACCACATTTTTTAACAGAGAATCACAGAAAAGGAAATAGTCTGTTAGATTCTTATCTCAATCCACAAACACTTAATGGACCTTTTAAACAAACCCTAAATGCATAATAACACTCTGTAACAGGAACCCTCGAGTTGGTTCTATAAGCTACCCAAAATATACTTTCACCTGATATTTTTCATAGATGTTAAAGGAAAAGGTTTCAGGATGAAACTGAAATAAGCTGGTCACAAGGTAGCCTTGTGTATTCTGAACAATGCCAGGAAATGTTTGTTTATCCATATTAGTATCCAAGACTTTTTCACTTTTTTTTTCTATTAACGAGATTATCTGAATTGCTCATCTGAAAACAACTTCATCATGGGATAAATTTCGTGTTACTTTATTGGATAAAACTATATGGACACAATCTTGTGCTTATCAGACTTGAGTTAACAACCTCCTATGTTTGATCATCACTGAAGTTGCTAATCAGACCCCTATGAGTAGCCATCTCTTGACTACAGAGGACGATGTTTAAGAGGACTGTGCTTAAGATGAAAAAAATATGAAAACAAGAATATATCCACCTGCTGCTTAAGTATTTTCTGGAAAATGTATTTTTTTCCTCCAGTAACTCTTAATTGTTAAAAAATTCATTATCTTGGGCTAAACCCTGGCCCCTGTGTCTGGTGAATTGAGGGAAAAAAAGAATATAGGGGACATGACCACATTAGAAGAGGGTAATTTTCAACGGAAAAATAAATGTGGCTGTGACTTAAACACTGAGAAAAGGGCTGGGCATGGTGGCTTATGTCTGTTAATTCCAGCACTTTGGGAGGCCAAGGCAGTCAGATCACTTGAGCCCAAGAGTTCAAGACCAGCCTGGGCAACATGGCAAAATCTGGTCTCTAAAAGAATAACAAATATTGGCTGGGCGTGGTGGCTCACTCCTGTAATCCTAGCACTTTGAAAAGCCGAGGTGGGTGGATTGCCTGAGGTCAGGAGTTCGAGACCAGTCTGGCCAACATGGTGAAACCCCGTCTCTACTAAAAATACAAAAATTAGCCAGGTGTGGTGGCAGGTGCCTGTAATCCCAGGTACTCGGGAGGCTGAGGCAGGAGAATTGCTTGAACCTGGGAGGCGGAGGTTGTGGTGAGTTGAGATTGCGCCATTGCATTCCAGCCCGGGTGACAAGAGCGAGACTTTGTTTCAAAAAAAAAAAAAAAAAAAAAACCCACAAAAATTAGCCAGGCATGATAGTGTGCACCTGTAGTCCCAGTTATCTGAGAGGCTGAGGTGGGAGGATCACTTGAGCCTAAGAGGTTAAGGCTGCAGTGAGCTGAGAAATTTTTTTTTTTTTTTTGCACAACCTCTGCCTCCTGGGTTCAAGTGATTCTTGTGCCTCAGCCTCCCAAATAGCTTCTGTGGGGTTTGCCATGTTGGCCAGGCTGGTCTTGAACTCCTGACCTCAAGTGATCTGCCCACCTAGGCCTCCCAAAGTGCTGGGATTACAGGCATGAGCCACCTCACTCAGCCAAGCTGAGAAAATTTTAAAACTCAAAATTAATAATACAACAACAAAAGAATAAATTCTCCAGAGAGGCACCATGGTATACTGTAGAAAAGCTGGACTTTTAAAAAGACAAAACAAGGCTTAAATTAAGGTTCTGCCTTCATTTAAGTCACTGCCTCGTTGATCCTCAATTCCTTAATCTATAACGTGAGGCTAACAATGAATAGGGTTGTTGTGATTATGCAGTAATATATCAAAGTTCTTTAAAAACCGAAAAGCAGTATAGAATTATGAGATATTACTAGACCACCCCCTTTCTTCTTGTGGCTATATTTACAGTGTTAATTTATATTAGAGCTATTCATGTTTCATTCTCTGAATGTTATCTAAATTCAAAGGCAATAATTGCTCTCCTTGACTCTGAATCAGTTGTATCCACAATGCACTAAACCAAACACTTCAATACTGAGTGTCTAAGAGTTGTGTCAAAAACAAAAAAGAAACAATCAGGTCACAAAAAAACGTTTTGCCTATTTTAGGTGTAGGACACATCTCAATACAAACATTTGCTGAAAAGAGTACTTGTTAAGTAAGAGAGGCTGTCACCAAATCAAAGAATTGTAGTGCTGGAAAAAGATCTGAGTATTTCTGGAGATCATCTACCATAATACACATTTGATACATACAAAATTTCCCTCTGCAACACTCTTGACAGACAGGCATCCATCTGCTGCTTAAAACACTTTCTGAAAAATGTCTTTTTTCAGGTAACTCTACTAATTGTTAAAAACTGGCCTAAACTCTGTCCCCTGTAATTTATACCCTCCAAATCTTGTACTTCCTCTGAGAGCTACACAGCAACATTTAATTCTTCATCTTTAGAACAGTTTTTTTTTTTTTAACTTTAGAAGAGAACACTTATGTCCCTTGTCCAACTCTTTTCATTTTTAGGTTAAACTTCCTTCAGTTCCCCCATTATTGAATGTATGCCATGTTTCAAGTGGCCCTCCTTTGCACCAGCTCCACTTTCCCCTGCCTCCCTTTGCTGTAGACTAAACAAGCTCCCATGTGTCCTACGGTGAGACCATCACCTTCTTTGCCATAAACAGTGTGCTTTAGTCCAATCCACTGAAATCTTTGTGGATACTGGACTGTAAGAAAATATATTTGCTTTTCTTCCCAGCTCCAAAATTATAAGCAGGTCAAAAGCAAAAAAGAATGCTGCTCTCAAAACTTTGACAATTTGAGTTTTATGCATTCAAACAATTATTAGAATAGTCAGGCTGCTGGAGAAGATGGCCTTTAAAATTCCTTCCTATGATGCTAGGCTTTAGCTCAGGAATAGGGAGGGATGGGGCTATAAGTCAAATCCTCTCATAACATGAGGATTTGTGGATGCAGAATGCTGACAAGTGAGGCCTGGGAGGCAAAACTGAGGTCAACCCTAGTAAGAACCTAGAGCTTCCAAGCCTCAGAACCACTGCTAGTCCTTTATCAAATATAGTGATGATTACAACTGGAATTCTTCATGAGAGTTTTACCGTGTTCTGTCCCATTTCTCCAGAAGTTACCATAATGTTTCATTATAAACCATATACACAACCCTGGGAAGAAACTTAGCAGGTCAGTAGAAGACCACATAAATATCTGATTATACTCTAACTTCCTTCCAAAAAGCAAAAGCAGGAATGCCTATTTAAGAATCCTAAGGGCTGGGTGCAGTGGCTCACGCCTGTAATCCCAGCACTTTGGGAGGTCAAGGCAGGTGGATCACGAGGTCAGGAGATTGAGACCATCCTGGCTAAGATGGTGAAACCCTGTCTCTACTAAAAATACACATACACACACAAAAGTAGCCGGGTGTGGTGGTGGGTGCCTGTAGTCCCAGCTACTCGGGAGGCTGAGGCAGGAGAAGGGCGTGAACCCAGGAGGTGGAGCTTGCAGTGAGCCGAGATCGCGCCACTGCACTCCATGTTGGGCAATAGAGCGAGACTCCGTCTCAAAAAAAAAAAAAGAATCCTAAGTAAGACCAGGTGTGGAGGCTCATGTCTGTAATCTAGCATTTTGGGAAGCCAAGGTGGGCAGATTACTTGATCCCAGAAGTTCGAGAGCAGCCTGGGTAACACAGTGAAACCCTTTCTCTACAAAGAAAAAATATGAAAATTAGCTGAGTATAGTGGTGCACACACCTGTGGTCCCAGATACTCAGGAGGGTGAGGCAGAGGATCACCTGGGCCTGGGAGGTCAAGGCTGCAGTGAGCTATGATAGCACCAGCCTGGGTGACAGTGAGACCCTGTCACACACACACACAAAAAGAATCCTAAGATAATCAATAGGACATTATATTCATTTAATCAATTCAAGATAACAATCAAACTCTCAAGAGTCCATGCATGAGGAAACAAGCTACATGAAATCACAATCTACATGAAATTGGGCTATATGAGTGGTATACCTGGTTGCTTTCCAAGACGTTGGGTTGACAGACAAAAACTATATTATGGGAAATAAGAAACCTCAAATTCATTTTTAATATTTGGCCAAGGCCATTGTACTAGGGAATACTGACATTCAAGATAAGTTCTACAGTCAACTTTTCTTAATAAGTCTACTATTCTTATTCTTTATTTTAAGTGAGTAAATAGAAGATGTAAAGCCAACTAGTTTTTGGTTGGAAGCAAAGTCAAGGATCAAGGTACTATGAGAAAGAAGATACAGGGATTCCAGGACCCAACTATGGGAGAAGAAATGTAAGAACACAAGTGAAAGGTGCTTTCAGAAACCTTCTGAGCCCAAACTCTTTTTGCTAACCTGACATAAATTAGAATGAGATTCATTTTCTAGACAAGATAAACATGAGGTATACATCAATGCTTATTGAATCATTTATTCAGAGGCAAAACGGGAATACCATAGTTTCAGTAAGAAAATATAACTCGAATGAAGGCATCAGTTATATCTCAGAGCAATAAGTGGCTTTACAATCATATTAACACTATTGTCATTATTATTATTATTATTGAGATGGAGTCTCTGTTGCCCAGGCTGGAGTGCAGTGGTGTGATCTCGGCTCACTCTAACCTCCAACTTCCGGGTTCGGGCGATTCTCCTGTCTCAGCCTCCCGAGTAGCTGGGATTACAGGTGCACACCACTATGCCTCATTTTGTATTTTTAGTAGAGACGGGATTTCACCATGTTGGCCAGGCTGGTCTTGAATGCCCAAACTCAGGTGATCCACCCGCCTCAGCCTCCCAAAGAGCTGGGATTACAGGCATAAGCCACCATACCCAGCCTCTCATTATTATTAGTAATTATTAATAAAATGAATGGCAGCACATATTACTATATGCCAGGCACTGAACCAAACATCTTTTATGCAGTTTCATTTAATTCTCAAAACAACCCTCTGATGATATGAGATACAGATGCTGAGGCTCAGAGTCTAACCCTTGGAAGTGAGCCCATACTCTAAACCATCGTGCTATATGCTCTACTGCAGCTATGCGTAAACATTTGATAGATACCAATTACTTTCTATAGACACTATACACACATATAAACCAAATGAGAGTGCCCCTTTCCCTCAATGTTGTGAACACTGAATATTCTTTTTTTTTTTTTTTTTTTTTTTGAGACTGAGTCTCTCTGTCACCCAGGCTGGAGTGCAGTGGTGCAATCTCGGCTCATTGCAACGTTGGCCTCCCAGGTTCAAGTGATTCTTCTGCCTCAGACACCCTAATAGCTGGGATTACAGCCGTCCACACCATGCCCAGCTGATTTTTGTATTTTTAGTAGACACGAGGTTTCCTCACATTGGCCAGGCTGGCCTCGAACCCCTGACCTCAAGTAATCTGCCCACCTTGGCCTCCCAAAGTGCTGGGATTACAGGTGTGAGCCACTGTGCCTGGCATCTTTTTTTTCAAATAAATTTTTATGTATTTTTTTTTGAGACAGTTTCACTCTGTAGCCCAGGCTGGAGTGCAGTGGTGTGATCTCAGCTCACTGCAACTCCTGCCTTCTGGGTTCAAGCGATTGTCCTGCCTCTGCCTCTTGAGTAGCTGGGATTACAGGCATGTGCCACTATGTTTGGCTAATTTTTTGTATTTTTAATAGAGAGGGGGTTTTGCTGTGTTGGGCAGGCTGGTCTCAAACTCTTGGCCTCAAGTGATCTGCCCACCATGGCCTCCCAAAAGTGTTGGGATTACAGGCATGAACGACTGTGCCTGGCCTATTTTTTTTTTTAATTTTATTTTCATACAGTGCCACTCTCAGGATATATATATTATCAATCTTTTATTTTATTATTATTTTTTTTTTGAGACGGAGTCTTGCCCTGCCGCCCAGGCTGGAGTGCAGTGGCCGGATCTCAGCTCACTGCAAGCTCCACCTCCCGGGTTCACGCCATTCTCCTGTCTCAGCCTCCCGAGTAGCTGGGACTACAGGCGCCCGCCTCGTCGCCCGGCTAGTTTTTTTTTTGTATTTTCTATTAGAGACGGGGTTTCACCATATTAGCCAGGATGGTCTCGATCTCCTGACCTCGTGATCCGCCCGTCTCGGCCTCCCAAAGTGCTGGGATTACAGGCTTGAGCCACCGCGCCCGGCCATCAATCTTTTAAATTTGTGTCAATTACTTGGGAATAAAGAGATAGTCTATTATTATTATTATTATTTTAGATAACGTCTCACTCTGTTACCCTGGTTGGAATGCAGTGGGGCACAATCTTGGCTCACTGTGACCTCCACTTCCTAGGCTCAGGTGATCCCCTCACCTCAGCCTCCCAGTAGCTGGGACCACAAGTATGCGCCACCACATCTGGCTAATTTTTGTGTTTTTTTTTTTTTTTTGTAGAGGCAGGGTCTTGCCATGTTGCCCAGGCTGGTCGCAAACTTCTAGGCTCAAGCTATCCGCCCACCTCGGCCTCCCAAAGTGCTGGGATTACAGGCATGAGTCACTGCACCTGGCAGATAGTCTATTTTTTTAACAAGGTTGAGCATTTCCTCATTTATTCATTGGTCATCTGCTTTTTTCTTCTAGGAACTGCTTGTTCATATCCTTTGTCCATTATGAGTTAAATGCTTATCATATTGATTTGTAGGCAGCCATTTATATTCTGGATATTATAATATCTGAAGTATAAATAAATGAATTAAATAAATAAATGGAGACAATAAGCCAACATTAAAAAAAGCTACATTACTACTCTATATCTTACACCAAAGAAAATTCCAGATGGATTAAAGATAATGAAATCATAAAAGCATAATTCATTCTCATGGAAGTCTGTCAGTTTCTTGTTAATTTAATAAAGTAATATTTTTATGTTGATGAAAAAGCTATTCAAATAGACAAAACAGTGGATACAGACCATACTAGAAAGCTAGTAGAAGAGTACTATGACAAATGCTGGGCGCAGTGGCTCACGCTTGCAATCCCAGCACTTTGGGAGGCCTGTGGTCAGGAGTTTGAGACTAGTCTGGCCAACATGGTGAAACCCCGTCTCTGCTAAAAATACAAAAATTAGCCGGGCGTGGTGGTGGGTGCCTGTAATCCCTGCTACTTGGGAGGCTGAGGTGGGAGAATCACTTGAACCCGGGAGGCAGAAGTTACAGTGAGTTGAGATCACATCATTGCACTCCAGCCTGGGCAACAAGAGTGAGACTCCATCTCAAAAAAAAAGAAAAAGAAAAAGAGTACTGTGACAAATCTGTCAGTGAAAACAACTGAAAGATTGTTTCACTGTCAGTGAAAACAACTGATAAACAACATATTTATCTTTGGAAATCATAAATATGGTAAATCTATTATTAAGTGATCAAAGTAAGTTACAAAGTGATATTTACTATTCCATTTTTATAAAAAACACATTAAAAATTAGCTACATTAGAAGGCTATATTAAATAATATTTACAAAGGTCACTCTAGGTAGCTGGAGTTTGTAATAGGAAAATTAAATAGAATTTAAAAAAATTTATTGCTTTTGAAGATATTCCTTTTACACAGACATAAAGCTGGTTAAGCTTCTGGAAAGAAGGGACTGTTAAGTCATTCATTTTTGTATCCTTCAAGTGTAGAGTGCCCTATACATAACAGTCACCCAACAG
Organism: Piliocolobus tephrosceles; assembly: GCF_002776525.5. Lineage (NCBI taxonomy): Eukaryota > Metazoa > Chordata > Mammalia > Primates > Cercopithecidae > Piliocolobus > Piliocolobus tephrosceles. The sequence goes on from NC_045444.1 coordinate 118,238,021, forward strand.
ACCTTCGTTGAAGAAACGAAACAGGAAACGTGGGATTTACAAACATCAGTCTCCATGTCAGCTGCTTAAAATAATCAAATCCAAAATATTTGCAGGAGAATCATATTGTTCCCCAAGTAACAGTTCATTCATAACATTAATTTACAATTAGGAAATGTTATGCTTTTAACAAACAAGAAAGAAATGCAAGGTTCTTAATGTGTATGACAGCCTTGCATTTCTTGAGAGGTAGTATAGCGCCACAGTCCAGTATAGCTCTTAAACCACTATACTATATTACCTTTTATGGATCTAGGGATCCAGGAAAATACAAATTAAAACAAGGTATCATGTGTTGTCCGAACTGGCAAAAATAAAAAAGATTGACCTAGTCAACGTGGAAAACTGAGCACTATCAACACTGTTGGTGGGAGATCATAATGGTGCTCTTTTTGTAGTGATAAACTCTTCTCACAAAAACAGATACTCTGAAAGAGGTAGGGTGAGATGGGGTGAAGGTGATATGAGAATAAAATCTTGTAAGATTTTGTTTTTGAAACAACTGATGGCAAATACTAAGGCCTATGCTGAATTCTCTCAGACCATGCCTGATTTATGCATACAGTATTCACTCTTATGGAGTATCCTTAAATTTTTTTTTTCAGAGTTGGGGGGGGGGGTCTCACTATGTTGGCCAGGTTAATCTTGAACTCCTAGCCTTGAGCCATCCTCCTACCTAGGCCTCCCAAAGTGCTGGGATTACAGGTGTGAGCCACCATGCCCAGCCAATGTTTCTATCTACTGTGGGCACATGGCAAGCTTCTATGTGAATAAAAGGGGCACAAATATTTACAGGGACCTTAAACACACATATTATGTTAGTCACAGACCAATCCTATTGTAAACTATACTAAATCACATCATAAAGCTATAATAATTCAACCAAATGTGTATAGGCACAAGAAGAGACAAATAGATCAACGAAACAGAAATAATCAAAAAACAAACCTACGTCTTATGAAAATTTAGTATATGACAAGGATGGCATTTCAAAACAGTGAGGAAAAGACGGACTTAGTACTGGAACTACTGGCTATTCAAACAGCATAAGTACTTAGATATCTACCACATACCAAATGTGTAAATACGTTCCAGGTGGATTAAAGAGATAAACATTAAAAAGAGAAGAAAAGATAGGATATTTAGTTAATCTTGGGATAAGAAAGATATTTTTAAACAAGATACAAAATGCAAAAGCCAGACGGCAAATATTAATAAACTTGAGGCCAGGCACGGTGGCTCACGCCTGTAGTCCCAGCACTTTGGGAGGCAGAGGTCAGGCGGATCACAAGGTCAGGAGTTTGAGGACAGCTTTGCCAACGTGGTGAAACTCTGTCTCTACTAAAAATATAAAAATTAGCCGGGCGTGGTGGCATGTGCCTGTAATCCCAGCTACTCAGGAGGCTGAGGCAGGAGAATTGCTTGAACCTGGGAGGCGGAGGTTGCAGTGAGCCAAGATTGTGCCACTGCACTCCAGTGTGGGCAACAGACCAAGACTCCGTCTCAAACAAATAAAATAAATTTGAAATGACAATTTTAGAATTCTGTTCAACAAAAAAGGAGACAATACATTGAAAGAAAATATTCGCAAAATATGTAATATGCAAAGGATTGATATTACAATATGTAAAGAATATCTACAAATAAGAAAAATAAACAATTTAATAGTAAAATGGGCAAAAACAAAATTAACAATCTACAGAAGAAAAAGAAATGGCCAAATAGAGGAGATGTGTAACGTATCTAATAACAACAAGAATAACACTAGCTAAAGCATAATGCTTACTGTGGATCAGGTGCTTTTCTAAATGCTTTAGATATCAAGTCATTTACTCTCAAAGCCCCATGCGATAGGTAGTATACTATTATTTTTCGCATAAGAAAATTGAGATGAGATTAAAGCAGTTGCTCAGGGACACACAACTAGGAGTGCAGGGCTGGAATTCCAATGCAGGCAGTATAGCGACATAGTCCAGTATAGCTCTTAACCACTATGCTACATGACCTTTTCATGGATCTAGGGATCCCAGGAGAATACCAATTAAAACAATATATCATTTGTTATCCAAACTGGCAAACAAAAAAGACTGACCTAGTCAACGTGGAAAACTGAGTACTATCAACACTGTTGGTGGGAGAACATAATGGTGCTCTTTTTGTAGTGATAAACTATTCTTACAGAAACAGATAATCTGAAAGTTCAGAAAACCTATTTACCCAATAAAAGGTGGACAGTCAGTTTCTTACTAAAACATTAATTTTACTTTTTCCTGAAGGTAGTAGCATATCTTAACATTCCTGCTTTTCTTTTCTTACCCCACAAATGCCCAATAAAGGCTACCAGAGGATGAGCACGCCACTGCTCTCATGCTAACTTTTTGATGTGGCTGCTTCGCTTGTGCTTCAGGATTTAATCAGCTCAGGTCAAGCTTTCCCAGAAAGCCTGTTTCTGGATGCACTAACATCACTGAATTGGTTGATTCGCTTTTCCTTCTAGTGGGCTGACACAGATTCTGCCTTCTGAAACTCTTTTCTGTATTTGTCTCTTATCCTCTTTCTTAACAGGTTCAAGAGCCAAGACTGAAGGTGAGAAGCTCAAACTTTTCTGCTTTGTTCAAAAGCCATTAAAAACGTATTTCTTCTTTTCAGCAATATGGTATTTCCAATCAGATGAAAACGTTGCTTCTGAAATCTCTCAATTCTCCATAGTTTCTGGTTTACTGCTTACACAGCAGGTTAAGTAACAATATTATTACATTGTTACATGTTAAGTAATAATACAAATTACTTGAGGGAAAAATAAAATTCACATCATAGCTTTTCCAGCACTTCAGTCATCCCTATATACCTATATGATCCATTATGGAAACAAACACAGAAAGGCACATGGAGCTATAAAAGAAGCTGCCACTAAACCACTACATAAAAGTACTGAAAGTTTATCATGAATGGTAGTATGCAAAGGTGATACAGCCTTTAGGTTTTTTTAAAATCATAGATCAATTTTCATTTGAAATATCTCACTTGTACATCCAAAACTTCCTTTCTGCACTGTGGTCTAAAATGTATTACCAACTTGGTTTCTGATTATAGCAAAGCAATTTAAGTTTGCAAGGGTGACATGGACATTGTGAAAACACAACAGAATATCAAGAAAACAGTGCTTTACTAAACCTCCAAGGGAGAAGCCCTAAAGTGGTGACTACCTTTTCACTGAGGGAGCAATTTAAGAACGTTCTGTACTATAGATTACAGACAGGATGTATGAAGAGATTAAAGTCGGCAGGAGAATGGAAAATTTGAATATACAAGTTTGCATTTTTTCATCTGCATCATATGGTGACAGACTAACACACTCCACGAAAACACAAAGCTTCCTTACCACATTGAGGAGAGGTTGCAAAGGCGGCATCACAACAGGCCCAAGGCAATGATTTCTCTACCCTACTCTATCCTACCGTGGCCCCAGCGACATCGCACTATTGCTGGACAGCTCCACCACAGCTAGGCATTAACCGCACCAACAGGAGCGAGCAAAGACACCTCGGCTAGGAGCCCCAGCGCGAGGCACCCCACACCTAAGCCTATGGTCCTCATCTTGCTGGAAAGGAAACTGAGGCGCTGACGGGGAAGCAGTGACCATTGCCTCAGAACGCCAAGAGCGTTAAGACGAGGTTGATCTTGGACTTCTCTTTCCCCACCTCCCCCAACTACTCCAGCCCTGGAAGAAGCCACAAGTTTGGAAGAGAAGTTGTGGAAACCAGACGGGGGTGGGGTGGGGTGCGGTGCGGTGGGGGCCCTGAGAGAGTTTTAAAAGCACTGGTATTTGTCCCGCACAAGGTCGCCCGCTCCAAGTCACTGTTCCCCCGCTCCCCGGGTAGGCTTATAGCCAAAGAGGCTTCTAGGCTTCAAGATCAGCCCACCGCGCCCCCTCAGCCCTTCCCTGCAGGCCGCAGCCCCTCCCGGCCTCTGGGTCGCGGCCGGGGATTGGAACCCAGCCGGTCTCTCCGACAGCGTTTGCGACGCCCGGCACCTCTCGCAGCCCCGTAACCCAGGCTCTTCCGTCCCCACCCGCCACCCCCTGGGGCTCCCGTCAACGTCCCCTTCCTCCCTCAGGACGCCCCTGGGGGCGCTTCTCGCGCCTGGTCCCGCCGGGTGCTCGGCACGCTTTTCCTTTCCTCTCCCCTCCCGCGGCCCTTCTTCCGTAGGGCCCAGCTGGCGCGGCCCCCGCCCCCGGCCAGTCTCCACAGTGAGCGGCCGCCTCCCAAGTCCTCCCGGCCCCGCCCCGCTCCCGGGCGGATACAGTTTGAAGCCCCTCAGGATCTCCCTGGCCCGCTCGTCCTTGGTTGACATGATGCGGCGCTCGCCGCCCGCGGCTTTCTCACTCTGGTCGGCGGAGCCTCGCAGACGGTGCCCAGGAGCCGAGGATGGAGCCGCAGCCCGACTTCGAGACCTCGGGCGAGCAGCCGCAGCGCCCAGACCAGGACCGGCCTCTCTCTCCCCTCAGCTCCCGCTCCTGATCCCTTCTCCTTCCCCCTAGCCTCGCAATGCCCTCCTGGAACCAATGGAAAGCCAGCTTTGGCGATTGGCATCCCAACCAGCCAGTAGGAGCGCGCTGCGGCTTCGCAGGGGGACTGTTAACGTCAATGGGAAGGGCCCTCCCCGGGAAGTCCCATAGGACACAATATTCATCTGGTGTTATTGCCTAGAGTTTGTCCCAGCGGAGTGTTGGCTTCGGATCTGCAGAGGCTTTAGGGACCTGCTCCCGCAGCTGAGCACACTAGCCAGCTGAGACGGCAGCTGGTTGCACTGTGCTACGCGACAGAGACTACATTTCCCAGCATTCCAGCGGCGCACTCGGGGGACCACAGATCCCAGCGCACCACAAAGAGGTCCGGAGACTACAAATCCCAGCATCCTCTGCACTCAGTTCCTCTGTAACTTAGACTCCAGTGTGCCGCGCAGTGTGCGCAAATTCACAAACCCGCCCGCTGAGTTGGTGGTTTCGGAATCCCGAGACTTGAAACCCAGCGGGAAGACCCTTCTCACCGTCAAAAGAAGATGACAGCCCGCAGAGAGTTAACTTCTGTTTACATGGAACTCAGACATCTTCCGCAAATCATGGTAAGGCTGCTAACAACAAACAAAAACACTGATTAAACCGTGAAAGATAACAAAATGACTTCTTCAAATCGTGCTTGTTTGTTGGTCTGAGGCGCCTTTTACGTGTTTTTCAGGGTTTTTTTGCTGTATTCCTGCTTTGGACCGGGACAGCTATGGATTGTATACTCAGAATATCAAAACATAAAGGGACTTTGCTAATCTACCCCCTGTTGTTACGTACGAGGAAATTGAGGCCCAGAGAGGCGAAGGGATTGGCCACAAATCACAGCAAGTTCGGGCAGAGTTAGAATTCAGCCCTAAGTCGGCTGACTTGCAGTCTGGACTCTTTGCACCACACTAAGGAGGTGATATTTTTAGCAGCATGGCAATGTGAATTATTCTCCTTGAACAGTTTTCCTATCCAGTGTTGAAACACCCAGAATTAGGTAGCATTTATTTGGTGAATTTCTTTCAAGTGAGGGAGTGTGATATTTATTTTCAGCCTAGGTAGGACTTGGTGTTTTGTTTTTTGCCACTCAAGGTGACATTTAATGTGATTTCAGGAAGTAGGTAGAATTGCAGTGTGAGCCACGGTTTCCTTGGAAACCTCCTCTGTCCTCTTGGCCTTCCTTCCTCTGCCTGTCCCCTCTTTCACCCATCTGGGAACTCACCCAATTTTTTCTTCCATGTAATTCAATAAATATCTTTTCAGCCTGTTATTTGTCAGGCACTGAGTGAGTAAAAGGTGAAGGACATGGTCACTGCCACCAGGAAGATAAACATCTATTTAGGGAAATAAGGAGACTCCACTGAGATACAAGATGGAGTGTGATAAAATGGCATAAAGAAATGACATCAGAATGCTAAGGAGGCCCTGATGAAAAGGTTCATTGCAGCTGGCAAAACTTTAATGGATAAGGTGGCATTTGGACTTGAAGTTTTTTTCCATGTTAAAAAAGTTTTTTTTTTTTTTTTTTAATGAGATGTGACATACAGTATGGGAACAATTTTTGCATAGATATACACCCTTGTCCTCACTACCCAAATCAAGATATAGAACATTTCTAGCATGCCTAGTGCTCCTTCCCAATCAGTATTACCTTCTTACATATTGAGATAATCACTCTTCTGACTGTATCACCAGAGATCAGTTTTGTCTGTTCTCGAATTCCAGTTAAATGTAATAATACAGTATGTACAGTATGTGTCTGGCTTTTTTACTTTATCAATATTTTTGTGAAATTCATCCATGTTGTGTGTAGCCTTTTAACTGCTGAATAGTATTCTGTTGTATGTATACACCACAATTTACCTTTCCACTGTTGGTGGGCATTTGCGTTGCTATTTTTTGGATTATTACTAGCAAAGCTGTAGTGAGCATTCTTACATGTTTCTTTTTGTAGACACTTGCTCCCATTTCTAGGAGAGGAATTGCCGGTGTGTAGGGAGGGTATGCACATGATCAGTGATAGTAGACATTGCCAGTTTTTCAAAATGATTGTACCAATTTATGCCTTTGCCAGCAATATGAGAGAGTTCTAGGTGCCTCTTATCCTTGTCAACACAGGATTTTTGTTGTCATTCTTCTTAATTGTAGCCATTCTGGCTGAATGTGGTATCTCATTAAGGTATTTATTTACATTTTTCCTTATGTTGAGCACCTTTCAATATGCTTGTTGGCTAGTTGAACGTTGTCTTTCCTGAAGTGCCTATTCTTTTCCCAACTTTAAAAAATTGGGCTGTCTTCTTATTGATTTGTAGTTCTTTACAGTCTGGATATGGAGTTCTTTAATACATGCTTTGCAGATATGTTCTCCAAGGCGTGGCTTGTCTTTTCACTCTCTTACTGGTGACTTTTGAAACAAATTATATTTTTGAGGGATGGGGTCTCTGCTCTGTTGCCCAGGCTGGGATGCAGTGGCTATTCACAGGCACCAGCATTGCCCACTACAACCTCGAACTCCTGGGATCAAGTGATCCTCCTGTCCCCGCCTCCCAAGTAGCTATAGTAAGACTATAGGTGTACTCCACTGCATCTGCCAAGCAGAAATTCTTAATTTTAACATAGTGCAATAGTTCCATGTTTTCTATTATGGTTAGTGTTTTTTGCATTGGATTTCAGAAATCCTTGCTTTTCGAGTTGGTAGGTTTTTTTATAGGCTAATATAAGAGCATTCCAAAGAAGAGTAAGCTTGAGCACAGGCCTGGTGTCTGAGAGGGATGGTATAAGTTGTGCGGGGCATGGGAGTTTGGACTGTGAAGGGGGTGGGGTGCGACAAAGCTAGAGGACTTAGGAGGGAGGCACACTTTGAAGGGCTTTCACTGCAGCCATGGGCTGGGTGTGGTGGCTCACACCTGTAATCCCAGCATTCTGGGAGCCAAGGTGGGAGGATCACTTGAGATCAGGGAAGAGCAGCTTGAGCAACATAGCGAGACCCCATCTCTAAAAAAAAAACCAGAATAAATTTACCAGGTGTGGTGGCCCGCACCTGTAGTCCTAGCTACTTGGGAGGTGGAGGTGGTAGGATCTCTTGAGCCCAGAAGTTCAAGGCTGAGGTGAGCTATGATAGTACCACTGCATTCCAGCCTGGGTGACAGAGTAAGACTCCGTCTCTTAAGGGAAAAACCCCAAAATACTAAGTCCAAATTGCAGCCATGGAGTCTGGACATTATTCTGGAGGAAGTAGAGGCATTGCTAGAATTTCTATGAAGTCAAACTAAACTCTGTTGTCTTCCTCTCAATCCCATATTTGTCTCTCCTCGTCCATAGCCCTGTTCCCTTAACACCAGCTCCAGACAGCTCTGGCCTCCCAGGACAGAATCCTGGGTGTTATGCTCCCTCGCTCTCCTTATATTCAGCTGGTCACCAAGTCTTAGAGATTCTACATTCTACAGTCTAAATGTCTCCAACAGTGTCCCTTCTTTTTCAACGCCAATTGCTACTCCCTTTGTTTTTGTTTGTCTTTTTGAGATGGAGTCTCAATCTGTCACCCAGGCTGGAGTGCAGTGGCACAATTTCGGCTCACTGCAACCTCTGCCTCCTGGGTTCAAGCAATTCTCATGCCTCAGCCTCCAGAGTAGCTGAGATTAGTAATGCATCACCATGCCCGGCTAATTTTTGTATTTTTAGTAGAGACGGAGTTTCGCCACGTTGGCCAGGCTGGTCTCGAACTCCTGACCTCAGGTGATCTGCCTGCTTTGGCCTCCCAAAGTGCTGGGATTACAGGCGTGAGCCACCGCGCCCAGCAGTTGCCACTACGTTTGTTCGAGATCTCACAATGTCTTATCTAGAATAAATCGGTCCCCTCACTGGAGGTTTTCCCTGCCTCCAATTCTCTCCACATCCAATCCATTCCTAAAGCACCTAGCATGATCACTCTAAAAAGGCAATTATTCATACCTCTTCTTAGCTTAAAAAGCCTAAGTAGTTCCCCAGTGCCTGGCATGTGGATTCCAAGACCCTTGATTATCTGACTCCAGCTCTGTACCCCTCATTTCTCACTCTTGAAAACCCTGGGGTCAAACCACTCTGGGTTTCTTTTTGACATCAGTATATGCTGCACAGTGCAAACCTCTGTGACAATGGGCACTACTCCCTTTTTGCCTGTTTTTTCTTCCCCAACCTCTTGTCTTCTGTGCTTCCAAAGTGTTGTCATATGTTCCTCATAGCATTTAACATATTGGAGCTTTTGAGGGGAAGAACTTCGTTTTATCTTTGAGAGAGAAAATGCAGCCTAAGGGGAGGATTTGGGGCCCGGGAGGGCGATGGCGACGGTTGGGCTGCAGTACCGTCTAGGCCGCATTCCTCTCCTCGGGCGCCTAGCCACCCCGTCCCCGCCTGGTTCCCGGGCTGCAGCCTCTTCTCCTCCCCCTCATCCCCACTTCCCCACCGGAGGTCTAAGGGAGTAGACGCGGCGGGTGGAACCTTGTGTGGGCGGAACGCGAGTGCAGCGGTGGGAGGCTTCCGGGGGAGCTGCACGGGCGACGGGTCGGCGGAGGCAGAAAAGCGCCGGACGCCGGGGTGATCATGGACGCTTGACAACCTGCGGGCAGGCGCCGGGAGGCCGAGCCAGCGACTAAGAGGACCGAGAGGTGGCTCGGACAGGTAAGAGCTAGCGAGAGGGTGGACCGAGCGGGGCCGGCGCTCCAGGCTCGGCCAGACGATCCGGCCTAGTATCCGCCGCCAAGGAAGCCCGCGGCAGTGCCCGCCCCGCCCCCGCCTTGGGGAGCGCGCCCTGCGGCTCCTCACTCCACGCCTGCGGCCCTGCTTGGAGCATACCGCACGCCGTGAGGTCTGCTGCAGCTTGCGACCCTCAGCATCAGTGCTGTGGCTGCCTTCGCTTTCCCATCCCCAAACGCTGCCCGTTTGCCCCACTCCGGTCCATCCAAATAGCGCCCTCCCCTGACGGGAATTTATCTCCGCTCTGTGCCTAGCCTCTGGCCCTCCCACTCCAGAAGAAAGCGACTGTCTCCATCTCTTTACATTCTCTGCGCCCACAGGCTTTGCTCCTTAAGCCGAGATCTTTTGAAGGGACAATTTCTCTCCATTTCCCTACCCGCTCTCCACCCCCACCTCCTAACATTCAGTCTCTTGGCAGAGATCCCTATCTGTCTCTTCACACGGGTCCTCTTGGAAGGACCTTTTCGCTCCTCCTCTCTTGACCGTCACCGACCCTCCTTTCTTCCCTATTCCTTCCCTTCTTCCTCGTATCCTCTCCTCTTCTGTTTTCCCTTTCCCTTCCCTCCTCAAAACTCGTTGTTCCCCAGCACGTCACTTTTTTTTCTGTGTCTGGCCGGACCTTCTGAGGTAACCCTGAGTGAGGCGACATACTTGTTTTTCTAATACTGTGAAAGGGTAACTATTCTGTGTGCCTGCCAACACAAAACTTAGTTTCTCTTTCACCAAACTATTCTTCGAATTGTTCTTTGCTCCACTCTACTATACCGTCTTCCGTTCATTTTGTCACGCTGCTGTAATGGAGAAATCTTACCTGGAACTCCTGTACACTCAGCGTGTAATTAGATTACACAATTGAGGGACCCTCTTATACTTAATGTCTTCGGAGCGCTGATAAAATATTTTCACTGTGTTCCCAAATCTTTTTATTGTTTTCTTGAGGTTTTTTTTTTACACATTCTGAAGTCACGTTTGGTTAAAATGCCCTATCAGGAGGAGGCCGAATACAGGGATTTTCCCCCATGGTCTTACACAGCATGCATGTTCTTAGTTTGAGTATGTCGCTGTTTTTTTTTTTCAAAATGATGTCTCCCTTTACCTGTGCTTACCTAACTTGATTAAATGAGACATCTTTCTTGTTTGGTTTTTTGTTTTCCTTATCTGTCTGGCTGTAGATGGGATTCTGATAACACAGTGGGAGCTGTAACTGATTGCTGTTGCTTACATCTGGTGCCTCTGTGTATAGGTAGTATCCTCTATTTCTTATCCAGAATGTGTAACCGAGGTGGATATAAAACAGCTGCTGAGAAACTCCTGTGTTTTTCTTTAGGTCCTGGTCAGGTTTAAGGACTTAGAGGGTGTTGCCTCTGGAGGAGGGGCAGGTGGAAGTGAAATGACTTTTACAGAGTGTGTTTCAAACACCAGAATTTAGTAAAAGATCCTTTTAACTCCAGGTTGAACTCCACCCATCTCCCAAGGTGGTAATTGCATCTGGACTCAGGAACTGTTTTTTTTTTTTTTTAAGAAGACAGTCTTGCTCTATTGCCCAGTCTGGAGTGCAGTGGCGCGATCTTGGCTCACTGCAACCTCCACCTCCTGGGTTCAAGCAATTCTCGTGCTGCAGCCTCCCAGGTAACTGGGACTACAGGCATCCGCCACCAGCCTGGCTAATTTTTGTATTTTTAGTAGAGATGGGGTTTCACCATGTTGGCCATGCTGGTCTTGAACTCCTCACCTCAGGTGATCCACCCGCCTCGGCCTCCCAAAGTGCTGGAATTACAGGCATGAGCCATTGCACCTGGCCTGGTTTTTCTTTGTCAACACTATAAAATTAAAGTATTCTGGTGTTTGATTCAGCACTAACTAGGCATAGACTTTGCAAAGGAGAAGGAAGAATGACACAATTTTCTTTTGGACAGATTTCAAGGCCAGAGAATGGCAGGGGAACAGAAACCCTCAAGTAACCTCCTGGAGCAGTTTATTTTACTAGCCAAAGGTACCAGTGGCTCAGCCCTCACTGCTCTCATAAGCCAGGTCTTAGAGGCTCCTGGAGTGTATGTCTTTGGAGAACTTCTGGAGCTGGCCAACGTGCAGGAGGTAAGAACGGTTTTCAAACAATTTCTCTGTCTTTGTTCTAAGACTCTCTGTAATTCTCCAGGTTTCCAAAGAATTTCAATGCTGAAGTATTGTGAACCTGTGAGGTACCCTATTGAGAGAGGGATGGGAATTGGTGGGGCAGAGGAAGAGATTGAGAGGATGTCCTTGGCTCCTTTTATCCAGTATTTTTATCTTAACTTGGGTAAAATTAGATTGTTGCTAATAATAATCTAAAAGATAGTAAAAAAGTCAAGTTGATCTTGATAAATTACAAAAGTAGTGCTATAAGCACTGATGTTTAATGGGGGTAGATTCAGGCATTCTTAGGGACGAGAAACCTCCAGTGCATTATCGATAAGGAGGATTGGTCAGGGACACACAGCAGAAACTTACTGCTATTGAACATAAAATGGACATGAATAGGAGTGTATTTTTCTTGTGGAAAAGGACAGTGCTATGCCAAATGTGTTAGATATGACATGAAAAGCTAGGACATTTTACTTGTTTGCTTGCTTGTTATTAAAACCTTGGGTATCCAGTTTTGGTAATTGTGCCTCAAAAATGAGAAGATCCATTGAACAGAAGGAACAAAGAGATGTAAAGCAATCTATACTTCTCCACCTCTACTTCCCACTTTGAACATTTTTATTTATTTATATTTATTCACTTACTTGAGAAAAGTCTGTGAGCATCTTTATTGCTTTGTGGGGTTGAGGGTCATACTCAGGAGCTTTTGACGGATCGGTGGGGCAGGTCCCCTTCCTCTTCATCCTCACAGGCTTCTGGCTTTGCAGGCTGGTGCTGGCTCTGTGGAAGGCTGCCATGCACCGATCTGGGTGGTGGTGCCTCTTGTGGAGCATGTGCCAGATGCTGTTGAGAGTGGCCCTGCAGTTCTTGGTGGTGGCTATTTGCATATAGAAGGAGGTTTGCTTTTGTTAGACAGTTTATCACCTTCATGACCACCACAACACCTTTGCTGTTGGCTCCACACCCACAGTCAATTTTCACAGGAGTTTCAATGAATCTGTTAGTTGTAACGAAAGGAGTTGCTGGCCTTTCGTTACAGGATTAACGAAAAGGATTCGGAGCTGTGTGTCCACCTGTTCCTCTTGATGGGGAAACTGCAGCAGTTCCCCACAGCGCAGCCATTTCAGGTGCCCACTTATGACTCCTCTACCTGTGATGGTCAGAGATGAGAAGAGCCACTTTTACTTTTTCATTGTAAATTTTTATTTAATGTCAGGCTTGCTTGCCAAACTAATCTCTGTGAGGAGGTCTGTAGTGCTCAACATTGTTTCTTTAGAGCTGAATACATAGCCTGACACACAGTAGGTTTTCAATAAAAATTTAATTTGCCAGAAGTGGAAAATGAGTTTTATGAAGAAAATTTGAGAGAACTGGGTTCGTTTTTCAACACAAGAGATGACCAAAGGGTAATATGTTCCTTCAGGTTCATGAAAAGCCTGCATGAATATGCCAAGTAGTTGTTTTGTAACTGTGGAAGATTGGCTAAGAGGAGATGGTTGGAAAGTAAAGCCAGAAAGACTTTATTGACTTAGGCCAGGGGGAGAAGTGTTGGAGAATCTGCTCTGGAGAAAATACTCTTTTCCGGCTAGTTTTGTTAATTATATGTCTGAAAAGTGGGGGATAGATTGGATGGTCTTTACCAGATTTCTTCCCCTTCTGATTCAGGGACTTGAGGAGGTTTGTGGTAACCTGAGAAAGTAGCCTGAGGTATTAGGATGCTGGAGTTCTCCATAGGGTGCTTAGCAGACCACCTTTATCTCTCCATACATTGCGTTTTTCCTTATGTGAGCTGAGAATAAGCTGGTTGCCTTTCAGTGATCTGAAATTATAGATGCATTTCTTGGAAGCTTTATTTTTTTAAAGGCTAAAATTGAGTAGTATCACTAGTCCTGTTTAGAGTTTACTGGGCTTGGTAAGTTGGAAGGGTAACAGGAGCACGTTTGTGATTTAAAAACAAAAAACAAAAAACCCACCAGTTAACGTAATTGACAGCAGAGAAGTTCCAGGCAGAACAGTGGCTCTTTCGTTTTTCTTCTACACATGGCTTTTTGCCATCAGCATCAGTGAAGAATAAGTAATTTTAATGAACATTTTGATTTGGAGCAGACTGATACACTGGTTTTCTGTCCTAGCCTGGCTTTGTGTCGTGTCCTATGATGTGCTGGTCTCTTCCAGGGTTCATAGTCCACATGTAGTCCTGAAACTTGGAACGAACCCCGAGCTTTATTCACTTTGGGTTGGTGGTGGCTCATGCCATACCTACCAAGCTAGTATGTAGATAGGGCTGCTACAGTCTTTGTTTTAATGCAAACAGAATCTTGAGATTTGAACTCCTTCCAATGCTTAATGCTTTGTATGTGTGTGAGAGAGAAAAGCAGTTCCTTGGGCATGCTGTGTAGAAAGTAAAACATTCCTGAGGGGGAGATATTAAGTTTGGGGCTTTAATAATCTTCTTTATTTTTTCCCAAAGAATCAGAGTTGAAAGAGACCCCAGGGGCCAAGTAATCAAATAGTACAGAATAAACAGCCATGGCATCTTTGACACATGCTCACCCGTCCTCTGTTTGAACACTACAGTGATTGGTAGACAGTTTGGTCTGTGGTGAACTTTTTTTTCCCTCCTCAGCTTGCGGAAGGAGCTAATGCTGCTTATTTGCAGTTGTTGAACCTGTTTGCCTATGGGACATACCCAGATTACATAGGTGAGTTGATGAAGATCCTTCAAAAGACTTGTCTTAATTATGTTGCTCAGTTTGGAAGTCCATCAAGGTTTGAGATATAAAGCATGGCGTAGTGGGGAGACTTCTTGACCTGGCTCCCCATTTTGCTGTGCGTGGTAGGTGACCTCACAAAGGGAATTTTCCTTCTCACCTTTTATATTCTAGTGGGTAAAATGGGGACTGTGTGTGCTCATCCACAAATGTAGCCCTTGTTTATTTTCCAGACGAGATTCTTGAGGACTGGTGTTTGTAGGGCTCTTGGAGTGCTGTGAAGTGTCAGAATACCCACCTGTAGAATATTTCAACATTTTAAATATAAAAATAATACCAGCATATTGAAGAAAATTTGGAAAATAGATTTTTAAAAAGTCACTCATAGGCTGGCCGTGGTGGCTCATGCCTGTAGTCCCAGTGCTTTGGGAGGCTGAGGCAGGCAGATCACTTGAGGTGAGGAGTTTGAAACCAGCCTGGCCAACATGGTGAAACCCTGTCTCTACTAAAAATACAAAAATTAGCTGGGTGTAGTGGTGGGCACCTGTAATCCCAGCCACTCCGGAGGCTGAGGCCAGCAGAATTGCTTGAACCTGGGAGACAGAGATTGGGTAAGCTGAGATTGCACCGCTGTACTCCAGCCTGGGCAACAGAGCAAACTCTGTCAAACAAACAAATAAATAAATGTCTGTCATAGTTGTATTTCCATCAGACATTTGGATGCTGGACTTTTTTGTGCCCCATAAGTTTGTGTTTTGTATTACATAGGTGTAACTATGTATATAGTTTTATGTCTTGCTTGTTTCTCACTTATAGACATTTATCCATATTTTAAGTCTTTGTAATATTTTTAATATTTCATAACCTAATATTTCATAATCTACTTAGCCCATTTTCTGTTGTAGGGCATTTGAGTCATTTTAAATTAGAATCTTAAATATTAGGATGAGGTATTTGTGTGTCCAAACACTGACTTACCTTCTACCCAAACCATTTTTTTCTGGCTTTCCTACCCTTTTTTAATGGTATGACAGTAGCCTGATACTCAGGGTCTTCTCTACGATATCCCTGACTTCTTCTTTCTCCCTGGTCACTTCTACTTTGTACGGCTCTCAGACTGGACAGTTTGCCACTTCCTGGTACACCGCATTTTTTTCTGACCTTTCCTTTGTTCTAGGGAGTGTGTTCTATTTTTCTGTCCTCGCTTACTAAAGAGGCAGCATTGCACAGACTCTGTTACCAGACTGCGTGTAGCCAGTCTGGCTCGACTTCTACTAGTTGTGTGTTCATTGACAAATTAAGTAACCTTATGCAACTCAATTTCCTCATCTGTAAAATGGGAGTAACAATACAAGTCCATTATTCCTTACTTACATTCCTCGAAGCTAGATGTTTCAGAATTTAGAATTTTTGGGACGTTAAAAGGGTAATATGTGCATGCCTTTTTATGTAACATTTTCAGAGGAATGTGGAAACAAGTGGGATAAAAAGCCTGTGTCTGTTCAGGTCCAAAATTCTCACCAGGTGAATTTCAGCACCATGCTTAAGGAAAAAAAAATCAGTTTGGATTTAGTTTGTTGGAATCCAGAATTATGGTTAAGGAATTGAGGACACTTGGAATCTTGTGGGGTTGTTGTTAAGATGAACTGGATGTGTGTATGTATGTGTGGATCTATGTGATCCGTAAGACATAAAGCTTGCTATTTATGTTAGCTGCTGCAGCTGCTGCCCTTGCTGTTATTATCATTTGTGGTTATTATTGAAATTTTGCCTCTTCCTCGAGGCTCAACTCAAACTCCATCTTGTCCATGAGTTCTTTCCTTTTATCTCCCGTACCTCCCAAATGATACTGTTCTCTTTCTCTCTCCCCCTCCCCTTTCATCTCTTTCTCTTACTCCTGCCTCCTCCCTCTCCTTTCTTCTGGTAGCTTGTACCTTTCTTCTGGTAGTTCTGCCTTGCATTTGTAGCTGTTGAAGCATCTGATTGTAAGATGGAGGACAAGTCCAGGGCCATGAAGTTGCATACCTCTAGGTGATTGGTGGCCCTGGAGCTGTGCCATGCAGCAGCACTGGCAAAGCCCGTCTTATTCATCCTTGATTCTTCTCAGGACAGAGCATGCACACAACAGATGCTCGATGAAGATATGTTTAACTTAGCTGAATGTCACAAGGGGCACAAATAGTACTCCATTAAGATAATTGCCACATCATTTTGCTTGTTTACTTTTTAGGAGACTAAACTCTGTTTGTAGAAACTGAGTCTTTTCTCCTTTGGAAGTACATAGTCTTCCAAAGAAGACAGGAATATTTGCCAAATGAATAAGTGCAAAGTCATGATAGTGATTCAGTAGTAGATTTGGTTTGGGGAGTTGTTGAGCTTATTCCATAAAAGAAATCCTAATTTTATTTTGTGTCTTGATTTTTGTGGTGGGTGGGACTGAGCAGCCAACAAGGAGAGCCTGCCAGAACTGAGCACAGCTCAGCAGAACAAGCTGAAGCATCTTACCATCGTGAGCTTGGCATCAAGAATGAAGGTACGGTCCTGAGCCCTCGCTTGTCTTCCTCCTCATCCCAAGTCAGCTGTCTCATTGGCATCAATGAGGGAAGTCCTAGCTGCATATAGGAGAGTCACATCATAAATGCATAAAATTTGCTCAACAGAGGAAAAGATAAAATAGTGTAGACAAGTACTCTCCATTCCATACAGGAAAAGTATGCCCAGCAGTGATTGACTCAGCAGGTCTCAGTCCTGGCATGCTGTGGTGCTGCATGTGGCATGAGCATTTTGCCATATTAAGGGGACTGCTGGTAAAGATACACATTTTTCAAATAGCAAGGCATCTCAAGGCAAGTTAATAACTTTATCTCTTGCTCAGTGCACAGTGAACTGTGCCCATCCTGGAGGAAAAACTTGCTGTATTGGACTAGCTAGATTTTTTTTTTTTTTTTTTTTTTGAGACGGAGTCTCACTCTGTCATCCAGGCTGGTATGCAGTGGCGTGATCTCAGCTCACTGCAACCTCCGCCTCCCAGGTTTGAACGGTTCCCCTACTCAGCCCCAAGTAGCTGGGATTACAGGCATGGGCCACCCTGCCCGGCTAAATTTTTTTTTTTTTTTTTTTTTTTTGAGACAGAATGTTGCTCTGTCACCCGTGCTGGAGGGCAATGGCGCAACCTGGGCTTACTGCAGCCTACACCTCCCAGGTTCAAGCAATTCTCCTGCCTCAGCCTCGTGAATAGCTGGAATTACAGGCACCTGCCACCATGCCCAGCTAATTTATATATTTTTTAGTAGAGTCAGGGTTTCATCACGTTGGCCAGGCTGGTCTTGAACTCCTGACCGCAGGTGATCCACCCACTTCAGCCTCCCAAAGTGGTGGGATTACAAGCATGAGCCACCACGCCCAGTTAGATTTTTAATATACTGCTTTTCTCTGGGATTTTCAAGGGTTATTACACTAATTGGAATTTTGCCTCATATGCTAATTTTAATCCCTAACCTTGTATAAGATACCAACCACTCCCCTATACCTCTAAGTCCTCTCCCACAGTTGATTTAGAAGAAGCTTTGCAGCCAGCTGCTCATAGCCATAAATAATGAAGGTCTAGATTTAGTTAATTTATAGTTTATTTTGCCTCTCTGTCTAATCCCAGCTTAAGTGTCTAAGTTTCTGTGGGACTATGCCTTTTAAAAAATTTGGTTTTAGCATTTTCCCTCCATGATTGAGCTTCAGAGATATTATTTTTCTTTCTTTCTTTCTTTCTTTTTTTTTTGGGGGGGAAGACAGAGTTTTGCTCTTATTACCCAGGCTGGAGTGCAGTGGCGTGATCTTGGCTCACTGCAACCTCTGCCTCCCAGGTTCAGGCGATTCTTCTGCCTCAGCCTCCCGAGTAGCTGGGATTACAGGCGCCTGCCACCATGCCCGGCTCATTTTATATTTTTAGTAGAGACGGGATTTTGCCGTACTGGCCAGGCTGGTCTCAAACTCCTGACCTCAGGTGATGTGTCTGCCTCAGCCTCCCAAAGTGTGGGGATTATAGGCATGAGCCACCTACCCGGCCTTTTTAACTTAAAAAAAAATTTTTAAATTGAGACACGGGTCTCACCATGTTGCCTAGGCTGGTCTCAAACCCCTGACTTCAAGTGATCCTCCCATCTCAGCCTCCCAAAGTGTTGGGATTACAGGTGTGAGCCACTGCACTTGGTCTGTCTTGTTCTTGGATTGCAATTTCAGTTGCTGAAATCATTTTATCTGATCTAATGACACATTTCTGATTCTCAGCCTAGCATTTCAGGTGGGAGGGCTATTTTGTTGGGAAATGAGGACCTGACCTTTTTTCTTGTCCTGATTGTGGACTTCTCAAGTGTAGTAAAGAAGTAACAGTGACCCTTTTCCTCATTTCTGCAACCTGTCATTGTAAATCCACCGACTGCCCGTGGATATCTATGCCTTTAGCTGTAGAAAACCCTTCTAGGTATATTTGCTCTCCTCTCTGTATGTATCTTCCTCGTGTTTGTTTCTACAGATTTGATCATTGTGTTAATGTTCAAACTAGTAGTGATGTGGCAAAGGATTTGCAGAAAACTAGAGTCTTGGAGTCATGCAGAATGTTGGTACAGCCCAATAAAGAACTATTGTTGGGGAATTCATATT
This sequence comes from Piliocolobus tephrosceles, assembly GCF_002776525.5. Lineage (NCBI taxonomy): Eukaryota > Metazoa > Chordata > Mammalia > Primates > Cercopithecidae > Piliocolobus > Piliocolobus tephrosceles. Next base: position 118,256,828 of record NC_045444.1, read on the forward strand.
GGTTGTAAGTGTCTGAGAAAACAGATACAAACTTCAGGATGACGTCTGAGCTAGCAGTACCCATTGGCCACCTATAGGTAGATGTGCTGGCCTGCAGGTTTTTTTGTTTTTGTTTTTGCACTCTGCTGGGCAAGTAGACAGTTCTTTCCAGTGACTGGGATCTGCTGGAGATTTATGGTGATCTGACAAAGTCTGAAAGCTTCCAGAAGGTGGCAGAGTGGCATATACTCAGTAGTTCCCTGTCTCTCCACTGGTACAGGTTTTTAGGATCTCTGCAAGTATGCTGCAGCATGTGAAATCTGAAGGCTGGGTGAAGTCAAGGAGGCAGAGAACCAGGAGGTTGCTTTCTTAGATGTTATTGGGTCTTCTAGGTCTCATGGTTCATTTATCCACCTCTTGTTGCCCTAGCTATTAATAATTACCACTAGCCTGCATTTCCCGAGCCTAGAGGCAGCTGTTGGCTATGTGAGTAATACCTGCATTTTCGCTAATGCTTGCCAGATGGTTTTTATAATGATCTTATGGCCTTATCTACAGTGTATCCCCTACTCCGTGTTGCTGAAAGACCTGGAAATGCGGAATCTTCGGGAACTAGAAGACCTCATCATTGAGGCTGTCTACACTGACATCATCCAGGGCAAGCTGGACCAGCGAAACCAGCTGCTGGAAGTGGATTTCTGCATTGGCCGTGACATCCGAAAGAAGGATATCAATAATATTGTCAAGACCCTGCATGAATGGTGAGGCTGAAAGGAGGAGGGAGATATCTAGCATGTCTTTTGTGCCTCTCCTTGCAAAAATGTGATTTCCTGGTGTCAGCTGAGGGTTTGGGGTGGGCCTGTGGCTACCTGGGAACTGGGGCTTAGTGAGCCAGAGAGTGCGGCTACATTTGTGATCACAGCTGTGCAACAACAGGAGTCATTTCAGGCCTCCTGGTGCCTTGGTTGTGAAATAGTTCTTGCCTTAAATGCAACTGGGCGCTATTTAAAAGCGGGCTATAAAATGCCCAGGGTTAGCAGGTGGAGTCTGTGTGTCCTAGCTGTGTGAGGCTAGTCCTGCCCTTTCCAAACTCACACTCAGGTTTGACCACACTCAGAAGGCTAGTGTTTGTAAAATTCTTTCTTTGTTTTTATTATTATTTTTTCTATCCCTGTTGAAGTTAACATGTTTATAAGATTCTTTGGATAAAAGAACTTATATTCAAAATCAGTAACATATTGGGCTAATGTTTGTGAAACACCATGAGGGACATGGAAGACAAGGAGTGGGTCATTTTAACTTGGAATCCAGACTCATACAAAGAATATTTGATAACTATATTCCAGTATATAAAAAGCATTGGGACAATTGTGTTTTCTCTGGTTTAATGGAATTTGATATTTGCAAGAGCTGTCACACATTCTACAAGGATTTACTATGGAGTGATTTAAATTATTTGGGGCTTATAAAGTCAGATGGACTGATTGGAGAAGTTTTAGCTCAGTTTTGAAGGAGGGCCAGGGTTAGAGTATACCTGGAGGTGAGGAGAGTGTGTTCCCAGGCATGCACATGGCATGTTGGGAGCCGTGAAGCAGAGCCGGCGAGCTTCATGCACAGGTTCGGGAGAGAGAGAATCTCTGCTCATCCCCGAGGAAGCATATGCAGAGAGGACCAGTGCCACTTTGACTCCTTGGGGCCTGATGCCCCCTGAGTTTCCCTCACTTCAGCTACTCTTACACCCCAGGACATGTGTTGCTCACCCCTCACCCCAATTTCTGTCTCAAGTGTAGCCCCAAACACCTCTATACAACATCTGACACAAGCAGAAGTTTTCAATAGGTTACAAAACTTAGAATAAATAAGAAATAAACTTAGAAATACCCCAACACAAAAATGGTCTGGCACACAAAATCTAGTTTCTGAACCTGCCAAAGTTGGCTGTCCTATTCTGTTTTTGACATGGCTGACACAGCTTTTCATGTCCGTAGTCTGGTTTCCTGTTTTTAAGCCCCCAAAATGTTTGACATGGAGGTACCAGACTAACTGGTTACCACGGGATGTTTACTAGTAGAGACTCTTACAACTCATTTTTAGGCACTGGAGGTAGATTGAAACAAAATTGATAGGCTGAGGGGTACCACATATATGGCAAAATGCTCACACTGTTGGATCTTAAGTGGAGGGTATGGGGATATTCATTGTAGTCTTTCAACTTTTTTGTTTTTTGAAAAATTAATAGTGGAGAAGATAAAATAGGGGTATGGCAATTAGGAAGCAACTTAAACTTCTGAGAAAGGAGGAATCTTCAAAACAGGATGCTTTTAGAAAATCTTTTTTTTCCGTTGAGAAAACTGTTGAGAAAAGGACTACTCATTGCCATCTATAAAATCTATTTTACCTTTTTTTTTTTTTTTTTTTGAGATGGCGTTTCACTCTGTCACCCAGGCCGGAGTGCAGTAGTGGTATGGTCTCGGCTCACTGCAACCTCTGCCTCCCGGGTTCAAGCGATTTTCCCGCCTCAGCCTCCCAAGTAGCTGGGATTACAGGTGCCTGTCACCACACCCGGCTGATTTTTGTATTTTTAGTAGAGATGGGGTTTCACTGTGTTGGCCAGGCTGGTCTTGAACTCCTGACCTGGTGATTCACCATCCCCCACCCCCGGCCTCTCAAAGTGCTGGGATTACAGGTGGGAGCCACCACACCCAGCCTGTCCTACCTTCTTTAATCATATGTGCTACACAACCATCTTCCATGAGTTACAAAGTTGAAAATTAAAGCTGTATTCTAAGAAACTAGCCCCAGACTACCATATTTGTCTCCTAATGTCCTGCATTATGTATTTAGAAGTGCTTGTCTTTGGGTGCACGTGAATGGGCAAGAGATGTGGCAGAGGGAGTATTAAAGGAGGTCCCTGTAAGATACTGGGGAGAGCTATTGGGGAGGAAGATTTTGGAGCCTGGAAGAGACTTCCCAGGCCATTCTGCAGCTCAGGGCTGGTTTTCTGTGTTGTAGGTGTGATGGCTGTGAAGCAGTTCTGCTGGGCATCGAGCAGCAAGTTCTGAGAGCCAACCAGTACAAAGAGAACCATAACCGAACTCAGCAGCAGGTAGAAGCAGAGGTAAGGAAGGAAAGGAACGTTTGTTTCTCTCTCCAGGGCATACCTGTTTATTCCTTTGCAGTGTTTATGTTTTTGTTTTGCGAATCTTGGTGTAGATGAGACATGCAGTCACCAACAAATGGGCCTGGGTTAGGTGCTGGGGTACAGGGATGAGTGTGACACGGCTCCTACTCTTGGTGTTCTCTCTTTTTTCCGATTCCTGGTCAGCATAGGGTGATCGATCAGGCTTGGAGAACAGGGAATGTTGTAGTTTCAGTACACATGTACTTTGCAGCTGTAGAGCAAAAGAAAATGAGTTTGGGGATGGATCTTAAAAATGAATAGAAGGATGGTGGTAAGTTACCAGGTAAAGTGGAGGGAGGGGTACAGCTGGGTAGGGGCGTGTGGGGCTTCAAGGCCCTGGGAATATTCTTCTTCTTAAGTTGCGTGGTGGGCACGTAGTTTCATTTTATTCTTTTTGTCTGAACTGTACATATATATTATAAATGTGTAAAATGCATGACATATTTCATATGGAAAGAAGAAAGGGATAAAATTTGGCAAATGAGCTGCAAGTGAAGTTAAAAGGATGTAAGCGTGGTTTTAGTGACACCTGGTTGTTGAGGAAACATTTAGCTTCTTGGACAGATGTAGGCCCCAGCCTTTGCGTTATGGGCATTTGTGTACCTGTAACCTGATACATGAAGTGACCTCACTTCAGAATTTATTTGGAGCCCTGAAAATCAGAAGCACTGATTTTCCGTAACATTGGAAGTTCTTTTCTAGGGTGGATGGGGGTTGAAGTATTAATGATACTTAATGAATTTTGAAAATCAGGTGTCTAAGATTGTGGCAGAGTGGGACCCAGAATTGCAGCTAAGAAGCATAAGAGATGAGTAGATGTGCCTTTCAAAGGGGGATTTGTGAAATTTGGAGTGATTCCCCATACTGTTATACGCACTTCTTGAAAACAAAACCTGTATCCTATTTGTAAGACGAGTTCCTGGTCCCATGCCTAACCCATAGTAGGTACTCAAATGTTCAACTGAATATTTCTGGCATACCATGAAAGTGTGTCAGTGGACTGCTGAACTCTGCTTTTCATGAACTTGAGCTAATTTTTTTGAATACAAACACACACCACCCTATATACATATACTCTGTGGATGTTCAATTCATAGACCATGTTTAATCCTACTAGCCAAGGAAGTATGAGGCTGGGTGTAGTAACTCACACCTGTAATCCCAACACTTTGAGAGACCGAGGAGGAAAGATTGCTTGAGTCCAGGAGTTCGAGACCAGCCTGGGCAAGGAAGTATGAACTGTATTTAACAGCCCAAAGCAAAGACAATTAGGAAAATCAGCCTGCTGCTTTTCTAATAAGCTGTGCAACCACTCTCTTGATGATAGTGGCCTTTTCTCTTGGGATTGAAGTCTGAACAAAGTAGAAAGGGCTGACCACTCTCTCCTTTCTGTTTATTCTTCCCTATAAATCAAACTCTGTACAAAGTGAGGTTGGGAGGCTAACCACACTACCGAATCTTTGGTATCAAGGTCACTAACAAAGGTGAATGATACTAGTTTTAGAATGTGAACTGTTCAAGTTTATTTTCATGATAAATAGCATCCGACAAAAGAAAGGTGGGTGTGCACAGAGCTATTGTAGACACTTGGCTAAAGTTTGAGGCACTGACTAAAGTTTGAGGCACACCATGTAGTTACACAACAGTGTAGACTCTTTAAATTTTGGTTATTTAAACACAGAGGGTGGGTGTGTGCACTAGCAGAGCCTGGTGCTGCCAGCAGGTGGCGGTAAGGATTTAAGTTTGAGAAAAAATCTGAGGAAAAGGCCAAGGCCACCTCCACCACCAATTAAAACAATCTATTGACGTAATAATCTTTTAGAAAATCTGAACCAGACCAGTATGTTCTGTTCCCTGAGCATGGCCAAAGCTTAGGGCCTTGTCATTTTTCCCGTTTAGCAAATGCATGATCTGGCTGCTAAGTGGTGGAGGCTGCTTGCCACCTACTTGAGGCACACGGAGGGTACTCACCACATAGCTACTGACTTGAAAGGAAAAGAAGTCTACGAAGCACCAGGGTGATTCTGTTGTATTTTGTTTGTGTTTATGCTTCTGTTACCCTTGGCCTAACTTTTAAAAGCCAATTTTGTCAACTGATTGGTGATCTTTTCTTTATTTGTCCTTAAATTAGATTGTTTGTTTTCAGAGGGAAAAACGTGAAGTCCCCCTCCTGAATCTTATAACAGCAGCTTTCTTCTGGTGAGTTGTAGCTTTAAGAGCCCTCCTTACTGAAGTCAGCCCTATCACAGACTGCGGAAGAATATTCTGTCCATTTAGGCTTTTGTGGAAACCCATGTTAGGTCTAGTTCCAGCATACCTGGGGGACCAGTAGGAGCTTTTTCATTATTTCTGAGAAAGCACTCTGGTGGGGAGGTAATAGAGCGTTACAGAGTGCTTCCACATTTAAATTTGATTTTGGAAAGTATTTTCTTTTTGAGAGACTGTCTCAGTCTATCACCCAGGCTGGAGTGCTTGGAGTGCAGTGGTGCAAACACAGCTCGCTGCACCCTCAACCTCCTGGGCTCAAGCAGTCTTTCCACCTCAGCCTCCCAAGTTGCTAGGACTACAGGTGTATGCTACTACACCTGGCTGATATTTTTCTTTTTTTTTTTTATGGAGAACTGGGTTTTGCTGTATTGTTCAGACTGGTCTTGAACGCCTCACCTCAAACTGTCCTCCCACCTCTGGCTCCCTCTTTGTTGGGATTACAGGCGTGAGCCACCATGCCAAACCCACTTTTTTTTTTTTTTGAGATGGAGTTTCACTCTGTTGCCTAGGCTGGAGTGTAGTGGCGTGATCTTGGCTCTCTACTGCAACCTCTGTCTCCTGGGTTCAAGCAATTCTCATGCCTCAGCCTCCTGAGTAGCTGGGAATACAGGCAGCTGCCACCACGCCCAGCTAATTTTTGTATTTTTAGTAGAGACAGTGTTTCGCCATGTTGGCCAGGTTGTTCTCAACTTCCTGACCTCAAGTGATCTGCCTGCCTCGGCTTCCCAAAGTGCTGGGATTACAGGCCTGAACCACTGCGCCCGGCCTCATTTTTCTTTATATTTGGATGTGCCTGTGTCTGATGTTATATGGAATGTTAATTTATAACTATTGCTACATTTACAAAGTAGGCTATATTCTAGTCATGGAGGTTGTAAAGTGTAACTGGACAAAGTAAGCTCTGTTTTCCATTATGTAGAAAATCCCCTAGGAGTTAGTGACAATCTTAAGGTTTATACAGTGCACCAAAAGTATGCTTCCTGGTGCCTCTTGGAGAGGAGTGCTCTCTCCATCACCCCGTTCTCTTTTTCTCTGTAGCACTTTTCCAACTGTGCACTGCATTTCCTCTCGTCTGCCTTTGCTTTGCGCCTCAACTGAAGGAAGGTTTCCTGTCACAGGAAGCTCTTTCTCCTTTTGCCTAAATATTTAAGGTCTCTGATGGAACTAGGCTGCATTTTTGCTAGCAGTGCAATCCTACTTGAAAATTTCTGAGGTTCATGTTTTGAGGAGCCTGTAAGCCAGGCCACTGGAGGAAGAAAGTCATTAAGGACTCTACCAAATTTAGGTAAAAGAAGACAAGTCTGTGGGGATGATATTTGTTGTCAGTTGAAGGGTGGCTCTGTGGAAGAGGAATTGGAATTCTTAAGAAAGTCTACAAGGCCAAAATGGGTTTAATTGGTTGACATACCTGAGTGGCCAATTTGGAGTCCTAGAAGGAGCTGTCTGCGCTTACAAATGCCCAGCTACTGGAATAAACTAGTTGACTTTTTTTGTTTTTTTTTTTTTTGCTTTTTTTTTTGAGACAGAGTCTCGCTCTGTTGCCCAGGCTGGAGTGCAGTGGCGCAATCTCGGCTCACTGCAAGCTCCATCTCCCAGGTTCATGCCATTCTCCTGCCTCAGCCTCCTGAGTAGCTGGGACTACAGGCGCCTGCCACCGCACCCAGCTAATTTTTTGTATTTTTAGTAGAGACAGGGGTTTCACTGTGTTAGCCAGGATGGTCTCGATCTTCTGACCTTGTGATCCGCCCATCTCAGCCTCCCAAAGTGCTAGGATTACAGGCGTGAGCCACCGTGCCCGGCCCGAAGCTAGTTGACTTTTAAGATCCCCTTCCACTAGGAGAGTCTGTCAGTGCTTCAGAAGTCTCGTTTGTGTTGTGTGTTATAAATGCAGCGGTAAAGCTGACTTGAGCAAAGTGTCTCTGTAACGGATCCAGTGTGAGGGCCATGGCCCTGTCCCGGCCCAGGCCGGGCCTTTGTGGAGGATAAAGGGCTCATTTCCTAGGCTTAGAGACTTGCCCAAGAAGCCCTCTTTTCCTCTGCAGGATGTTTACATTTTGCCTCAAAGTGGTCACAACTGTAGAGGACTTAGATTTGTCAGCAGTCTTATTGGAGGAGTGAGGTGTATGCATCTGAAACACGAAGGAGATGCAGTGGTGTGGGAGGCCATCGAAGAGTGAGAGGCACTGCCAGGCAAGTACAGGTTGAAGGGTGGCAGATCAGTGTGGGCTGCAGCAGTCAGGGCAGGTTGTATGGACCAGGTGCTCAACTCTCCAGGCAGGATCAGAAGGGCGACCTGGGGAGGAGCAGTACCCGCCCCCTCCCAGGGTACATGAAAAACAGAAGGGCATAGGGGGAATGACTGCTTCCAAGTGTGGTGTGGGGGATGAGTGTGGCTGAGATGGCTTGAATGCAGGGCATGTGTTGAGTAGTGGGAAGGAAGGTACCTGATCTTGGTATTTCAGAATTGGAGAAAAAACTAAGTTTTTCCCTGAGCCAAGTCTTATTTCTTTTTATTGCATATCAGGGTTACTGACACCTAAAAGAACTGAATGAGAGAGCAGTTTGTACAGGAGAAAATTGCTTGAGGAAGTAAATAGGCATCTGAATGACAGGGGAAAACGTCCATGCTTCTGTCTACTTATTTGCTCAAAAGCTTTTGACAGGATCTTGAATCTCAAAGGCTTTTAAACAGAATTGAGTCACCATGAGAGAGGGAGGCTGCGTTATGGTAGGGAGTGGCAGTGCAGAAGTGAAGAAGGCTGACCCTCCTGTGACTGCAGACGGGCGATGCGCGGGCTCCCTCAGGACCAGAGTGAGAATGGCGAGTTCGTGGCTTTGTGAAGGAGAAGCATTGGAAGTGTTGAGCTTTGAAAAGAGTAAAACAGCAAAGCCTTTGGGTGTCGGTTGAACTGGTCAGTTGCTGAGAGACTGGCAGCGGAGCATTGCCTTTGGTGAATGTGCCACAGGCAGAGTTTGCTCCTTGGCTGGCAGGTCATGGACTCATCACTCAGCCCAGCCATAGATACTCTGAGTCCAAAGCTAGCCCAAATCACCTTGGGCCACTCTAAAGAGAGAAATAAATGCCGGTGTTACTTTCTGATAGACCGGTAATGACTTTATGCTACAAAAACACAGGTGAAGCAGATAGAAAATATAACCATTATTTGGGGATTAATGCCTTTTCCTTACTCTTGCAGGGGTTATGAGACTGTCAGTAAATCTAAGACATGTTAAATGATGTAGAAAACTATTTGTAGTGTAAGCTGATTGTTTAGTAAAAATTATTATACAAATAACTTGAGGAAATAAGGCTAAATAGTGTTTATCAGCCAAGATGAAATTAGGAATTTTTTTTGGTTTTGTTTTTTAATTTCTAATAAAGCTATTTTGCCAAATGGGAAAGGTAATTATTTGCTTGGAAAGATACCATTTTGGAAATACAGTCCTTGAAACAAAAACTTGTTAGTTTTCTAATGTCTTACTTGATTAAAATTTTGTCAGCTTTTGGGGAAACCTTAAAACACATTCCCTCGGTAATGTAAAATTGCAGGATCTTCTTTGGAAGTCACAGGTAACTGATATGCAAATAAATAAACTAAAGTCACGCCCTTTTTAACCTCTTACTATCTTCTGGATATTTCGAAAATATATCAAACCGGAGAAGTCTTAGAATGTTATTTTATAAAGCAGTGTTCCCTGAGAAATCAGATTTCTTAATTTTTCCTCCAATGTCATCAAAATATGCCTTAGCTGGGATGACAGTACGTGTCTGTAGTCCCAGCTACTTAGGAGGCTGAGGCAGGCAAATTGGTTGAGCCCAGAAGTTTGAGGCCAGCCTGGGCAACATAGCAAGATCCCATTTCTATTAAAAAAAAATGCCTTAAAGTAAAACAAATAATATCTCTTTTATCAGAGAAAGAGTGATAAGCCACTGACTTGCTCCATATCATTCACTCACCACCTTGCCAGGTGACTCACTGAATGAGATACACCAAAGCAGCAGTGAGCCTCTGGGAGGGTGAGATGCCTCAGGTTCTGGGTTCCCAGATGGTGTTTTCTTGTCTGGCAGGACACTGGATAAACCCAAAGATGACTCCCCTCTCTGTTTATTTTATATATATATTTATTTCTAGGCACTGGGTCTTGCTGTGTCACCCAGGCTGGAGTACAGTGGTGTAATCATAGTTCACTGCAGCCTCAAACTCCTGGACGTAAGTGATCCTCCTGCCTCAGCCTGCTGAATAGTTAGGATTATAAGCGTGTGCCACCACACCGGGCTAATTGTTTTTGTCTTTAATTTCTTTTTGTTGTTGTTGAGATAAGGTCTCACTTGAATGTCACCTAGGCTGGAGTGCAGTGGTGCAGACATGGCTCACTGTGGCCTCTACCTCCTGGGCTTAAGCGATCCTCCTGCCTCAGCCACTTGAGTAGCTGGGACTACAGGTGCACGCCACCATACCTGGCTAAGTGTGTGTGTGTGTGTGTGTGTGTGTGTGTGTGTGTGTATTTATTTATTTATTTTGTAGACAGGGTCCCACTATGTTGCCCAGGCTGGTCTTGAACACCTGCTCTTGAGCAATCCTCTTTGCTTAGCCTCCCAGAGTACTAGGAGTATAGGTGTGAGCCACCATGCCTAGCCTGCCCTCTGTAATGACTGTTCCAGCCCACAGTCCTCTGTCACTCTCTCTTCAGAAAGGCTACAGTGTTGATTGAGGTTACAGAAGTTTGGGGCATGGCTCTTCCCCCCCGTCTCAAAATAGTGACAACAGAAAATAATTTATGATCTAGTTAAGGTGGATTCTGCAAATTTTTATCTCACTCTCATAGCATTGTTTTGTCTTTGCATTTGGACTGTCTCTTACTTTCAAGCTCATGAGATATTCTGACTGTTCAGAACTTTTGACCCTGACAACTCCTTTTCACTGTGTAGAAGACTGGCTGGGTGTGGTGGCTTATGCCTGTAATCCCAGCACTTTGGGAGGCTGAGATAGGAGGGTCAGTTGACCCTGGGAGTTCAAGAACAGCCTGGGCAACATGGTGAAACCTTGTCTCTACAAATAATTTTTTAAAAATTAGCCAGGCATGGTGGCAAGCGCCTGTGGTCCAAGCTGCTCAGGAGGCTGAGGTGGGAGGATCACTTAAGCATGGGCAGTTGAGGCTGCAGTGAGCTATGATTGCGCCACCATACTCCATCCTGAACAACGGTGTAAGACTCTGTCTCCAAAAAAAAAAAAAAAAAAGACTAAAAAAGCTATTACTTATTTGACTGCACAGTTCTTCGCTACCACCACCATCCTCTTCCTGCTGTTTCTTCCTCTCAACGAACTGAGGAGCAAAGGTTTGGAACAGTCACTTTTCAGCAGGCAGTATAGCAGTACAGATTCAAATGTAAAATGTAAATCCACTTTGATCTGGAAAGCTCACTTCTAGGAGTATCTTCCATAGATGTTCACAGAAGTATGCAAAGGTAAACATAGAGGGCTGTTCAGAGTAGCACTGAAACCCAAACTAGGAACCAATTAAAAAAACCGGAGAACCCTCCCAGTAGAATAGGATTCACATGTCACAGAGGAGATCTGTTCTGACGTGGAAAAATGTTCAAGAGCTGCTTAAGTATTTCCAGTCTGTACTTCATTAAGTGAAAGAAACGTATACTGCACACGGTAGTGTCATAGCATTTTGCTAGTACTTTTATTACATTTTCTTCATTTCTCACTTAGTTGGCTGAAGTTCATCATCTACTGGTTTATTCAAGAAGGGGTCATGGAGCTGTATTCCCAAAGTTTTTATGAAACTATTTGTGGTTTTATAAATGAATAACAGTGGAGTGTAGAATTCTTGGGTCTGTCTTTTTCTGAGGACATTTTAATCACGACTTTGTTTCACTGTTGGTATTGTGCCTCTTTGCTAAATGGTCCCCTTCCATTTGTTTCAACCAGGAGAGCATTAGTCCCACTGTTTTGCTCGATTCATTTCCACAAATCTGCTGTGAGTAGCCCAGGCTTGTTTCTCCTCATCTGGATTTCTGAAGAGAATTTCAGGTTTTCTTGTAGAGGATTTTAGCTTCCTGTCTGAAGTGAAGACATAGTGAGAACAAGTTTTGGTGAGCACATACAGACTGAGCACTCCAATTCTCTATCTCCCCACCAGGTTACCAACATCAAGAAGACACTCAAAGCCACCGCATCCTCCTCGGCTCAGGAGATGGAGCAGCAGCTGGCTGAACGGGAGTGTCCACCTCACGCTGAGCAGAGGCAGCCCACCAAGAAGATGTCCAAAGTGAAAGGTCTGGTCTCCAGCCGCCACTAGGGCCGGCTGGGGCAGCTGGCACTCACCAGGCCTGGGTCAGGTGGGGAGGGGACACCAAGGGCCCATTTCCTCCCCTCTCTACCTGCAGTGAGTTCCAGACCTGCCCGTCCCCTCACCAGCACCTCCCCACCCTGTTGGTACTGTTCCAGAAAAACTGTTAACTCCCCCTCACCCACTCCCTCCTTCCCCAGTTGTTCCCTTCAGACTCAGGGGCTCCACCGATGCCATCCCACAGGGTCAGACACTGCCCAGCTTCCCTCCAGGAGGTTCTTGTCTCTGTGTAAGGGCTTGTGTTCCTCCCAGTTTTTCTTTTGCTCCATGTCATTTTGTCAGGCTGGTTATAAGCTGGAGGCAGCTTTAACCAGCCCCCAGGGATGATTGTGAAGGAGGCCCCTCCCCTTGTGAGGAGGGAGCGCTCCTCTCCAGCCCCTCCTACCACAGTCCTCACGATGGTGCAGCGATCTCTAGCCAGGCGTCAAGATGCGCTGCTTTCCCTCTCCTGCCTCATCTCTTGTTGGCAGCTCCAGTTCAGGCCGTGGAGGGACGTGATGCTGGGCTATGTTTACTAAACCCACGGGTTTTCAGCCTCTTAAGCCCAGCTCCGATCTCCAATTAGTTGGGAGCGCTGGGTTGACTAACCTCTGGTATCTGAGCACAGACAGAGGGTGCTGTGGGTCTGCTGGGTGGCAGAAATGGTTCCTTCCGGCGTGGCATTCTCTCCTGGCCGCTCCTCCTGCTGCTCTGACTACTCAGCCTTGTTTTCGGTGTGTAGGCCCCAGCTGCCCACTGGAACTGCCGGCTAATGCTTGCTCTCCCGAGATCTTTAACTCCTCCTGGCTGCACCTGGGTAGGGATGGTGGCACCGATGCCCCTCTGTCTGCTGAAGGACCTGTTGCTGCTTCTGTCTTTTCACCCCTCCTCGGCTAATGACCTAGAGCCCTCTGATGATGGCATTCTCCTGGCAAGAGAAAAGGACTTAACTAGACTTCTGAACTTGAACAGTTTCAGGTTATATTTTAATTTTTTTTTTTGTACAGGTTCTGATTCTAATACATTTCAACATGGTTTTGTCCCTCCTCGTGTCAATATTTGTTATAGACTAATCGCCGGGGATTTTTCACCTGGTTGGAGGGTGGTGTGTGCGTGTGTGTGTGTGTGTGTGTGTGTGTGTAAGTGTGTAAGGGGAGGTGGAGGTCCTGGACTGATACTAAAGTTCATTGAGGAAAAAGCACATTTTACAACAAAAAAAATAAAGTATAGATTTAATGTATGTGACTGGGGTTTGGGGTGCATAAGATCTTGAGGGGCTGGGATTAGGGTGGTTCAGGAAAATGTGATACTGTTTCCCCATGTTTAGCCATGGTCAAATAATGGATTTCTCCTTTTTCTAAAATGTCCAGCAACTGCCTACTGTTGATCAAATGTTGAAGTATTCTTGTTTCCTTTTTAAGCCAATCCATGTGCCCATATAACATTATGCCCAAGTGGAGAGTTCACTTTAATTTCCAAAATATGTTTCATGAAACCCCCTGTCAGATACTTTGTGGAAAAGGGGTTCTGTTATGAAATAAATGTGGCACTTCCTGCATCCCATGTCCTCATTGGAAATTCATTACTCAGGTGTCCAGGCATTCCTTGGTGAGGAAGCCTATACCCACACCGATTTCACCGCCAAATCCTTTTGGGTGATATCTAGGTGAAACAAATCTTAGGGAAATTTTGGGGAAAGTATATTTCTCAAAAAGCCTAAGAGTGCTGGGCGCAGTGACTCATGCCCATAATCCCAGCACTTTGGGAGGCTGAGGGGGGAGGATCGTTTGAACCCGGGAGTTTGTGGCCAGCCCACACAACATAGTGAAATCCCATCTCTGCTACAGATAAAAACCCTAAGAGAAGCAAAACACCTTTTAACCTTACAGGTTTTCCCAGCTATTCTTTCTGGACTTCAAACAGGCACAGTCACTCTCAGCAAGTTTTCTTTCATCCTTGCTTTTCCCACTGGCAAGTAGACTAGGAGATACGGTTTGACTTGTATGAAGTCTGTGGCCATTCCTTATTTGATTGCCCCAAGGTCCTAAGGGTCCTCTCCATGATTCAGCTTCCTTAAAAATAATGATGGCAACAGTAGTAACTTGTCTCTAAAGTGCTTTACAAAGTGTGTTTGCATACAATAAGTCATTCAGTCCCTTCCACCCAAACAGTCTTCTAAGGTAGGTAAGGGTATTATTGCAACCATCCTCACTTTGCATATGAGAAGACAATCCCAAAGATTTGAAGTGTCCCAGTGGTAAGTGGCAAAATGAGAACTCTTAGATCTCCTGACTTGCACATCCTGTCATCTGCTCTGTTACATTCTCATCTACAGTCTGCTATCCAACTTGAGCCTTGCTACCCCTCTACCTGCTGCTGTTCCTCTGAGAGTTCATCTTGCCCTTATTTTGAGGGAGGGAGGGGCAAGACCAGTGTTAGTGTTGATTTTGCCTCAAGGACCCTGGCAGGGAAGCAGCAGTGTTCCCATTGTAGAGGCCAGAAAAGCTGCACAGTGACACAGCCAGGATCCCTCATGGAGCCGTGACAGGCCAGAACTGGGGCTCCCAGCCACTGAGGAGGGGTGGCAGAGGGTTGTTTGGCCAGGTCTGGGTGATCTGAAGGCTTGGTGACCAGGGATGACATAATCATATGCAGGACCAATGCCATCACTGCCCTGAGAATGTTCTTCCCCCGGAGCTGCCTCTAGGAGGTGAGGTAGCAGTAGGTGAGGACAATACCCCTTTCAGCTTCAGCAGGTGAAAAGTGTGGTTCTCGATGAAGTTGAGCCGGTGTGTGTGCCAGGTCTCCTTCTACAGTGGGTACGCATCATACAGGATCCCATCAAAGCGACCACCTGGCAGGGTGAGTGCCACCTCCGTCCACAGGACTTTCAAGGGGATGACCTTGTGTGTCTGCTGCTGGGCCCAGTCTTGGAGCCACTGGAAGATGCTGTCATTGTACTCCATGATCCAGTGTTCCTGGATGGAGACCTCCTGCACCTTCCATGTTCTTGTGGCCATGCTGAAGCCCACATCTAGGACTCGGCCCCCTTTGGAGGTGGTGAAGGCAGTGATGGAGGTTGTAGTGGGGGCGCTCTTGCTGCAGATAGAGCCCCAACTGGGAACCTGACGTGCCAGGGCCCAGTCCCTGCAGCCATCTCGCTTTTCACATACCTTGTTTCTACTTGCCAAACCCACCCAGCCACTTAATAAGGAAGCGGAGAGTATAGGATAGAGACCTCCAGAAATTGTGGGAATAGTGGCCCAGCCAGATGTTCATTGCTCCGCTGGGACTCTGGTGGGAGGCTTGGCCTGCAAGCTCTGTAGTTTCCTGTCTGGCATCCTGGCAGCTGGGCTCAGGTCTAAAATGTGCAGAAGTGTTTTATACATAAATAGAACATTCCAAAGAGATGTCCTCATCAACAGTGAGACATCTTAGAGGAGGAGACACCACAGTATTAAAGAGAATTACCTCGATGGCAGTGCCTGTGGGCTTGCTTGAGTCACATTCTTTACCTCTGAGCTTTCTGCCTCCTCAAACCCTTTTTGCTCTTTCTGTTCAGATGAGAGGCGTTATGGTTCCTATTTGGGTAACATTAGGGAGGTGGTCAAAGCCCCCAGGACAGCCCGTTTCTGTGGTCCTAATCCAAGACGGTCATCACTGATAGTAAGATTCTCTTCTCCCCACTTCAGTCACAGAAAATGGGGTGGCGACCAAACAAGCTCAAGTGATAAACTGCTGGTGATATGTGTACATGTTTGTTGTTTTCTCCACCTCTGAGGTGCTGGGTTGCCTGAAACCAAAGTGTTTTGGTTTGTGTACTAAAGTTGTTTTTCTGGCAGACTGAGACCTCACTTTTTTTTTTTTTTTTTGAGGCAGAGTCTCGTTCTGTCGCCCCGGCTGGAGTGCAGTGGCCGGATCTCAGCTCACTGCAAGCTCCGCCTCCCGGGTTTACGCCATTCTCCTGCCTCAGCCTCCCGAGTAGCTGGGACTACAGACGCCCGCCTCCTCGCCCGGCTAGGTTTTTGTATTTTTTAGTAGAGACGGGGTTTCACCGTGTTAGCCAGGATGGTCTTGATCTCCTGACCTCGTGATCCGCCCGTCTCGGCCTCCCAAAGTGCTGGGATTACAGGCTTGAGCCACCACGCCCGGCCGAGACTTCACTTTTTTAAAAATGTGGCAATTGGTTGACTTTTGGTGGTCCCGAAGGACCTATCACACTACTCATGGTATCTGAGTTTCAAGTCTAGCATGGCTTAGGTAGTCTGTGATTGTACCTGTTTCTTCCTGGATTCTGCACATAGCCAGGAGCATCTCACTGCTTCATTCCATGTTTCTTGCAGTTATGCTTGGGATATGCAGATGGAAATGCATATTTTATTGTAAATTTCATTTTATATCTAGCTTATATTACCCTTAGAGCGTTCAGTGGGTCTTTTAAACTTACGTCTGTTAAGTAGGTTGTCTGTGACTTGTTGGGCAGTAAAGGTAGATGCTAAGCAAGTATTTATTATCAAGAGGAAGTGTTGAGTCAGTATTAAGGGTGAGAACCGCTCTTCATGGTTAAGGATGAAACCAACAAGGAAAGAAGTGATGGGAATGCAGAGACAGGAGCAGCCCAGCTCTTCTTGGGGTTGTTTATGCGCATTCTTGCATTGGTCTGCGACTTTTTCTCAGCAGACACCACTGTGGGCTGCTCTAATGACTTCTCTTTCCTCCTCGAACAACTTCTGGAGAAGTTTCACAGCTGCAGAGTGGTGCCGCTACACATTCATCATCTAACCTGACCTGGGTCCTCAGCTGTAGGGCCATCTGTCTCGAGTCAGCTGTCACTGTTAAAAGTTTCATCATTTTCTCTGGTTTGGCTTGCTGAAAAAAAAAAGGAAACGTAACAAAAACATTAAAAAAGTTTCACTATTTTCTTAAAATAGTTTGCCTTGTCATACCTTCTCATGTTCACTGGATGACTATCCTTTCTTCCTGGTGAAAGCAGAAACCCTCAGTTTGTCATCTTCCACCTACAGACTCATCTGCATCCGTCCTTACCTCCTTGGGGAGAGAAAGACGTCTCTCCTGCCATGTGAGTATCAGTCATTCCCCTGTGCCATTTCGTTTTCTGTTTTTCAGTCTACCCTTTTCTCCCCCAAAGTCTGCCTTTTCTCTCCAAAGTTTTCACTTATGTGTCTTTAGCCTCTCCTCTAATGGATGTAAGTGATGAATAATTTTACACTTAAAGGGACCCTCCCTGAACCTCATGTCCCTTTCCAGCCACTGCCTTTTTCATCTTTAATGACCATCCTTCTTGAGAGTTGTCTACCCTTTCTGTCGCTCTCTTCTCCTTCACTGACATGTGAGGTCTACTGCTGCCCAGCTGCTGATCATTTTCTTGTCAAGGGGACCATTGATCTCCAACTTGCTATCCTTAGTTTTTATCTGGCTTGATCTTTGTGTTACACTTGGCACTGTTGGGCCCACTTCTTTAAGTGTTCTCTTAGTTTTCATGGCTCCAGTCTCTCCAGATTTTCCTGTGTTCCTTGACCTATGTTAAAATTTCTTCAGGGGCACCTCTTCCTTTGGAGTCAGAGGTGTTTTCTAGGGTTCCGTTGTGACCTTGTCATTTTACTTTTATACATCTCCAGAAGTTGTATGATTCACTGCCATGGTTCCACTTTCATTTATAATGCCCAAATCTCTACTTCTGGCTTGTTCTGCCAACATGAATAGTCAGCAGCCACCTGGACATTTCTGCTTGCCATCTCCCAGGTCCACTCCTGTAGTCAGTAATCGGTGCCCAGTATTCACCAAGTATATTAGTTTGCTAAGTCTACCATAACAAGATGCCACAGATTAGGCCAAAGCAACAGAAATGTCTTTTCTCACAGTTCTAGAGGCTTGAAGTCTAAGATCACAGTGTCAGGAGGTTTGATTTCTCCTGAGGCCTCTCTCCTTGGCTTGCAGATGGCTGTCTTGCTGTGTCCTCACATGGCCTTTTCTCTCTCTCTCTCTTTTTTTTTTTTTTTTTGTGAGATGGGGTCTTGCTCTGTCACCCAGGCTGGAGTGCAGTGGCACAATGACAGCTCACTGCCCTCTCAACCTCCTGGGTCCAAGTGATTCCTTCCAGCTCAGCCTCTCAAGTAGCTGGGACTACAGGTACATGCCATCATGCCTGGCTAATTTTTTGTATTTTTTGTAGAGATGGGGTTTCACCATGTTGCCCAGGCTGGTCTGGAACTCCTGAGCTCAAGCAATGTGCCTGCCTTGGCCTCCCAAAGTGCTGGGATTATAGGCATGAGCCACTGCGCCAGGCCAGGCCTCTTCACTCTGCACACATCCATCTGGTGTCTCTTTGGCTTATAAGGACATTGGTCCTATTGGATTAGGGCCCCACCCTTAGGACCTCATTTAACCTGAATTGCCTCTTTAAAGGCCTTGTCACTAAATACAGTCACATTGGGGGTTAGGACTTGAACAATGAGTTTTGGGAGAGACAGTTCAGTTCATGACAGCCATTTGTCTGAGCAAGAACTGGGGTTTCATCCTTAACTCCTCTGTCGTGTATCTGATCACCACATCTTGACCGTTCTACAGGCATACCTTGGAGATACTGTGGATTTGGTTCCAGACCACTGCAATAAAGCAAATAGTGTTGTAAAGTAAGTCACACGAAGTTTTTGATTTCCCAGTGCATATAAAAGCTGTGTTTATACTGTAGTCTATTAAGTACCCAATAGCATTATATATATAAAAAAAGTACGTACCTTAACTAAAAATGCTTTACTGCTAAAAAATGCTAACGAGCGAGCCTTCAGCATGCCGTTATCTTTTTGCTGGTGGAGGATCTTGCCTTAATGTTGATATCTGCTGACCAGTCAGGGTGGTGGTTGCTGAAGACAAGGATGACTGTGGCAATTTCTCAAAATAAGATAGTGATGAAGTTTGCCACGTTAATTGACTCTTCCTTTCACAAAAGATTTCTCTGTAGCATGTAATGCTGTGTGATGCATTTTATCCACAGTAGAACTTATTTCAAAATTGGAGTCTTCTCAAACCCTGCTGCTGCTTTATCAACTAAGTTTGTATAATATTCTAAATCCTTTGCTGTCATTTCAACAGTGTTCACAGCATCTTCGCCAGGAGTAGATCCCATCTTAAGAAACTACTTTTTTTTTTTTTTTTTTTTTGAGATGGAGTTTTGTTCTTGTCACCC